>NC_072000.2:59029526-59332556 GCF_028885655.2 Pongo abelii | reverse complement strand
AATACATTTCTTGAGCTTCTAGGAAGAGAAACTCTCTTCTAGCACTGGTTCTTAAGCTGAGGCTCACACATACTCCAAGGGTTTATATATAGAATTCAGGGTGTCGTTAAACTGAGAAAAACAAATGACATCTTTACTTTAACCTCTAACTGAAATTTAGCATTTCCTTTCACTGTGAATTTGGCCTAAACACCACAATAGTATTATATTAGCAATATCTGTTCATTTTGTCACCAGTAGAAATCACAGTTTATTTATGTTCCTATCACATGATCTTTGGTTGCAGATACCTCCAAATAGTAATAATACTCATCACCACTTGGAAATTATTAGACCCCACTAAATATATATATTTTTTTTTCTTTTCTTTTTTTTTTTGACAGAGTCTCGCTTATGTCACCCAGGCTGGAGTGCAGTGGCACGACCTCAGCTCACTGCACCCTCCGTCTCCCGGGTTCAAGCAATTCTCTGCCTCAGCCTACCAAGTAGCTGGGATTACAGGCACCCACCACCATGCCCAGCTAATTTTTGTATTTTTAGTAGACGAGGTTTCACCGTCTTGGCCAGGCTGGTCTCCTGACCTCGTGATCCACCCGCCTCGGCCTCCTAAAGTGCTGGGATTACAGGCGTGAGCCACCACGCCCGGCCTTCACTAAATCTCTTTAATAAAGAAACAGGGTGGGCATGGTGGCTCATGCCTATAATCTCAGCATTTTGGGAGGCCAAGGCAGGAGGATGGCTTGAGCCTAGGAACTCGAGACTAGCCTGGGCAACATGGCGAGACCTCATCTCTACAAAAAAATTTTAAAATTAGCTGCATATGGTGGTGCGCACCTGTGGTCCCAACTACTTAGAAGGTTGAGGTGAGAAGATCACTTGAGCTTAGGAGGTTCAGCTGCAGTGAGCCTTGTTAGCACCACTGTACTCCAGCCTAGGCAACAGATCAAGCACCTGTCTCAAAAAAAGAAACAGGCATTACCAACAATTTTTAAAAATACTTTTATAACTACATTTTAATGTAACTAGTTTTCTTTGTACAGTAGTCCTATGTATTTTCCTCCGGACTTGATAGCATGAGGTTGTAGGGCTTGAGCTGCAACAAACATGTTGTGAACACAAAGGGACCAAAACCACGGAAGCTGAGCTCATTAAATAAAGGAAGAGAAAGATGAAGTCTGATCACATAAGTATAACTGAATCAAGCCTCAACTTTGGACTTTTTAATATTGTGAGCCAGTGAATTTGAGTTACATCAGCATTAAAAAATCTAAATGATACAGTTTTCAATAGTTTCTATCTCAGAAAACTAGAACAATACCCATGCCTTTGGACTGAAAAAGAAAACTTAGAAAAAGCTTAACTTTGTCACAATGAGGGAATCTGGGGAAAATGAGTTCAGTTCCTCACAAACTGTACTGCAGACTCAATAATGCAATAAAGCTCTCACATGCACTTTCTGTTTTATACATAGGCAATGCTAAGGTTTCACATATGACCTAAGTATGGGCAAGCAGACATACCTGCATAAGATACAGAGAACAGAAAGAACAGTCCTACCCAAGGACGTTAAACTTCTGGTAGCGGCTTTCTGATTCAACAACATGGTTCTCGGTGCTGTGGTGGCAGTAGCCACCTTGGCAGGCAAGCTCTGCAGTGTCATTCAGGGGTTTGTTTCTAGAAGTTCAGACTAATCTGTTCATTCAGCCCGCTCAAAGTTTACATATCTTTCTCTCAATAAATCCTGTTTGCTACAACTACTTAAAGCAAATGCTCTTGCTACAGGATCCTGAATAAGTCAAAGTAAAAAGGGATATACAAAAGAAGCATCTTCCTAGTAGTCAGAAACCCAACAAGAGTTAAGAGTTTATCAATAAAAATGTAGGCATGACTTGGATAGAATTATAACTGAGAAGCCCTAAGAGGTAAGGGCTGGATTATAAGAAGGAATAAAGGTTCAAGAACAGAGGGTTAGATAGTCTGGATCTGGAAGAGAAAGAATTGTCAGAAAAGGTGAGAAATTCGAGATAAGCAAAGAACTAAGAGAAGAGAGAACTCAAAACATGAGGTCTTCTATACAACTAAGTACCAAAGATAACAAACAGGATAAAGATTTAACAGAAAGATCTGTGAAAAACATTACTTCCTTCCTCAAAAACTATCACTGGGTACAAAATAATACTCAAACTCCTTCCAAAACCTGGTCCCAACCACCTTGTCTGCTACTGTTCCTTTATACAAAAGCTTCTAGTCACAGTCTTTAAAAAAATAAAATAAAATAAAAAATTCTTCTCTGGATCCTCAAATAAAGGCCTGTCCTTGTTCAGTCAGGCTGCTACAAAATACCTTACACTGTGTAATTTTTATGCAACAGAAATTTATTGCTGACAGTTCTGGAGACCGAGAAGTCCAGGATCAGGGCACTGGCAGATTCAGTGTCTGGTGAGGCCCTGTTCCTCAGAGATGGCACCTTACAGGATGGAAGGGACAAAGAGCTCCTCAAGCCTCTTTTCCAAGGGCATTAATCCCATTCATGACTTAATCACCACCTAAAGGCCCCAGCTCTTAATACTATCACACTGGGGATTAAGTTTCAACATTTAAATTTTGAAGGGACACCAACATTCAGACCTTAGTAAGACCTAATTCAAGATCCACTCCTAAGAAACTTGCCTCCTCGGAATTCATGTAACATTTACTTATCTCTCTTCAGATAACTAATTAAAATCCAAACTAAGCCCGTGGTACATGCCAGTTACTCAGAAGGCTGAGGATCACTTAAGCCCAAAAGTTCAAGGCTGCAGTACACTATAATCAGGCCTTTGAACAGCCACTGCACTCCACACTAGGCGAGATCTAGTCTCTTTAAAAAATAATAATTAAAAAAAAGCAGCCGGGCATGGCGGCACACACCTGTAGACCCAACTACTCAAGAGGCTAAGGAAGGAGGATGGCTTGAGCCCAGGAGCTCAATGTTACAGTGAGCTATGATTGCACCACTGTACTTCAGTCTGGGCAACAAAGCGAGACTGTCTCAAAAAACAAAACAAAACAAAAAATTAAATCATAGAGCAAGGGCTATGTTCTTCATTTCTTTATACTCTGAACACCAAGCACAATGCGACCCTAATGTACTTCTAATAAAGTAGATCATTTGAACAAGTAGTTTCAGAAGAAACTAGTAGAAATATAACTGCAGGAGATTAAACAGCTAATGAAATTAACCTAGAAGGTGCAGGAAGGAACTTTTTGTGGTGATGATAATGTTCTATATCTTGACAGGGATATGGGTTACACAGATGTATGAACTTGTTCAAACTAAGGGAATGGTATACATAAGATTTGTAGATTTTACTATATACAAGTTTTGCCTAAAAACTGTAATACCCAACCTTGTTTTTTCCTTATTCACCTGGCCTTGTTTCTCCCTTAGCTAAGAGAACCAGACAAACTCCATCTTGGCTCCTTCACTGGCAGCCCCTTCCTCAAGGATTTAACTTGTGCAAGCAGACTCCCAGCACATCCAAGAATGCGATTAACTGATAAGATATTGTAGCAAGCTATATCCGCAGTCCCCAAGAATTCGTCTGATTGATAATGCCCAAAGCCCCACGTCTATTACCTTGTAATAGTCTTAAAGCCCCTGCACCTGGAACTGTTTACGTTCCTGTAACCATTTATCCTTTTAACTTTTTTGACTACTTAACTTCTGTAAAATTGTTTTAACTAGACCCCCCCTCCCCTTCCTCAACCAAGATATAAAAGTTAATCAAGCCCCTCCCTCGGGGCCGAGAGAATTTTGAGTGTTAGCTGTCTCTCGGTCGCCGGCTAATAAAGGACTCTTAACTCGTCTCAAAGTGTGGCATTTTTCTAACTTGCTCAGGCACAACAAAACAAGTAAACAAACAGTTAATAATAGGCATGGGGAAATGTCTAGGTGTAAAGTATACTTTGAAATACAACAAAAACAAAAGAATTGATGAATGGATAGACCGATAGATAGGCAATAAAGCAAATACACCAAAATATGACTAACAATATACGGGTGGTGGGTATTTAGGTATGCAATGTACAAACTATTCTTTCCACTTTTCTGTAATGAACGAAATGTTTCACTATAAAATCTTCCAGAAAGAAAGCAAACACTGGAAATGAAGGCTGTGAGAGGCTTGCGTATTTCCGAAGTTCATCAATTAAAGGATTGACTTTAAAGGAAAAGAAGGTATATGCATGCCTGAGAGTGGAAAGAAAAGGAGAACAGGTATTCGGGTTGTCCCTCTTTTCTATGCTTCTAATTTTAGATTGCCTATATAGACTAGTTCTGGCCTTGAGCACTTGTTCTTGCCTCTAAGGAAGCCCGAACTCACTAAGTTCCATTCATTCTAGCACAATCTCAATCTGTGGTATCTAGGCCCTTTGTCTGTCTTGGGCTATGATAAGCTATTCCCTATTCTTTTTAACTGAGTTTCTAATACCTCCTTAAATTGACCTTTAACTAACACCTCTGGCCAATCTAGCATAACCTAAATAGTTTATCCTCGTGGTTTTTTGTTTGTTTGTTTTTTTTGAGACGAGTCTCTATCACTCAGGCTTAAGTGCAGTGGCACCATCTCGGTTCACTGCAAGCTCCGCCTCCCGGGTTCACACCATTCTCCTGCCTCAGCCTCCCAAGTAGCTAGGACTACGGGTACCCGCCACCACGCCCGGCTAATTTTTTGTTTTTGTTTTTGTTTTTTTTTTAGTAGAGATGGGGTTCCACTGTGTTAGCCAGGATGGTCTCAATCTCCTGACCTCGTGATCCACCCGCCTCAGACTCCCAAAGTGCTGGGATTACAGGCATGAGCCACTGCACCCGGCCAATAGTTTATCCTCTTGACCCAACTCTAGCCTCTCACACCCAAGACCCATCATAGCAAGGCAATGTTAAAACAAAGGTTAAGGGTCCTTGCAGCAAGGACATATCATCTCTGTGTCACAGTCCCTAGCTGAGTACCTGGCACAAAAATACTCAAAAAAATGTTTGTTGGATGAATGAAATCCATCCATACCTAATAATGCAATAACCACACTTACATAGCACTTAGTTTCATATTTACACCTACACTCTACTGAGGATAGGAAAAGTACATGTTAGGTTTCTGAAGCTGAATATTTTAAAAGGGATTAATGAGAGCCTCTTCTGTGGAGCATTAACTAGAAGATGGAGGTGGGAATGAAAGGTTGGTAAGTTCTTTTAACCAACACTAAGAAACAACTACACTGTATTAATGCTCTCCTGGAAAATACAGTATGTCATCAGCTTCAAAATACCATAAGCATTAACTAAAGGGGAGAAGATAAATTATGCAAAGATAAGAACTTACAGGAATTCAATTTCCAGATGACCTAAATGCATTTCGAGTTAATCTGCTCTTTTTTGTTTTTGTTGCTTCCAAAGGACTGCAGATTATGCACTTGCTGAATTTTGCCTTTGTCACACATGACCTAACAAGGAAGGCATTCATTATACCATAGTAGCTTCCCTCAAGTATCTGGTTCTAAACAGCTGCAAATTTTGGAAGATAACACTAAACGATGTCTCTGAAGATAAGTATGTTCTCTCCCAAACAAATATTAAAACAAGATTAAAGTTACTAGAATATAAAAACTGTCAAATTAAGCTAGCTGAACATAAATTAAGTTTAAAAAATAAAGAAAAATTTTTAAGAATTTAAATCCTAAATGTTAATAAAATAACTGATCCAATAAACATATCCTGAGGAATTTCTACAATACAGCACTCTCATCTTGACATTTGCTTTTATCCATCAGAAAGATGGATAACAAATGACTGTTTAATTTAGCGCCTTCAAATTATATAAGTGAATAAAATGACTTAAAATAATAAACCAATCTCAAAATTAATTTCCATAAAACCATTTATATGAAGTAAAAGCTGCTTCCCAGACCCAAAACTGGAAAGCATGGGTGAAAAAGATCCTGCCAAAAATAGAAACAGACTGTAAAAATGTTTCACACGAGTTCTGGCTTGTTAGATAATTACACAACACTCACAAGCTGGCTTTTTAAATATCTGTCCTTGTCCCTCAGTCACATCAGTATGCACTATGACATTTATTCTTCACCTATTAACTCATTTTCCATGAGGAAAAATAAAAACTTCCTAACTGCTAAGCAAAATAGAGGGGGAAAATGCACTGCCGAAGAGCAGGTATCTCCTTATCAGCTGTAGGTCCTTCAACTCTTACTTAGTCTGACTTTCATCCTTTCCCATTAATACTAGTACACCTGGCCGAGAACGGTGACTCACACCTGTAGTCTCAGCACTTTGGGAGGCTGAGGTGGGCGGATCACGAGGTCAGGAGTTCACGACCAGCCTGGCCAACATAGTGAAACCCCGTCTTTGCTAAAAATACAAAAATTAGCCGGGCATGGTGGCACGCACCGGTAGTCCCAGCTACTCGAGAGGCTGAGCCAGGAGAATCGCTTGAACCCGGGAGGCGGAGGTTGCAGTGAGCCGAGATCGCACCACTGCACTCCAGCCTGGGCGACAAAGCAAGACTCCGTTTCAAAAAAACATATAAAAAAACTAGTACACCTAACTTACATAGAGCCATGTAGCCGGCCCCAGAATGGCTACCGCTCGGGAAAGACACATGCAAGCGTCCATTTTGGACCTCCTTCAATTGCATTACATAGTATCTTGCCAAGATTCTTTCATCTTAAAGGTTGACTAACACTCTCAATATCAGCAGTTGCATAATAATTCAAGTGCTTCTCAGTCTCTGGTGATCCAAAGGCTCAAATTTGTATCTTTTATACAAAATTTTGTATACAAAATTTGTACATACAAAAAATAATTTGTATACAAAATTGTATCTTTAGAGACTTCACTCAACACTGTCAGCATAAAATTCCTAATTTCTTAAAAGAAGGAAGAAAAAACCAGAACAACTTTCAGTAGCGCACACAATGCTGTCAAATTCCCAAGGTTGTGGTGAGGATCAAAATAAGATGTACACGAAAGCCTTGTTTTGTGAACTTCCAGTCCAATCCAATAGTACCTAACAGGGGTAAATTTTTGCTTTTATTTCCTGCCTGAAAATGGGCATAACTTCCATCTGCAGGTTGATGTAAAACCCAGAGAGACAGTATCTTATCAATCACCACTAAAAGGCAAATGGGGAGCAGGAAGTATTGAGAGAGAGGAAAAAAAAAAAAAAAAACACCAACGGTACCATTACAAGTCAAGGTCAGTGAGGAAGGATTAAGGACTTCTACCCAAGCTTCCTGCTAAAGACTAACTATGCTTCAAGTTTAAGCCATCTACCTTTTGAACTAGATTCCATTTACATTATTCTACAGAGGAGGAAATGAAAAGTACTGATATGCTGGAATACCTGAAGAGGGTCACTATGACAAGTGACTAGCTTCTCTTCCAGTTAGATCTCTTTTGAAAGCTTTGGAAGAAAAACAGTATTCACAGACAAATCATTTTTTTTAATTCTGTAATTTCATATTTAAAAGCACTACAGACAAAATGTTAGTTACCTATCCAGACAAGCGGTCCTGGAATATGTTTTTATATTAAGTTATAGCCGGGTCTTAGTAAGAAAGCAAGAAAAAGGCTTGTTGCTGACTTCTAAACCATGGTAGCATTGGGTGGTAGCATGGTAGCATAGGGTGGGATAGGGACAACCTGGATAAATTAACTCCTCAGGTAATTATTATTTAAGACAAATGTTGGGTTAATTCAAACTCCTCCCTCCCTTTACAACAGAAAAAAATCATGTAAGATCCACTCTCCCTCCTCCTGGCCATTTTCTAACAAAAAATGCTAACAAGCAGATAGAAGTCCAGTTTAAAAAAAAAAAAAGCAAACTGATTTATCAGCACTAGAAGTGGCTCTCTTTTTTTCAGTAATTCTGATTGCAAACTATCAAACTATGAATTTAGCTTCCTAAAAGGCTTTTTACATTACAACCTCCAAAAAACTTCCTACCCTGACTTAAGTTTTTCTAAATCAAATGTCTTATACTGAGCTGTACTCGCAACGCTTGCTGGACAAGAAGTTAAAGAAACTGACAACTATTACCTTAAAATTGCAAAATGCTGATACCGAACAACTTTCGATTCAAATCCACTGCGATTCCAGGCGTTCGTGGAGGACAACTTCCTTTTTCTCCCCTGCGGGTCCCCCCGGCCCTTCCGCGAGCCCAGGTTCCCGCCCGGACCTGCAGTGACATCCCAGGACCCATCTTCTGACGTCAGACACGCGGACCCACAGCCCTATGACTTCATCGCGGACTGAGGACGAACCGCAGTCGACTTGCGCCAGCCCAGAGGCTGGGGAGGCGTCCGAGCCTCCGTCCCGCCTCGTCGTCGAGGAAGGTTAAGGACAAGCGCCAGCTCACCTGCGCTGGGGCAGGGAAGGGCAGAGTGGCCAAGGCCGGGCGGGCGTGACAAGGGCGAGGCGACCCCAGTCCAGAGGCTGACTTCCTCACCGCCCTGGGTCCCGTAGGTGGGAGCGCCCGTCCGGTGCAAGCTCACGGCCTATCCGTGATCTCCTCGGCTTCAGCCGGGACCCAGGACCCCGCTCCCTACCCGCCCGACCCTCCGTGGCCCGCGGGGGCGCTCAGCGCCCGCGCCGTGCGCGAGGGAAGGGCCACACCGGAGGAGGCGCAGGCGGCCGAGTCCCTGCCCCGGATCCGCGGGCGGCGCCCCCGCCCCCGCCCCCGCCCCCACCCCCACCCCCACCCGCCCGGCGCCCCGGGAGCGCAGGCAGGCGGCGGGAGGGGGCGGGGAGCGGCCACGGTGGCCGCCGCCGGACCCCAGTAACGCACGGCCCTCGCGCCACGCCCCACCTCGGCCCGGACCCACCTGCGCTCCTGCCCCGGCCGCGGCCTGGCCCGGGGCTGCACCAGCCCGATGCAGTGGTGGCGGCAGCAGCGGTGGCGGGAGGCCTGGCTCGCTCCCCACCGCTGAGGCGGACCGAGCACCCAGCGCGGCGCGGCGGCGCCCAACGCTCGCCGCGAAACCCATTTGTTTGGCTAAAACGGAGTGACGTCACGCGCCGGCCCAATCGACGGTTGGCCGGGGGAGGGGCCACGGATCCAGAGTTTCACGGCGCCCCCTGCCGGACACTGGGGGCGGGAAGGGGGAAGTGAAAAGGGAGACCTGGATGACGCGTCTGCGGCCCCCAAGTGGTAGAGAATGAAAGTTTGAGCACGACTGTAGGGAAAGGAATCAAACCTCCCAGGCCAGCCTCAAGGGTAGCGACGCCAGGGTTCAATCAGCAGACATGTCAAGTTTATGAATATTCGTGGGTGGACCTGAAGCTATAAATGGTCTCAGATACTATTAGATAACCTAGTAGACCTGGATCCTCATATTGGCTCTGCTGCTAGCTTGGAAGGCTGGGGTTCAGAGTTTCAATTTGTAAAATGACAAAATTGGAAGGGTCCCTTCTGACTCTCTTTCCCATGCAAATCATGGCAGGGATACCTGTCAGCAAGTAGATAAACGTTGAGGCTGACACGAAACTGTTAAAGTCTGTAGAAGTTTAAGGGCTGGTTAATGATGGGTATAAATTTTTAACACTTTATATTCAAATCAGAGGGCCAGTGAGGAACTTTTGATCCCCAACCTTTAAGCTTATTATTGTTTTCATTGTGAAAGTAATATTAACCACATTGAAAAACATGAGGACAATGTATTTTCTTCTAGACCTTTTGCCCTATCACATATATTTTACTACACTGTAATAGTAGTTGTACGCGATTTTGCATCCTCTTTTCACTTTTATAAGCATTCCTCATATTTCCACATAAGCTTCATAACCAGTTTAACAGCTGTGTAAAATTACATTAACTGGACATAAAATTTACTGCATTAATTCTCTATTTTTGGACATAACTGGTTTCCTTCACTTTTTTCCATTATAAATAAATCATAGAACATCTTCATGAATGTAGATTTTTAAAGATACCCAAAAGTGAAATTACTAGATGAAAAAGACTATCAACACTTTCACAGTTACTAATACAAACTGCCAAATGATTTTTAAAAGGTTGTACCAAGTTACACTTAAACCAGCAACTTTGATTTTAGCCAGTCCTTAACAAAAATAATTTTGTCCAATTATAAAACTACTGTTGTAAAATATATGTGTAAAATCTTAAGTATTAAAACATAAAAACAAAATAAAAATATTTCCCATAATCTCATCACCAAGAAATAACCACTCAATATCTCCATCTAGACCTTTATCTATATACATATTTTTTAATAAAAATTGGAGAGGGGAAGGCCAGGCACGGTGGCTCACATCTCAAAAAGGAAAAAAAAATTAAGGAAGGGTGTTATATGGTACACCTTGGCATCAAACTGTATGTCTGATTTAATATGTGATCAATATTAGCTCAATATATCACGATCATTTGAAGCTTCTTTATGTCATAGTTAGCCCAAAATTGTAAAACTTCAATTTATCCTTTCAGATTCATCTCGAACACTGTCCTTCTTAAAACCTCTTGATTCCTTCTGGGCATGGTGGCTCACGCCTGTAATCTCAGCACTTTGGGAGGCCGAGGCAGGCAGATCACTTGAGGTCAGGAGATCAAGACCAGCCTTGCCAACATGGTGAAACCCTATCTCTACTAAAAATACAAAAATTAGCCTGATGTGGCGGGGCACGCCTGTAGTCCCAGCTACTTGGGAGGCTGAGGCAGGAGAATCGCTTGAACCTGGGAGGTGGAGTTTGCAGTGAGCTGAGACCACACCACTGCACTCCTACCTGGGCGACAAGAGTGAGACTCCATCTAAAAAAAAAAAAAACTTGATTCCTGTTGATTAGAGGAATCAAAAAGTTGATATAAAAATGAAATTAATTGTAAAAGACATAATAAAAGCCCGAACTATTAATTATTATATTTTTTCATCTTTTTCTTGAGGCGGGGTCTCACTATGTTGCCCAGGGTGGTCTCAAACTCATGGCCTCAAGCAATCCTTTCTCAGCCTCCCAAGTAGCTGGGATTACAGGAGTGAGCCACCATGCCTAGCCTATGAATTATTCATTATTAAAGTCCACAGACATAAAATTATTCTGTCAAATTGCTAGTAAAGTTTCTAAAATCTTATTCTCAATTTTGGTTCTTGTCTCAGATTGGCCAGTGGACCACATTTTGAATAGCCCCAGTCTAGGAGAAAAAACTAGGAGAGAGTGTAACCATGTTAGGCAAGACCTTCGCTTGATTTTGTTTCTCCATGTATAATAGCAATGATCCCCTAGAAGCAAAGCCAGTAGAGCCAGTACAGTTTGTCAACCCACAGGTCCTGTGGTAGGTCTTCAGGAAGGTGCTCCACAGGTGGGCATGGGGTGGCACATTGAGGCCATGGGACTGGTGAGAGCCGAAAGAAGAACAAGACTGAGGTGGCACAGCAGCGGAAAAGTTCTAAATATATATAGTATATATATTTGGTTATTCCATTAGTAATTAAAACTTTGTTGTTTCAAGCCAGCAAACATATTAAATTAAAACACAGTGCAAGGGATTTGTCTTGTACAGACTTGGTTTCATTTCTGTTCTTTGCTCAGAAAAAAAAAACTAAGAACTTACTGCTTATTCCTTAATAAGCTTACTCCAACCTCCAAATAAAAACACCGACTGCTATGGTTTGAACGTGTCCCCCAAAGTTTATATGTTAGAAACTTAATCCTCAATGCAACAGTGTTAAGAAGCGGGACCTTTAAGAAGCAATTAGGTCATGAGGGCTCCATCCTTATGAATGGATTAATGCCATTATCAAGGGAGTGGATTACTTATCAAGAGAGGCAGTTACTATAAAAGCAAGCTTGGCTCTCTCTATCTTTCACTCTGTTAGGTGTTCTCTTGCTCTTCCACCTTATACCATGGGATGATGTAGCAAGAAGCCCCTCAAGAGATATGCACCCCTTGACCTTGGACTTCCCAGCCTCCAGAACTGTAAGAAATAAATCTCTGTTCTTTATACATGACCCAGTCTCAGGTGTTCTGTTATAGTAGCATCAAACAGACTAGGACACCCACCATTTCATCTTCTCTCTCTCACCTGCCGCCCCTCCTTATCAAACTTACTTCCCCCGCTGCTGGAGAAAGGAAACCAAGAGGCAGGCTCCATTAGACTTTGCATCTAGACCTACCTTTGCTGCAGAACCTAGGCCGCTGGGCGTGATAATGCTTTTCCCTACCTACTTGACTGTGTTATTATAAAGACCAAATAAGAAAAGGAAGCAGAAGTGCTTTTAAAAGTTTCAACTTTGCAAAGGTAAAGCATGTACTTAAAAATATGCCTGGAATGTGGCCGTTGGAGCATGTTTCAAGCCCTGAGCTTATGCCCAGGTTTATGCATGTGTGAAGCTCGTTGGTGATGATGGGGGGATGGGCAGGAACTACTCAGCCATGAGAATACAAATATTATCCACAATAAACAGAACAACTCAGGAAAAACTAGAGCACCAAGGCAGCACACTGTGTAACAGATATGATTCTATCTTATAAATAAGATATGGATGGTGAGGGACATAAAGTTGAATAAGTATTGAAACCCAGGAAATCATAGTTCTTATCCTTCTTTTTGGATTTTGTGCCCCTGTGAAAATCTGATAAAAGCTAAAAACCAAGAGTCTCTTTGGAGACTCTTGGCAGAAGTAAAAAAGCACACCCTGATATATACAGACAGTTTAGAAGATAATTTTAATTTTTTTAAAAAGTCCCTTAGATTAACTTGCCTTATAGTGATCTGCACTCTCATGGGGGCAGGGTGTAAGAGACATGTAGAGCAAGGACAGCCCTTCCAGTAAAATGGATGGGAAACAAATCAAGGTCCCAGATCCTCCTATCCCCATGGTATTGCCCTCAGAACATTCAGAAGGTGGTTTCTACACTGTCAATGCAGTGAGCCACACGATTTCCATAGGTATCTCTCTTTTTTTTTTTTTTGAGACAGGGTTTTGCTCTGTCACTTACGCTAGACAGCAGTGGCACCAACTCGGCTCACTGTAGCCTTGACCTCCCGAGTTCAAGTGATCCTCCCACCTCATCCTCACAAGTAGCTTGGACCACAGATGCTCGCCACTGTGCCTGGCCAATTTTTTTGTTGTTGTTGAGATGGGGTCTCCCTATGTTTCCCAGGCCGGTCTCAAACTCCCAGGCTTACATGATCCTCCCAACTCAGTCTCCCAAAATGCCGGGATTACAGGTATGAGTCACTGTGTCCATATTTCACTTCTGATAGCATATAAAAGGAGAAATTCCGGCCGGACGCGGTGGCTTATGCCTGTAATCCCAGCACTTTGGGAGGCCAAGGCAGGTGGATCACAAGGTCAGGAGATCGAGACCATCCTGGCTAACATGGTGAGACCCTGTCTCTGCTAAAAATACAAAAAATTAGCCAGGCATCGTGGTGGGTGCCTGTAGTCCCAGCTACTCCGGAGGCTGAGGCAGGAGGATGGCGTGAACCCGGGAGTCAGAGGTTGCAGTGAGCCGAGATCACACCACTGCACACCAGCCTGGCAACAGAGCGAGAGTCTGTCTCAAAAGAAAAAAAAAAAGGAGAAATTCCTTCTCTTGCTAAAGTTATAAGCAAGGCTTAGACTGAAATCGTCACATTCTTTTCATCAAAATTAACACTTGGGCAGATTAGATAACAGGCCACAGTGGTCTCCAAGTCCCTCCTTAATGTTTGAATTTTTACTAGAATTCTAGGCACAAGTAACAATCTGCATTCCTGATGTCCCTACATTTAAAATCTCTATGTAGTCTATGGAATTCAAGTGCAGTACAACAGAAGTCAATGACAGCATTATGTTAGCTCTTCCATCAAGTCAGGCAATGTCTGTTCCATCTCGAGGTCCCTCAGCCTGGAAGCTTCCTCTCCTCTCTGCACCTGATTGGCCCCAACACTACCTTAGGTGTTGGCTTAACAGTCTCCTCAGGGCACTGAAGGTGCCAGACTTTATATTTAGAGGGATTTTGGAGGCACTGGGGGTGGTGGGGGCGGGGGAGTGTACAAAACTGGGGAACTTAATGTTAGGAACATTTGCCTAGCCAGCACAGTTTTTACTTAGATATTATTTTTGTTTGGGGTGGCATGGGAACGCAGCTAGAGCTTCTTCAAGCCAAGATTTCCCTAGCCTTCCTATCTAGTCGCCCCAAAATTATTCTCTTTCACAAAGCTGTTTAGTTCCTTCATAACACTAATTACACTAGAGTTTATGTTATAACCCCTGTAGAATGAGAGCTTTGGAAAACATGGGAACTGAGTTTTATTCATCACTTTATCCCAATACCAACCTCGGTGCCTAATACCTAGAAGGTACTCAATAAGCAATGGTGGTGTCATTGAGCATATATATATATATATTTTAGATGGAGTCTCGCTTTTTCGCCCAGGCTGGAGTACAGTGGCGTGATCTCAGCTTACTGCAACCTCTGCCTCCCAGGTTCAAGCAATTCCCGTGCCTCAACCTCCCAAGTAGCTGGGATTATAAGGGTGCACCACCACACCTGGCTAATTTTTGTGTTTTTAGTAGAGATGTTGTTTCACCATTTGACCAGGCTGGTCTCAAACTCCCGACCTCAGGTGATTTGCCCCCTCGGCCTCCCAAAGTTCTGGAATTACAGGTGTGAGCCACCATGCCCAGCCAAGCCCATATTATTTTTTAAAAACAACCACATCATAAGGTGTTTGTCTTACTTGTGATAAAAGAAAAACTTTAGACAAGTTAAATTTAACAGAGTTTAACTGACCAAAGAAAGATTCACGAGTCAAAGAGCCTCCTGAGTCAGAGTAGGCTCAGAGAGACTCCAGCACAGCCACATGGTGGAATAAGATTTGTGGACAGAAAATGAGAAGTGACATACAGAAAACGGAAGTGAGGTATAGAAACAGCCACATTGGATACAGCTCAGCATTTGCCTTATTTGAACACAGTTTGAATCGTTGGCCACCTATTGGCCAAAACCCGGTGGCTGGTACAAGCCAGGGGGTTTAGTACTAATAGGTAGGTTTGTCTGTTTGCACATTCAGTTAGATTTCAGTTTACTATGCATGGAGAAATTATGGGGCTGAACTTAAAATATGTAAGGAGGCAGCTTTAGACTAAACTTGATTTAACACTTGTTTTCCTTTTTTCTTTGTTCTTTTCTTCCCCCATGAGTGATTGCTCGCACATAGTCATTTCGGTAGAGGGTAGTCACTACTAATTGATTAACTTCATATCGTAACCCTCAGGAGCTACCCACAAGATTAATGAACTTGTTTTTCCAAAGAACAATGATTCTTGGGTCATTCAGACCTCCTTGATGGCATTCAGAAGTTTGATCGGCCTAGGGATCTCACCTTCCACATAGCTACATTTCTCATGAAAACACTCAATCGTGCTCAAAGGCAGGTTGGATTTGAGAGTTTGCCTGTCCTATCCTCACACTTTGGCCAAATTGAATAAGGCTTTTGTGCTCCTAAGGCTGACATATCTGTGTTTGGCTTACTGCATACCAGGTACTTGAATCTGGCTTTCGGGGTTCTACAACAGTAGAATAATTTATGTTTAAATGCTAGAAAGATTTTCTGCAAGGACAACAGTGATCTATATTTAGAATCATTTAACCCTTGCAATTATGAAAGATGGAAGAAGTTTTTGAAAGGGAGATGGAAGAAAATGAGGGACCTTGCTCCTTAGGAAAGTGGGATGTTCCCCAGGAAGTGTTCTCTCCAAAGCCAATGGAGTAAGATTAAAAGACATGATCCAGGCCAGGCACGGTGACTCACCCTTGTAATCCCAGCACTTTGGGAGGCCAAGGTGGGTGGATCACTTGAGATCAGGAGTTCGAGACCAGCCTGGCCAACATGGTGAGATTCCCCCCCATCTTTACTAAAAATACAAAAATTAGCTGGGCGTAGTGGTGTGTGCCTGTAATCCCAGCTACTCAGGCGGCTGAGGCAGGAGAATCTCTTGAACCCGGGAGGCGGAGGTTGCAGTGAGCCAAGATCGCACCATTGCACTCCAGTCTGGGCAACAGAGCAAGACCCTGTCTCAAAAAAAATAAAATAAAATAAAATAAAAAAGACATGATCCGGGTGAGGCCATAGACCCTGGAGCTTGAATCCAGAGGTTGGGACCTTTTAAAGAACTAGGAGATGGAAAAGCTGTGCATAGGAGACTAGAAGCCAAAATGGTAACATTGCCTTAAGAAATAGAGGCAAAAAAAAAACCACAAAAGGAGAACGCAGGTTTGCATAGCCCACTAATTATTATAGCACAGAAGGAATTAAACCCAGCTGCATTCCAAGTACAAAAATATAACAGGCAAAGGGAAGCAGCTCATCTCACACACACACACACACACACACACACACACACACACACACACACACAAAATCTTCAAGCTGTTTGATTCTTCTCCCTGCTCTTAGAATAAAATCAGAACCCTTTTCTGTGGCCCAGTATAATCAGGCATGTTCCTTTTACCAACTCCTTTTATTCTCCCAACTTGTCTCAGCTAAAATGTCATCGCCTCAGAGAGCCTTCCTTAACTATCCAGTGTAGTATTTCAGCCTTGTTTTCCTTTACAGTGCCTCATGCCTGGTACATAATAGGCACCCAATAAATATCTGTTGAATTAATAAAAATATTTATACTTTCTTTTACTAAAAGATTTAATCCAGGCCACAGATGTTACAGTGGATGACTAATAAAAGTAACATGAGTAGAGAGACTTGTACATTAAAAATAGGACCTGAATAAAGGCAAAAATCTAAGTCATTGCTGCAAATATATGACCAAAAGTAGGAACATCTGAGCCCTACAGAACCTAGCCAACCAGCCAGTCATGATTTTGATGCTTCAGCACAAATTACCTGTGATTTAATTACCTAGATAACCCATTGATTAAAAGGATATTTACATTAGCCACTTGGCATTTAGATAACCACCAGTATTCATCAGGTAATGCCAAATAACTTGTGTTAACATCTTCTATATTTTTAATAAGCCCCTGGTCTGTTTGTTGAAAATAGCAAGAAAGCAAATGGTGTGGGTGTGGGAGTCACTGCCCTCTGACTGCCTAATGAACAGCAATTTCCCCTTTTCTTGCTTGTTAACAGAATCCTGATCTGGGCTACCCTATCTGTGCTTCTGGGGAGGTGGGCCCGGAACCATTGTGTGAATAACGATTGACCTCAGCTAGTGGTTCTCATGGAGTGACTGATTTTGCCTCCCAGAGGACATCAGCAATGTCTGGAGACATTTCCAGTTGTCACTACTTGAGAGGAAGCACGATCTGCCTCTAGAAGGGAGAGACCAGGGATGCTGCTGCTCAATATCCTATAATGCGCAGAACAGCTTCTACGACAAATAGAGTTATCCCACCAAAAAAGTCAGTAGTGCCAAGGTTGAGAGAACCTGCTCTAGGGTAATCAGCGTGGTCCTAATCTCCCTGTCAGTGACTGATTCAACTCACATAATAATCTTATGGGAGTGTGATGTAATTTTAGCCAATAAAATGCAATGGGAAGCTGGCTGAGATACTTCTGAAAAAATCTTCTCTTACCCCTAAAAAGAGACATTCATTTTCTGTTGAAATGCATTACTTTCCTAAATAAAATCATATTTACCAACAATGAGAAAAAGAGAAACATGCAAGAAACCATCTGTTTGCTGCTAGTTGCCATTGTGACTGCAATGTGGTGTCTAGAACTATGGCTGTCATCCTGGAACCATGACAGGAGTTGGCTGAAGAAACAGGAGGATGGCAAAGTGGAAGGATGGAAGTTACCTGAGGCTGAGGACATCAGTGCACCTCTGATTTAACCAATCCTTGAGACTTCTTGTTATATGAGATAATAAATTCCATTGCTATTTAAGTCATGTATAGGGCTTTAAAAATTTTATAGCTGAAAACATCCTGATATATATTTTATATTTTATTTGATATGTGGAAGAGAAAATAAAATATTGGAGGAAAGACACTAACCTCCTTTGGGGGCAAGCTCTACAATTGTCCAGTAATAAAATAATTTTGCTTTGCTGTGCTTCCAGAATGATCTTAAACTAATGATACCAGAAGTTGATAAAATCAGTGGGGGAAACAGTCTGTCTGTTAATGCATAAGATTGTGTTATTTAAGTAAATGAGTAGGCACTCATGTGACATTTTGAAATCTTCAAGAAAATGACATTTTCCAGTCATTGAAATTTAATTTGGGGGAGCCTGCAGCATTAGCATGAGACCAGCTAGGCTGTCCTTATTCTTCCCAAGCCCTAGCACACCTAATTCACAGGCACCTGCTACAGCAAAGGAGAAGCTGCCTGGCTAAAATAACCTAGTTACATCAGCCTGCTAAAAATGGTCCTGGGGATAGATTTTGCTCAGCATTGAGTTCTTTGAACAACAACAAAAAAAAACTCAGCAACTTATTCTGCAGTTTTAGGGTTTGCTGACATTTTTTTACCAGGCGTAACTATGCTTTTATTGCCAAGTCTTACTTTGAAATACCAAAGACAACTTTTCAAAAAGTGGAGGTTGGATATCAACATTTCCTTACCAAAAAAAAAAAAAAAAAAGCATTTGTTTTGTTTATTAGTAATAAACCTGAATAGGGGTGCCTTCAGATACTTTCCTTGGAAAAGTTCATGGTGATTTGGCCTTTTTTCTTTTTTTGAGACGGAGTCTCACTCTGTCGCCCAGGTTGGAGTGCAGTGGCATGATCTTGGCTCACTGCAACCACTGCTGCCCAAGTTCAAGCAATTCTCCTGCCTCAGCCTCCCGAGTAGCTGGGATTACAGGTGCCTACCACCGCGCCTGGCTAATTTTTGTAGTTTTAATAGAGACGGGGTTTCACCATCTTGGCCAGGCTGGTCTTGAACTCCTGACCTTGTGATCCACCTGCCTCTACCTCCCAAAGTGCTGGGATTATAGGCGTGAGCCACTGCGCTGGGCTGATTTGGCTTTTTTTTTTGAGTGTACCATTATATAGGCTCTATCATGCCACTGTATTTTAGTTCACTATCACTGTCAGAGAATCCCACTGACCTTTCACAGCAACTCACTCCTTGGCCCTTCTTAAGACTGCTGAGCTATGCATATTTTTGTGTGCCTTCAGCAAGACACACTCTGAACAGTAATGCCTACATGTATCACTAAAGTCAATTGAGCCTTTTTGTCCTTTCTCTTGATGTCCCTCCCCTCAGCAAAGCCAAAGTGTACCTTCAAAGTAGCATAAGGATGACCTTATAAAATTACTGAAGGTGTGAGCATCTCATTGCTCCTCCTGGTTCAGAGGTATTCTGGTTTTCTTATCTTGGAGCTGACATTTTCACACCCAGATTATATGCTCCTTAATGCCCCATTTTGCTCCCGTGGCTTCTGCCATCTGTTATTTTTACTATTGCTGCACTTTTCTAGCTTTCTGTGTTTCTTTCTCTCTCCTGCCTCTGTCCCTACCGTATCTCCAATATATTTTGACTTTCTTTCCAATAGGCTTGACTTCTATAGTCATCAATAGCCAAGAAGACTCCTGTTGATCTGCACATGATGTCCCTCTGGTCTCTGCATGTTGAGTATGGATCTGAATCCTCTCCCTTTCTCAACTATTTCCTCCATTCCGTGCTACTCAGGGGCTGCTTTTGCATGGATGCATGCATTTTCTTTTTTACAGTTTTCAGTACTGGCAAAACTCTAGAGTTCTGTCCTCTGAATGATGCTAATTTGTGTGGTAATGGCTGAGTACGGGTGCCTATGCCTGTAATCCCAGCAGTTTGGGAGGTCTAGGAGAAAGGATTGCCTGAGCCTAGGAGTTCAAGACCAATCTGGGCAACATAAGGAGACCCCGTCTCTACAAAAAATAGAAAAAGTTAGTTGGGCATGGTGGTGTGTGCCTGTAGTCCCAGATACTTGGGAGGATGAGGTTGGAGGATTGCTTGTACCCAGGAGTTCGGAGTCGCAGCGAGCTATAATTGCACCACTGCACTCCAGCTTGGGTGACAGATTGAGACCCTGTTTCTAAAAAAAACAGTGTGGTCACTAGCTCCATTTTTAAGTTCATTAAATCCTTCTAAAAAATACCCTAAATATGTTTCCACATCTGTGTTGTTCTGTGTGTTGGCACATCCAATTCTTTTTTTTTCTTTCTTTCTTTTCTTGAGACAGAGTCTCACTCTGTTGCCCAGGCTATGGCACAGTCTTGGCTCACCACAACCTCCACCCCCCAGGTTCAAGCGATTCTCCTGCCTCGGCCTCCTAAACAGCTGGGAATACAGGCATGCACCACCATGCCTGGCTAATTTTTGTATTTTTAGTAGAGACGGGGTTTCTTTATGTTGCCCAGGCTGGTCTCGAACCCCTGACCTTGTGATCTGCCCTCCTCGGCCTCCCAAAGTGTTGGGATTACAGGCATGAGCCACTGTGGCCAGCCGGCACATCTAATTCTTAATTTCCTGCTTTAAGGAAGAAGTTGAGTTCTGATAAATAAAAGCCCTATTGGAACATCACAGGAAAAAAAAAAAGAACGTGGAGTTTTTCAAGTTCCAAAATTATTGGCTGAGCCATCCTTCTTTCAAGAGCCTATACAAAGTATAAAATGAGTAAAGTTGGTATTGTTTGCCTCTTTCAATTCCACCTTTGCGCTTCTCCTGGGTGGCTGTCAAGCCGTCCAGAGAAGACACAAGCACTCTGATGCACACCAACATGTTCCTATCCACCTACTGCAATGTCATCCCCATGACTTCTTCTCTTACTCTCTAAGCAAATTATTCCCAAGATCTATGATCGTGTGGTATACTTTGTTTCCATGTTTGTTATTTCATTTAAAACATTTTAATGTAATTTTTGCATAGAGCTACCCCTCTCCCTTCATGAGATCTTTAAGGGCATACATTACTGATTTATTGAATCAGTGAGTGCATGAATAATCAATGAGAACAATTTCATTTACTACATCACACTAGTCAGAGACAAAAATACGTCTTCATTAAGTGCAGTGATATTTAAATTGCCACATTTGTCGATATTACGTAAATGGAACAAAATTAAAGAGTATGACCCTCCCTAAAGGCCATAGCCTTGTGATCCTTTCCTGAATCGTTAACTAGTCTTCATTACCTGAATGTGCTGGAGTGAAACTTATTGGCCTTTCCGAAGGCTGACATTTCTCTTGGTGCCTTTTCAAGGGTAAGATGACTTACATGTTCTTTTCAGGGAGTTTGATTTCAAATGTTGGCAGATTGGACCTTATTATCATGGATGGGACTAAAATTTGCACATTGTTATCAAAGATAAATTATATGAATCTGAGGCTAGGCACAGTGGCTCATGCCTGTAATCCCAATGCTTTAGAAGGCCAAGGCAGGAAGATCACTGTAGGCCAGGAGTTTGAGACCAGTCTGGGCAACATAGCAAAACCCTATGTCTAAAAAAAAAAAAATTTTTTTTTTTTTTTAGATGGAGTCTCGCTCTGTTGCCCAGCTGGAGTGCAGTGGCGCGATCTCGGCTCACTGCAAGCTCCACCTCCCAGGTTCACACCATTCTCCTGCCTCAGCCTCCCGAATAGCTGGGACTACAGGTGCCCGCCACCACACCCGGCTAATGTTTTGTATTTTTAGTGGAGACAGGGTTTCACCTTATTAGCCAGGATGGTCTCCATCTCTTGACCTCATGATACACCCACCTCGGCCTCCCAAAGTGCTGGGATTACAGGCGTGAGCCACCGCGCCCGGCCTACAAAAAAATTTTTTAAAGTAGCAGGGCATGTTAGCACACCCGGTAGTTTGAGCTACTTGGAAGGCTGAGGGAGAGGACTTCCTGAGTCCAGGAGTTCCAGACCAGCCTGGGCAACATAGCGAAACCCCATCTCTACAAAAAATTCAAAAATTAGCCAGGCATGGTGGCACGTGCCTGTGGTGTCAGCTACTAGAGAGGCTGAAGTGGGAGAGTCACTTGAGCCTGGGAGGCCAAGGCTGCAGTGAGTTGTGATCACACTACTGCACTGCAGCCTGGGTGACAAGAACGAGATTCTGTCTCAAAAAAAAAAAATGTAGCCAGGCATGATGGCATGCAACTGTGTTCCCAGCTACTTGGGAGGCTGAGGTGGGAGGATCACTTGAGTCCAGAAGGCTGAGGCTGCGGTGAGCCATGTTCATGCCACTGCGCTTTAGCCTAGGTGACAAAATAAATAAATAAAAACACAATTTAATATTCATCTAAGTGACAATTGAATCTGGTAATTTTTTTTTTTAGCAATAGAGATCAAAGTAAAAAACCTGACAACGTTTTAGTCCAGTCTGAGTACCCTTTTATTTGATTCCCTGTCAGTCTTATGGAACTGTCGGTAAAATCTAAATCCAGAGCCGGACTCACAAGTACCTAATTATTTTTTAAAAGCTGTTTTCAAATACTTAAGAAAATGCAAACTATTTTTTCCCTACAAATTATTTTCCCCTATTCATTGGGAAAAAAATTAGAGAAAGGGCCAGAAAACGTTTTGTTCATGTGATAAAAGCAAATTGCAAAACAACATACACTATATGCTAACATTTATACAAATCTTAAAAACATACAAATCACACACACACACACACACACACACACACAACAATACTTGGTATTGCTTATGGACAGCTACAATTGCAATAAAAGCCTAAAGACTTGAATGAAAAATACCCAAAACAACTTCAGAATAATAGTTACCCCTGGGGAGAAAGGAAGGGGGAAAGAATTGGAATGGGGAACAAAAGAGCTTCAATTTTGTCCATAACATCATATTTAAGAAAGAAAATATGCGAACAAAATATGGTGAATCTGTGGATGTTTGTAAAATTACTCTGATATTTTTTGCATCTTAGATATATTTCATGAAAGTAACAAGTAAATGCAAATTTTTCACTTGAAAATTTTAGAAGAAATTGTGATGTGAATACCTTTGAGAAGAAAACCAATAAACTTATTAATTACCTCTAGGTAATATTGACATGAAACAAGAAAACCTTAGATTCATTCTTATTTTCTGCTCTTATCCCAAAGCATTTGTGAAACATAGGCACTATTAGCTAAACATTTAAAAGCCTTACTATATAAAACATAATTCTTTGTTAAGTGGAAAAAGTGAAGCTATGATTTCTACCTCTATTTATGGGCATGACTGCTCTATTCTTCCACTGAGAAGACAATAACAGATCCTAGGCATTTATAAGACACGTGGAATTTGAAGTCTAGGGGCAGGCAAATGCTTCTGTAATGCTGTAAAGAGCATACACGGAAATGGCAATGAGACGGATATCAAAGTTCTCCTCTCACCCCTAAATCGTCCTTCTGTCAGTTGCTTTTCTAATTGGTTCCATACTCTTGAAAGGGGAGTTCCCTGACCCCCCTCACTGGACGTGCGACAGGGGTGTGTCTCCTTATGGGAGGGGGAGCACGCAAACAGGCAGGTGCAGGAGCTGGGGTGAGCGCTTTTGGACTCCAGCCCCATTGTAGGATCTAGGGGTGGGTGCCTGCAACTCCTGAAGCCCCAGCAGGCATGTTACAGTGCTCTTTTAACTCTGCCATCCGCAGACAGCTTAAGTGTTAACCAGCTCAGTGCCCTCTTGGTACCCGGGTTCTTGTCTGGCATCCAGGAATAATCAGGTCACATGGACAAACTGAAGGATGGTAAATGCAGGGGATTTTATTGCCAGATGGAAGTGGCTCTCAGCAGAATGAATGGAGAGCTGGAAAGAGGATGGAGTGGGAAGATGATCTTGCCATGGAGTTCAGCCATCCCGCAGCCAATCTCCTATCCAACCATCCCCAGCCGAACTTCTCTCAATGTTTAAACGTTGCTTCTCTTCTCTCCTTTTCTTCCACGCCACGTCACTCTTTTGCTCCTCTGCTCTTCTGTTCATCTGCCCATGGAGCCTGGGGTTTGGGGTTTATATGGGTACAGGATGGGGGGCGTGGCAGGCCAAAAGGCGACATTTGGGCATGAAAACAGGAATGGCTGTTTTCATTTAGGGCCATGGGTTTCCAGGCTTGGGGGTGGGGCCTTTGGCAGGGAACTGCCCTCTTCTACCCATCATTTCCCTGGCTCCTGTCCTTATCACTCTCAGAATGTGTACACAAAGCAAAGAGATACATGGCTGACCTGTTACAAAACAGTACCATTCAATGACTAAGCACAGTGGAGGGCCCAGGGAGCCCAGAAATACATAAGGAGAAATGCACAGGATCCCAGCCTGCTTTATGGACATACGGCAAAGTCTGTGGTCATACTGCATCAAGTGCCCACATTCTTGATCCATATGCTTCCTGCAAAATAAATTGCAAATATGTTGTTAGGGCTAATGAAGCCTCACCAGGCTCTAAACAAAAAGCTAAATAATTATTAATTATTTTACTTTTGCCTAAAAAGTGTAAAAGTCTTGTGAAAAAAAAAGAAAAGGCATCACTTATTTTAAAGGAGTGCCAGAGACCTATGTCAAAAGCACCACCCAACATAAAGAAATCATTCTGGGATAATATTAGATACCTGATGAGAAGGAGAGCTAGTAACACCAAAGCACACTCAGAGGGCTTTTGCTAGCTGAGAACACCCTGGGTTCTGTGCAAGGCATTCTACCTTTTCCCATGCTGGTCTTTACTTGCCTCAGGGGAGTAGATGGCAACTTAGAACTCAAGGTAGATTTGTTTTTCCTTAAAGAAATGTTAAGGTAACATCTAAAGGCCTCTTCTACAACACACAGATCAAAGGCTCATTGAAAGCATTTACAGGCAGTGGTTCACAACCTTAGCTGCACTTTACAATCACCTAGGGAGTTTTGGAAAAGTAGGATGCATAGTGACGGCCCCAGAGCAACTGAATTAGAATCTCTGGGAGGAGGAGCCCAGGTATGGGTGATTTTGATGAACAATGAAGAATTACTGCCAAAGGGACAGGGAGTGCTGGCCAAAGGGCTGGTCTTGGGGATGGGGGTGGGCTATGCAGGGAAGCTTGATTTATATCACGTTTGCCTATTTCATGGTGTAAATACTCCCATCGTGGCCAATTTCAAGCTACTAATGTGAAGCTGGGAAGAGACGCGCATAATCTGCTCTCACTAGCACCTGAGCGCCAGCTCCAGCACACCACAGTCAGGAGCTTTTGGTGATGAAGTTACAGAAAGGGATGGAAAGGCAACATAGTATGTCCTGGTGCTCTTCTGTCCCCTTTATAACATCTCACCCCTGACAGGAGGATGAGAGAAGAATCAACTGGAACCAGCGGCTCCCAGGTCAGGCAGGAAGGTAAGCCAGAAGATCCCAAGTGTCTGTTAGTGTGAAGGACACAAAGACAAGGTCTCTCTTCCTCTTGTAGAAGATCCACGTTGAGATGGAGTTGGCCTCCCGATGAAGGGAGCATTTCTCTGGGTTCCTGACCCAACGACGGCAGCACATGATTCATACAAGATGCTGAGCCCTGGATCTCCATGACAGTACAGTTGAATGTTCCTTTTTCCCTGGGGATCTGGTCATCCAGAGGATTCCCTAGTGATCCTCTTGGGCCTCTGCCAAATATCCCATTTGGAATATAAGGATTCTTTTCCAGACATCTGAATGTATGCATTTTCTCCTCTTAAATTATCAGGGTTTCTCTTAACCAACACAGCTCCCAGCTCATTATCCTAAGCCTTTCTTTTATAGGTAATAAGCTAGCTTTGATAATAGCCAGCTTTTCTTTTGGATTTTTCTGAAAGAATTTGGTTTCTATTTTATAGGTGTTCAACTCTTTACATGCGTGACTGATCTTTACATCTGCTTTCAAAAGATTCTTCTCTGTATTTACAGGGCAAACTTTCTCTGAATTGTTTTTTCAGTGAAAATTCATTTTTTTCCTTGATGCAATTCTGAAAGAACTTAAAAGTTTCTGCCAAAGCTTTGGCCTCTCCCTTCCTGTTTTGTTGTTGTTGTTGTTTGTTTCCTGCAATGACACGTACTCATTTGGAGACTTTTAAGATGATCTTTAAGTGTGCCAATTAATTTACCTTCTTTCAGTTAGTGTACATTTGGTTTCTTTTTTCTTCAAGAGGTTTTTGTTTTTTGTTTTTTGTTGTTTTTGTTTGTTTGTTTGTTTGTTTGCTTTGTTTTTTTTTGAGACGGAGTCTCACTCTGTCGCCCAGGCTGGTGCAGTGGTGCGATCTCGGCTCACTGCAAGCTCCACCTTCTGGGTTCACGCCATTCTCCTGCCTCAGCCTCCCGAGTAGCTGGGACTACAGGCGCCTGCCACTATGCCCGGCTAATTTTTTGTATTTTTAGTAGAGACGGGGTTTCACCACGTTAGCCAGGATGGTCTCGATCTCCTGACCTCGTGATCCGCCCGCCTCAGCCTCCCAAAGTGCTGGAATTACAGGCGTGAGCCACCGCACCCGGCCAAGAGGTTTTAAATAATTAACTTATCAGTACCAATCCATTTATTCAAGCTCCTTTTTGTTTATCTTCATGATATCCAATTGTAAGTTCCCACCATCTAGGCTTGCTTCTTCAAGAACCGCAGCCTAATCTCCCACTTTTAGCACATGTTCACCCAGAGGCTTGCTTTTTATCATTTAGTGCTTGTCCCTTGTGGCTGGGCCCAGTGGCTCATGACTGTAATCCTAGCACTTTGGGAGGCCGAGGCAGGAGGATCACTTGAGCCCAGGAGTTTGTAGACCAGCCTGGGCAATATAGGAAGACCCTGTCTCTACAAAAAATTTAAAAATGAGCTGGGTGTGTGGGTGCACAGCTGTAGTCCCAGCTACTTGGGAGGCTTAAGTGGGAGGATCGCTTGAACTGGGGAAGTTGAGGCTACAATGAGCCAAGATTGCGCCATTGCACTCCAGCCTGTGCAACAGAGCAAGACCGTGTCTCAAACACAAACAAACAAAAAGCCTTGTCTCATGTGCAATTTAGAGTTTCTAATTTTTTTTTTCTGTTAGATAAGGCAATTTACTCTCCCATTCCACTTTTCGCTTTATGTTTCCTTTTTTTTTGTTTTGTTTTGAGACAGAGTCCCGCTCTGTCACCCAGGCTGGAGTGCAGTGGTGAAATCTCGGCTCACTGCAACCTCCGCCTCCCGGGTTCAAGTCATTCTTCTGCCTTAGCCTCCTGAGTAGCTGGGATTACAGGTGTGTGCCACCAGGCCTGGCTAATTTTTTGTATTTTTTTTTTAGTAGAGATGGGGTTTCGCTATGTTGGCCAGGCTGGTCTCAAACTCCTGGACTGAAGTGATCCACCCGCCTCAGCCTCCCAAAGTGCTGGGATTATGGGATTACACTGTTAACAATGGATGCCACCATATCCAGCCCTTTATGTTTTCTTGAAAACCAGAATTTTCATCCAAAGCATCTTTTAGTGCTTCTGAATTTGTTTTCATTCTTGTCATGTATTTTGAAAGCCGTTTTGGTTGCAGCTACTTGAAGTTGTATGTGTTTTGATGCATCTTCTAAAGACTGAATCTGTCTTTTAATGTCAATCATACCTCAACTTGTTTTAAATGTTCAGATTTCTCTTCTGTCAGTCGTTTTCTCAAACTCTTTAAGCCCAATAAAAGAGTTGAAAATTTCCAACTCTTTATTAATGGCCTCCAGTTTTTCTATTTTTGATCATTTGTTCTCAAATGTGACTTGCGTTAAAATTATTCAAGGTCTCTCAATTCCCTTTTTTTCTTCTTGAAGTGGATTCTTTATTTTGCCTTATTACTGGGACCACTGATGAAATTTAATGAGCTTTCAGGATTAGATATCACTAATTACCAATGTTAATTCCCTGATTTTTTTTGTGATTAAATAGGAGAGTGTTCTATGTAAACCCCCGAAAATATTTGGAGGTGAGTGATAGGGCATCACAAATAGTGATTACTCCCAAACAGTTTAAGATTTGTTTTGTTTGTTTTTTAGTTTTTTGTTTGTTTTGTTTTGTTTTTGAGACAGAGTCTCACTCTGTCACCCAGGCTGGAGTGCAGTGATGTAATCACAGCTCACTGAAACTTCTGCCTCCCAGGCTCAAGCGATTCTCCTGTCTCAGCCTCCCGAGTAGCTGGGATTACAGGCATGTGTCTCCATACCCAGCTAATTTTTGTATTTTTAGTAGAGACGGGGTTTCACTGTGTTGGCCAGGCTGGTCTTGAACTCCTGACCTCAAGTGATCCGCCTGCCTCAGCTTCCCAAAGTGCTAGGATTACAGGCGTGAGCCACTGCACCCAGCCAATATTTTTTTTTAAAGGCTTCTGGCCGGCACAGTGGCTAAAATACTAAAAATACAAAAAAATTAGCTGGGCGTGGCGGCACGAGCCTGTAGTCCCAGCTACTCTGGAGGCTGAGACAGGAAAATCGCTTGAACCCAGGAGGTGGAGGTTGCAGTGAGCTGAGATCGCACCACCGCACTCCAGCCTGGGTGACAGAGTGAGACTCCATCTAAAAAAAATGGTTTCTGTACTGCACTTGCAACTTTAGTGTAAGTTTCAGGTTAAAAAAAAAAGATTTTTTTTAATGCAGTTTTTAGGTTCACAGCAAAATTAAGCGGAAAGTACAGAGAGTTCCCATATATCCACATTCCCACATATGCACAACCTCAAGCACTGTCAACATCCCACACTACAGTGATACATTTGTTACAACTGATGAACCTACATTGATACATCATTATCACCCAAGGTCCATAGTTTACATTAGGTCTCACTCTTGGTGTTATATATATATATATATATATATATATATATATATATTTTTTTTTTTTTTTTTTTTTTTTTTTTTTTGAGACGGAGGCTCGCTATCGCCCAGGCTGGAGTGCAGTGGCGCGATCTCAGCTCACTGCAGGCTCCGCCCCCTGGGGTTCACGCCATTCTCCTGCCTCAGCCTCCCGAGTAGCTGGGACTACAGGCGCCCGCCACCTCGCCAGGCTAATTTTTTGTATTTTTAGTAGAGACGGGGTTTCACCGTGTTAGCCAGGATGGTCTCGATCTCCTGACCTCGTGATCCGCCCGCCTCGGCCTCCCAAAGTGCTGGGATTACAGGCGTGAGCCACCGCGCCCGGCCTTGGTGTTATATATTCTTTGGGTTTTGAAAAATATTTAGTGGAATGTATCCACCGTTGCAGTATTGTACAGAATAGCCTCACTGCCCTAAAAGTCATTTCTTTGTGCCCTGACTATTCATACCCTTTCCTCCAATCCCTGGTAACCACTTATCTTTTTACCATCTCCATAATTTTGCATTTTCTAGAATGTCATATACTTGGAGTCATACAGTATTTAGCCTTTTCTTTCTTTTTTTTTTTTGAGACAGTCTCTGTCGCCCAGGCTGGAGTGCAGTGGCACAATCTTGGCTCAGTATAACCTCCACCTCCCGGGTTCAAGCAATTCTCCTGTCTCAGCCTCCCAAGTAGGTGAAATTACAGGCGCCTGCCACCATGCCCGGCTAATTTTTGTATTTTTAGTAGAGACAAGGTTTCACCATGCTGGCCAGGCTGGCCTCGAACTCCTCACCTCGGGTGATCCGCCCACCTCAGCCTCCCAACGTGTGCGATTACAGGTGTGAGCCACCGTGCTCAGCCATAGCGGCCTTTTTAAAATTCTTCTGAATGAGGTTAAGATTGTAAAATATTTAATGTCTTTCTCCAGAAGGGCAAAAGTGGCCAGTTATTTGTCTCTACTTGCATAAAGTAGACTTCTAATAATTAGAAATATGACTAGGAATAACACCATTTTCCACAGCAATCCATGAGGACCTGGGCCTGGGATGAGGTACCTGGTTATGCCGCCACCACCTGGCACAGTGTCCCCAGGACAGGTGTGACACAGAGCATCATCACCATCACTCTGAACCCCTCAGGTTGCCGGGACACTGCCAGCCACATCAGATGCAGAGAGCACCAGCAAGCATTGCACCTAGAACCAAACCAGCAGCTGGCAACAGGCACAGACTTCAGTGGAAGCAGGGGAGGGAAGCCCATAAAATGCTGGCCAAAAGCTCCTCCTCTCCTGAGTACATATTTCATTCCGAGGCCATGAGGGCTTTATTCTGCCACAAAGGTCAAAGAAAACTCCCCATTCTCAGCTCCCTCCTTGATTTTTGTCTAGACTTTGAATGTGAATGGGGCAATTTACTGGAGGAGTCATACAAATTGTTTCAACTTACTTCACTACTTTTAACTTTAAAAAGCTAAGGACAAGGTGGGGCGCGGTGGCTCATGCCTATAATCCCAGCACTTTGGGAGGCCAAGGAGGGTGGATCACAAGGTCAGGAGTTCGAGACCAGCCTGGCCAATATGGTGAAACCCCATCTCTATTAACCTGTAATCACAGCTACTCGGGAGGCTGAGGCAGGAGAATTGCTTGAACCCGGGAGGCAGAGGTTGCAGTGAGCCAAGATCTCGCAACTGCACTCCAACCTGGGCGACAGAATGAGACTCCGTCTCAAAAAAAAAAAAAAAAAAAAAACACGCTAAGGACGAAGCAAGTGGTACTTTCAAAGTCTTCACATTTCTAGAATGTGGAGTCCAACTGTGATCAAGGAAATAATTAATAATTCTCACATGATTCCTGCATGCGGGGTGAAATGTTTGACGACAGAAGCCCTTCAGGTTGCTACTGTTCAAAATAATAATCTGAGGGGGTATTGAGTGCTGGAGGGATCTCCTCTCTCTCACAAAGGCAAGAGTATTGGGCCAACTGAGTATCTTTTCAATGTGGCACCTGAAAAGTGCCACAGTCTCCAGTCCTGGAGCCACGACTGGTCCAGTTCAATGAGTAGCTCTATCTTGTTAACAATGAAACTGTGGCTCAGCTGGGGATTGGTTGATTTTAACTGGGTAGGGATGAGTAAGTTTGCTGACCTCAGCTGGCTTTGCTCATGTGTCCCAGGGTTACCTGGGGGTCAGCTGATCTGGGCTAAGCTGGGCAGCTCTTCTAATCTCAGCTGGACTTGCTCATGTGTTTTGGGGTCAGCAGAGGGTCAGCTGATGTGGGCTGGGCTGGGCAAGCTCAATGTATCTCTGGGTCTGCAGGGAGTCAGTTGATGTAGGCTGGCCCTAGCTATGCACTAGGACCTGCCTTACCTGTCTCTCATCCTCTTCCTAGAACAACAGGAGAGCTTACTCGTGTCTTCCCTTGGCTATAGCAGAGGCACAAGAAAGCCTTTGGAGGGTAATGATCCAATCTGCATTTTGAAATATTTTCTCTGGCTGCAGGATGTCAGCAACTATTTTGATGGCCTTTTCTCTCCATGAAGTCCTCATCCTCAGAGAAACAAAAAGTTATCTGGAACTGGGATATAGAGTAAGTGCAGATGTGAATGTCCATTGCTTCTTTCGTTTCTGTGGTTCACTTCACCAGCTCCAGAACCACACCATCTTTGCCAGGATCTGCACCTGCAAAATGCAGGCCCTGTACTCTCCTTCCTTCCCCATGTAACTCCATCTTGAAACAAACGCTTGAGTCTAGTTAGTGGAATCTACATCACCCATATGCACCCTAACAAGAAGGAAATCTTGGAAAGGGAGTTTGGGGTTCTACATCGAGAAGGCAGGATTTCTACTGAGGAACTATGATAATGAAGAGAGACTATTTGGAAGATTTTGGGCAGCTGCGAATGACAGATGTTCATGACAGTTGCCGTACTTGTCTCATGTGATCTGGCTACTCAGGGCAAAGCTGCTCATCTATAGACTGGACATAAAGCAAAGCATTGCCATTTAAGACGGCTTGTAGCAGAACTCTGCCCAATAGGAACAGAGAAGGATAAACTGGCCCAATTTAATCCTCTTTCAGGGAATCTGAAAGTGAGACATACAAAGAGGGTCAGCAGTGAGCAGGCAGAGAAAGTCAGGTTACAAGAATGGGAGTCAGACAAAAGTAGGAAGTAGAGCGACACCGTCATCTGAGTCAGATGCGATAGTTACAAAACCTGTTATGGTGTCACTACATTTGCCACAGTATCTGGACTAAGATTCTAATTTTATGTAGAGCCTGATGTAGAACTCCCATCACATCAGACTTGAAAACATCTCTGCTCTTGTAATCTATAAAGATCCAACTCACTGCACCCACTAGAAAAGATAAAAATCAATATAAAGCAGCAAATTCTATGTCCAAATGTTGCCCACCAGATTTGAGCTCCTAAAGGGGCCATGTGTGGTTAATTTGTGTATCATGCCCAAGCATCTAGTACTTTTGGGAAGCACTCAGGAGATGGTCGTTGAAAATTGAAATGAGGGTTTTAGCAATAAGTGCTATGGGATTCAGAGTAGAGAACAATCACTGTTATAACTGTAGTGCACTACATATGCTGGGTTTATCCTCTCACCACAGATCCATCTGCCTTTCCTCTGCCCTCCTCTGTATCTTACAAGGATGATTTCCAAGGACTGCATGCCCTGTCCTCCCTTATTCTGTAGCTTCTTATTGGGAATGGCCAAAGAGAAGCCTTACTCCTGGTAATGGGAAGAGGGAAAGAGGAATTGGTTTCCTATCACCCTCTATGGCCACAGCTACTGCCAAGTTGCCTCTTTTCCATGGCTCTAGCTGCACAGTCTCTGGTGACACTGTGCCTTTCCCTTGTCTCTTCAGGCCTGCAGTGGTAATAGATTTTAGCTGTCATTAATCCCTGGGTACTTTACTAGCCTTTGATAGGTCTCTCAATCCTGTCCACCCCTCTGAAAATAGTCCCTCTATTAAACTTTTCAGTAAAACCCATTAAGTGTGTCATCTATTTCTAGCCAGCACCCCGACTGATACATTGTATTCATATTCCAAAAAGGAGGGAATAGTTCTGTACTTGTCCCCAAGTAGTCTTACTACCTGGCCTTACCAAGTAGGGCAAGTTCACACAGTCTGAAAGAATGTACAAAACAGCCTTTTGCTTCTAGCACTGGAGATACAGGAGTGATTCCTCTGTTTCTTCTAGTAGTTTCTACTCCCCTAGATTCTCTCACTGTGGCCAGGTCTCAGCCTCTCCTTCTCCCATCCCCTTCACAGAGAAGCCTCCTCCCCTGTAATCTCTCTCTCTCTCTTTCTCTCCCCCTCCCTCCTCTCTCTCTCTCTTTAATCTCTCTTTCTCTTGACTTCAGGGACCCACTACTCCTGGTGCTGACTGTCAGTCTTTGGACCTTGTCTGGTTTTTCCAGATGGGGTTGGGGTTTCCAATACTGGAAGCTCAAGGTAGAAGGATAAAAAAGAGGCCTTCTTGGTGGTCTGCCCTCAGGTTGTGGTGTCTATAAAATAATCAGATGGTTTTAACAGGTAAGATTAAACATCCTGTAGGTATTTCCTGCATTTGCTGGAAGGTGTGCTAGATGGCTGGGTGTCTTTGATTAGGCTGACTCTAGGAACAGAAAGGGAAAAAGTGGAGAGCTGACCCCCATCTTACCGCCTTAGAAACTGAGGCCGGGTGCGGTGGCTTATGCCTATAATCCCAGCACTTTGGGAGGCTGAGGCAGGCAGATCACAAGGTCAGGAGTTCGAGATCAGCCTTGCCAATGTGGTGAAACCCTGCCTCTACTAAAAATACAAAAATTGACTGGACGTGGTGGCATGCACCTGTAATCTCAGCTATTTGGGAGGCTGAGGCAGGAGAATCGCTTCAGCAGGGAAGCAGAAGTTGCAGTGAGCCAGATCGCACCATTGCACTCCAGCCTGGGCATGGCAGTGAGACTCCTTCTCAAAAAAGAAAACAAAAAGCCAAAGGAAAAACAAAGAAACTGACTCGGGCTGAGCTTTGAAAAAGAGATAAAATTAGGCTGGGTGTGGTGGCTCACACCTGTAATTCCAGCACTTTGGGAGGCTGGGATGGGCGGATCACTTGAGTTCAGGAGTTTGAGACCAGCCTGGGCAACATGGTGAAATTCCATTTCTACAAAAAATACAAAAATTAGCCAGGCATGAAAATTAGCATGGCACAGTCCTGTTGTCCCAGCTACTCAAGAGGCTGAGGTGGAAAGATAGCTTGAGCCTGGGAGGCAGAGGTTACAGTGAGCTGAGATCATGCCACTGCACTCCAGCCTGGGTGGCAGAGCGAGACATAAGACCCTGTCTCAAAATATAATAATAATTGAAAAAGAGATAAGATTAAACATGTAAGAGGACAGAGGGCATTTCACAAAGAGGGAGCAAAGAAGGTGGGCAAATATAGCATTTGGGAAGAAATTGGTACACCACTTTGTCCAGTTGATGTAAACAAGTAGGGGGAGATGGGTTTGGAGAGCTAAGTAAAGAACCAATTTGGGGGCCTTAAGTGCTACGATAAGAGATTTAAGAAGTCTTTAAAGGTTCTTAGCAGGGCTGTTTTTCATAATTCACATATAAAATGAGTTGTAAGGGTAGATAAAATGACAAGTTAAAAAATAAACACACTTATTCAGATGTGAGATTGTGAAGGGCTATGTCCTAGTAGTGGTCCTTGAAAACTTTATAGAAGAAACTACACTTTGCTTATGGGCTAAATGTGGTAGAAAAGGAAAAGTAGAAGATAAGAATGACCTCAAAGTTTTAAAATTGAGAGATTGAGAGAATGACATGCTTAGGTAACAATAGAAAAACTTAGAGACAGCTATTAATAGTTTCGGATGAAAGATTTCAGTTTGAGGTGTACTGCCTTTAGATCACTACAGTGCCTCCTAGTGGAGTTGGAAATGGAGCCCTGAAACACAGTAAGAATTGGAGACAATTGCAAAGGTGATTATTTGAAGTTATGAGTGAGTGACACCTCTGAGAAAGACTTCACATTAAATCTGTGGGTCAAGAACTAAGCTTCGTCATTTGCAACGGCATGGATTTACCTGGAGGACATTATATTAAGTGAAATAAGCCAGGCACAAAAAGAAATACCACATAATCACATTCATATGTGGATTCTAAAAATTTGGAATACCGAGAAGCAGGAGTGTAGACTGATGATTGCCAGAGCTGGGGAGGGAAATGGAGAGATGTTGGTCAGAGGACACAAACTTTCAATTGCAAGGTAAAAAAGTTTGGGGAATCTACTGTAGAGCACAGTGACTATAATTAATAAAACTGTATTGCATAATTGAATATTGCTAAGAAAGTAGATTTTCAGAGTTCTTACCACAAGAGAATGATGTGTATGAGGTAATGCATATATTAATTAGCCCAATTTAGGCATTCCACAATGTATACATATTTCAAAACATCATACTGTACACCATAAATATATACAATTTTAATTTGTCAATTAAAGAAATAATTTTTTCATTGGAAGAACATACAAGATTTTTTAAAAATGAATTTAAAAAATAAGATGTAAAAAACAAAACCAAAAAACTAGCACCTTTCAGGAGCTGGAGAAGAAAACAGATTTGTGAAGGGAGTCAGTACAGAAACAATTTGAAAAATGGGCAAAGAAAAAGGTAAAGAAATGAGACAGTAGAGAAATGAGACAGCATAAGAAAACCAAGGAGTGATTTTCCAGAAAGGGTAAGCTTCACATTTGAATTTTAACACATCCATCGCAGCCTTTACAAAACCATCCTTCAAGATTTAAAAAATAAAATAAGAGAATAAAGCAATGGGACAAACTGTGTGAAAAAGTTGTGTTAAATTGGGACGGTTTGAACATGAAAATAAATAAGACTGGGTGTGGTGGCTCACACCTGTAATCCCAGCACTTTGGGAGGCCAAGGCGGGAGGATCACTTGAGCCCAGAAGTTCAAGACCAGCCTGGACAACACAGTGAGACCCCATCTCTACAAAAAATTATTTAAAAAATTAGCCAGACACGGTGGCACATGCCTGTAGTCCCAGCTACTTGGGAGGCTGAGATGGGCCCTTGAGTCTAGGAGGTCAAGGCTGCAGTGAGCTATGATTATACCACCACACTCCAGCCTGGGTGACAGAGTGAGACCCCACTCACACGCACACACACACAAAAAAGATAGCAAAAGGTGATCACATACTGAATAAAATAGGAATCCATTACAGTTGTGTTCAACCTGATCAAAAAAATTAAAAAATACTACCTAAAAATGTCAATCTACATTATTAAACATTGATGTAATCCTGAAGACACTGGAAGGTATATCAGTTATACGACCTTGGATACAATGAACAGAAAACTCAATTGAAATTAGCTTAAACAATATAACTGGATGATTGCTGGCTCATTCTCTGAAAAGACCACAAGTTAGGCAGGTTTTAGGGTTGGTCGAATCTGAAGGAAAACACCCACAATTCTTTTATTTCTACCTTCCTCGACCAGCCAGCCATATCCTCAGCCTGATTTCTCTAAAGCTACATGCTTCCGTGTTTATACCTGGGCTACATCATTCCCTAAGAGAGGGCGCCTCTCCCAAACCTCCCATGATTTGTATCTTAGGGAACCAGCCACTGGGGCTAGGGGAAGGCTATAAGCTGACTGGCTTAGGCACTCATTGCTGAACAGACCACTACGGCCCTACCCCCTACATTGAAATCACCCTGAGGGGCACTAAAGCAATCAGGGCCTGCCTCTGGATGTGGGGTGAATGGCCAGTCTCACTCAACTTTGAGACTGGTTAGGTAGGATCTGCAGATAGATACTGAATGTATACATTAGGTTGTGATTGGCCAAGTCAAAATATCAGTGGCTTAGCTGGGCGTGGTGGCCTGCACCTGTGGTTCCAGCTACTCGGGAGGATTAGGTGAGATCTCTTGGGAGGTGAGGGCTGCAAAGCACTAAGACTGTGCCTGTGAATAGCCACTGCTCTCCAGCCTGGGTGACAAAGCGACATTCCGTCTCTTAACATCCAGTGGCTTTTGAGTTTTCTGAAGTCTGGACTTTTGCAGTCCGGATAGATATGGTAGCTCTGCCCCATAAAGTTATTTGGACCCAGGAGCCTCCTTCTAGCTCACCACCCTGATGACATTCCTTGGGTAGAGCCCTAATTCTCATTATACAAGGCAGGCTTTCTGCTCCAGGAAGCAGGATGGAGGAAGTGACAAAAAAGGAGTACAGGGGGCACATTTGAAGGAAGGTTCCCAGGAGCTGTCAGCATCGCTACTCTTTATCACATGGCCATACCCACCTGACAAGTAGGGTAGGAAATGAACTTTTTTATTTTTTTCTTTTTCCTTTTTTTTTTGAGACAGAGTCTCATTCTCTCGCCCAGGCTGGAGTACAGTGGCGCAATTTCAGCTCACTGCAACCTCTGCCTCCTAGGTTCAAGTGATTCTCCTGCCTCAGCCTCCCAAATAGCTGGGATTACAGGTGTGCCCCACTACCCCCTGGCTAATTTTTGTATTTTTACTAGAGACAGGGTTTCACCATGTTGGCCAGGCTGTTCTTGAACTCCTGACCTCAAGTGATTCACCCACCTCGGCCTCCCAAAGTGCTGGGATTACAGGTGTGAGCCACTGCTCTCGGCCGGAAATGAACTTTTTTCTGAGGTGGCCATTTGTCTGGCTAAACATTCTATTACTACGCAATGCAGGGGAAATAAATACTGGGGGACAATAGGCACTTTCGGCAACTTGAATAAATGAACCTATTAGAGTTGATTGATCTAAGCCTAGGTGACAAAATTAGTAAATTACATAGGAGAGTAGTTATTCATTTATAATCTGTCAAACAGGACAGGCGAGATGAGAAAAAATCCCGATTCAGAGGAATGAAATAATGAAAAGAGAAGAATAAATGGTAAGTTAAAATAACTCTGTTTATATACCGTTTCTGCCACCTAACAGTTGGGCAATCTTTAACAAGTTGCATAGCTTCAATAAGCCTACGATCTGTCTGTAAAATGGAGATAATATCATCTACTCCACAAAGCTGGGAAAAAATTGAGATAATATTTATTAGGTGCTTTGTAAACAATAATGCTCATACAGATCAAAGTTATTATTAGTAATAACAAAGCTTACAATGATGTAGTAAATATTTTAGAAAACACTGATTGAGTTAAAAGTGATATGAGACTTTTGTTATCTTTTAAAATCACTTTTTTAAAACATAACTGAACTTGTAGTTAATTTTTTTAAATTCTCACTAATTTTTTTCCTGCTGGTCAGGTCTCATTTGTTAAATTGTGTATTCAAAAAGCAGTTGAGCAAATATTCTCGCTGTATCATAACAAACTCATGAAACGCAAAACCAGAAACTTCAGATTAAAAAGAAATTTTAATTCCAATATTACAATATACATTCATTTCTATAGAAAAATAAATTTCACAAAATTATAATAAATTAAATAAATGGAGTCCCAAATTTCATACACACTCTCTTTTGCATAAAGAATAGGAATTAGTTTAGAAAAGGGTCTCACTGGCTTTGTGTAGTGCATTTACAAGTTATAGTGGGAAAAGCAAAGGGGCTAGTCTCATTTCTACTACACAATGGCCTCCATGTAAAGTGATGTCTTGGTCTGCAAGGCAGCCATAAGGTCAGGAGATTGGTTACATACAGGGAGATTAATTAAGTGAGTGTATTGAGATGAGAGCCAGAGCCGGGTTTTTCTCTGTCGCAGAAGGGAATTAACATTTCGGAAAGGGTAAAAACTAAACCTGGAAGCAGTGATCTCCTAGTAGCAATGATCACACCCAGCACCCAGATGGAGGCTTCTGAATACCATTCTCCACTAACAGAATCCAGAAGTCCTCGAAGAAATGGTTGATTTTAGGACTGGAACAAGGACAGTACAAAACGTTTCTGGAACATCTTGTTCATCACAAAAGTAGGAAAGCAATCAAAGAATGATGAGGACATGTTAGAAGGAGAAGTCCTAATCTGAAGGGCTCTCATTAGCTAAATCTGGAAAAATTTGAATATCAAAATAAATGATAGCAACAGATTATCATCCATTGAATAAAACAGATAAGGGAGAAGGGAAAGCTTTCTTTTTTTTTTCTTTAAGAGACAGTCTCACTCTGTCACCCAGGCTGGAGTGCAGTGGCACAACTATGGCTCACTGCAGCCTCGAACTCCTGGGCTCTAGTGATTCTCCTGCCTCAGCCTCCCCTGTAGGTGAGACTACGGGTATGCACCACCATTCCCAGCTAATCTTTTGATTTGTTTTCTTTTGTAGAGATGAGGTCTCACTATGTTGACCAGGCTAGTTTTGAACTCCTGGCCTCACAAGTGCACCTGCCTTTGCCTCCCAAAGTGCTGGAATTACAGGCATAAGCCACTGAGCTAGGCCAAGGAAAACTTTACCTTATAATAGAATGCCAACTAATAAATGTAGAAATAATAATGGAATTAGAATAGCATCATTTGCCAACTATTATAGTAAAATTGATTTAGGTAAGAACCAATAATGGATGCTAAAGCCAGTGGCGGGGGAGCTGGGGAATGTGATGAAGAACACGATATGCATATAACATAAAAGTAGCTCTCGCCGGCCCCCGCCAGCTGCGGAGCAACCCGCGAGCTCACACCGGTTTCTCTCCATCCTCAGCTTGTGCGCCACCATCGCCGTCGTGCTGGGGCAGCTCTCCGCCGCTGCGCGGTGACTGCAACCGCCCGGGCCGGCCCTCGGGGCCTCCTGCATTCCGCCCAACCCGGCCCCGCTGCGACTATCCACTCAGTTCACTGCTGTTCCCATGGGTCACATGAGACAGATGAGGAGTTTGATGCTCGCTAGGTAACATACTTCAACAAGCCAGATATAGATGCCTGGCAATTACGTAAAGGAATGAACACACTTGTTAGCTATGATCTGGTTCCAGAGCCCAAAATCGTTGATGCTGCTTTGCGGGCATTCAGACGGTTAAACGATTTTGCTAGTGCAGTTGGCATCCTAGAGGCTGTTAAGGACAAAGCAGGACCTCATAAGGAAATCTACCCCTATGTCATCCAGGAACTCAGACCAACTTTAAATGAACTGGGAATCTCCACTCCAGAGGATCTGGGCCTTGACAAAGTGTAAACCCCATGGATGGGCTTCGAAAGGATTTATTGATATTGCTACTTGTGTGTGAACAGTTACCTGGAAATACTGGTGATAATATATTACCTTATTTGAACAAGTTTTCCTTTATTGAGTACCAAGCCATATAAAGGTAACTTGGACTTTAATAAAAGGGAAATGAGTTTGAACTGAAAAAAAAAAAAGTAGCTCTCCACAAAATACCTATTAATAACTTTTAACCTAGTAAGTACAAAATACTTATTAATTAATTTTGCAGTGAAGAAATTCAGCAGACACCATCTTAACCAAGTGATAAAAGTCAACCCTAATAGAAATAGAACAAATTACATTGTTGCCTTCTGATGCTGCAGTGAGAACATAGCATCACTTCTGTGGTACGCCTCCATAAAAACCCACTACCAACAAATAACCTGAATCTAACCATGAGAAACTTAAGGCAAACTCAAGTGTAGGGATAGTCTACAAATTAATTGCCTGTTCTCTTTTAAACTGTCAACATGAAAGACATGGAAAAACTGAGGAATCTCCAAGTTGAAGGAGGTTAAAGAGACATAACAATTAAATTCAACACATGATCTTCTATTGGTTCCTGGGTCAGAAAGGAAAGGGTGATTATAAAGCACATTATGGAGACAATCAGTGAAATATGAATCTAGTCTGCAGATTGGATATTAGTATTGTATCAATTTTAATTTATTGATTATAATGATTTTACTGGACTTTTATATGTTTTATATACAAAATGAGAGAGAAAAAGATAATATGGTAAAATGTTAATTGATTAGGGAATCTAAGTAAAGGATAAAGAGAAGTCTCTGAATTATTCCTGCAATTTGCTGTAAGATTGAAATTATTTTAGAATTATTTTTTAAAAGCATAATGTATCATATAAAATATATTAAATTTCAGTTCCCTGAAAGTTACAGGGCTTCTAGAAACATGACAGTGAGAGCATGGTTTTGGATCTTCTCAAACCCCCTACATATAAACAGAGAAACTAGACAACAAAATTAAAACTCATGGATAACATTTACAGCAAAAGAAGATGGCAAGGCATCCCCACAAACCACAGAATACAAGCATATGGGGACACACCATCATCAGCCACAAGACCTGCATGATGTTGGAGTGTGTGTAAGAGATAGGAAAGGGAGCCCATGGGACATTTGATAGACTGGGAACAGGATAATCCAAAGAGCAACAGCATTCACTGGAAAGCACAATGGGTCAATCCATGAGTGGCAACTGAAAACTGGTAGGGGTTTTGCCCATTTTAATTGCAGATGAGCACAAGGAAACCCAGTAAGACCTAAAGGGGTGGGGACATTCTAGCCCCTCTGAATTTACAATACTGACTGTCCAAATCTCACTTCCAGGTCACAGGTCTGAGAGAAACTGCTGGGTGTGGGATCAAAATTGATCAAGATAGACACAACACATAAAAAGGAGATCCAGGCCGGGCGCGGTGGCTCACACCTGTAATCCCAGGATTTTGGGAGGCCGAGGCGGGTGGATCATCTGAGGTGGGAAGTTCAAGACCAGCCTGATCAACATGGAGAAACCCCGTCTCTACTAAAAATACAAAATTAGCCAGGCGTGGTGGCGCCTGCCTGTAATTCCAGCTACTCGGGAGGCTGAGGCAGAAGAATCACTTGAACCCGGGAGGCCCGGAGGTTGCAGTGAGCCAAGATCGCGCCAGTGCACTCCAGCCTGGGCAACAAGAGGGAAACTCCATCTCAAAAAAAAAAAGGAGATCCAGATAAAAAGTAAATAAGGAGAGCAGAGCCAGGAAATCTCAAAACTGCAGACAGCTATATATTTAAAACTTTACACAAAAGCAAAGAAGTACCTCAGTGATGTTAGCAAGATCTATCTGAACCTAGCCACCATTAGAAGTTCAGAAAAACTAATTTTACTTAAGAACGAACAATAGAAAAATACTAAGGTCAAATTCCAAATTTAGTAAGAGAAAAAAAGAGAATACGGAGCAGAATAACATTCCTACAAAAAATGACAGTACACCATAAAGACATATTCAAGAAGCAGATCAAAACTATAATGCGAAAAAAAAAACCCAAAAATTATAATGTGGCCAGACGCAATGACTCATATGGCTCATGCCTATAATAATCCCAGCACTTTGGGAGGCCAAAGTGGGTGGATCATTTAAGCCCAGGAGTTCCAGAACAGCCTGGGCAACATGGCGAAACCCCGTCTCTACAAAAAATTAGTTGGGTGTGGTGGTGCACGCCTGTGGTTCCAGCTACTTGCGGGGCTGAGCCAGGAGGATCGCTTGAGCCCAGCAGTTCGAGACCAATCTGGGCAACATAGAGAAACCCCATCTCTAAAAAAGAGGAAAAAAGAAAAAAAATTATAGTAACGATTAACACTAAACTAGAAGAAAAAAGGGAAACACACTCACACACACACACACACACAAAATGCCTTAAGAGAAGTAGTAGATGAAAGGAGGAAGTTGCCTGTAGAACTAAGACAAAATAAAATTTAAAAGGGAGGCAGATGATAGAATATAAAGGTTATGTGATCTGACAGGGTAGCTATGATACAACAATTTAAAACTGGGGTAAGAATGGGGATAACATATGCAAAATTGTTTACCATTTTCAGTAGTTGGTGGTGATTGTATTATGAATATTAATTGTCAGTAGTAACATTGTTATTCTAAAATAACTACTATTATTATTCTGAGACTGCTGGTTTTATGTGGGAAAAAGTAAATGAAAGTCATGAAATTTTCAAATTCTATCATCCCCTGTTACCTTGAGAACTAGGGTTCTTGGCATGGAGGAAAGGAGATATAGATGTAATATAGAAGTTAACTAAAAACCTTGTAGTTATAATTTAAAATGGAAATGTTAGTATAAACTCTGGAAAGGAAAATAAATCTCTGGGCCCCAAAATCACTCAAGCTGGGAACTGCTTAGGGAAAATCTGCCTCCCCTTCTATTCAAAGTCACCCCTCTGCTCCCTGTGATAAATACATACATATCTGATTGCCTCATTTGGAGAAGCTAATCAGAAGTTCAAAAGAATGCAACCATTTGAATCTTATCTACCTGTGACTTAGAAGACTCCTCCCTGCTTAGAGTTGTCCTGCTTTTGCCTCAAGTTGTCCCACCTTTCCAGACTGAACCAATGTACATCTTACACACATTGATGTCTCATGTCTCCCTACAATGTACAAAACTAGGCCAGGCACGGTGGCTCACACCTGTAATCCCAGCACTTTGGGAGGCCGAGGCAGGCGGATCATGAGGCCAGGAGTTGGAGACCAGCCTGATCAACATGGTGAAACCCCATCTCTACTAAAAATACAAAGATTAGCCTGGTGTGGTGGCACATGCCAGTAATCCCAGCTACTTGGGAGGCTGAGGCAGGAGAATCATTTGAACCCAGGAGGTGGAGGTTTCAGTAAGCCGAGATGGCGCCACTGCACTCCAGCCTGGGTGACAGAGCAGGTCTCAAAAAAAGGACAAAAGCATGCTGTGCTCCTATCACCTTGGGCCCATGTTGTCAGGACTCCTGAGGCTGTGTCACGGGTGTGCGTCCTCAGCCTTGGCAAAATACACTTTCTAAATTAACTGAGAACTGCCTTAGATTTTTGGAGTTCACAACTCATAAGACATTATACCTATTATATGTAGTTCTTTCCACTGAAAAGACTTAGAAATAGTGACTCCATTGTGGTCTTGAAATATCATTTCCCATTAGAAGAAACCAGGGTTTCTTGGAGAAATGGCTGATTCCAAAATTCCAAGGTTTGGTTTTAATTTTATTTTATTTTTAATTGACAAGTAATAATTGTATATATTTATGGAACACAAAGTGATATTCCCTTTTTTTTTTTTTTTTTTTTTGAGTCTTGCTCTGTCACCCAGGCTGGAGTACAGTGGCACCATCTCAGCTCACTGCAGCCTCCATCTCCCAGGTTCAAGTGATTCTCATGCCTCAGCAAGAGGTTAGCTCTGTCGCCCAGACTGGAGTGCCGTGGCCTGATCTCTGCTCACTGCAACCTCCACCTCCCAGGTTCAAGCGATTCTCTTGCCTCAGCCTCCTGAGTAGCTGGGATTACAGGCATGTGCCACCATGCCAGGCTAATCTTTGTATTTTTAGTAGAGATGGGGTTTCACCATGTTGATCTGTTGGAGCTGGTCTCCAACTCCTGGCCTCATGATTTGCTTGCTTCGGCCTCCCAAAGTGCTGGGATTACAGGCGTGAGCCACCGTGCCTGGCCCCAAAGTGATATTTCAATACATGTATAAATTGTGGAATGATCACATCAGAGTAACTAGCATATCCACCATCTCAAATATCTATTGTTTCTCTGTGGTGAGAACATTAAAAGCCCTCTCTTTTAGCTCTTTTGAAGTATACAACACATTATTATTAGCTATAGTCACCTTGCCGTGCAGTAGAACACCAGGACTTACTCCTCCTATCTAGCTGTAACTTCGTACCCATTGATAAATTATCTCTCCTTTCTGGTTCACCCCCCGCCCCTTCCCCAAGACTCTGGTAACCACGATTTTACCCTCTACTTCTAGAAGTTCAACTTTTTTAGATTCCACATATAAGTGGATCATACTGTATTTGTCTCTCTGTGCCTGGCTTATTTCACTTAACATAATATCTGCTAGGTTCATCCTTGTTGTCACAATGATAGAACTCTCTATTTTTTTAAAGGCTGAGTAGTACTCCATTGTGTGTATACATCAATGGGTTTAAAAACCCATTCATCTGTTGATGAACATTTAGATTGTTTCTATACCTTGGCTAACATGCATACTGCTGCAATGGACACGGGAGTATAGATATTCTTTCAGCATACTGATTTCATTCCCTTTGTGCCCACGCCCCATAGTGGGATTGCTGGATTTTATGGTAATTATATTTTTAGTTTTTTGAGGAACCTCTATACTGTTTTCCGAAATGGCTGTAGTAATTTACATTCCCACCAACAGTGTACAAGTTTCCTTTTACTGCACATCCTCACCAACACTTGCTGTCTTTCATCTTTTCGATAATATACAGTCTAACAGGTGTGAGGTGACATCTCATTGTAGTTTTTATTTGCATTGCTCTGATAATTAGAGATGTTAAACATCTTTTCATATATCTATTGGCCATTTGTATGTCTTCTTTTGAGAAGTAGCTATTCAAGTCCTTTGCCCATTTTTAATAGGGTTACTTGATTTCTTGTTATTGAATAGTCTGGGGTCCATGTATATTTTGGATATTAGCTCCTTATGTCATGTATAATAATGAGTTCTTACAGCTTAGTATTTTCTAAAAATGACTTCTTGAAACATTCATTCACAGGAGGTTAAGAAGCACTATTCCGGCCAGGCATAGTAGCTCATGCCTCTAATCCCAGCACTTTGGGAGTCCGAGGCAGGTGGATCACGAGGTCAGGAGTTCAAGACCGGGCTGGCCAACACGGTGAAACCCTGTCTCTACTAAACATACAAAAACTAGCCTGGCGTGGTGGCGGGCATCTGTAGTCCCAGCTACTTGGGAGGCTGTGACAGAGAATTGTTTGAACCTGGGAGGCAGAGGTTGCGGTGGGCTGAGATCGCACCACCGCACTCCAGCCTGGGTGACAGAGTGAGACTCTGTCTCGAAAAAAAAAGAAGAAGAAGAAGAAGAAGCACTATTCCAAAAGAGAAAAATGAAGTTTAAGTAGTCAAATAAGTCAAACAGATTCCTTTATTGTGTAATATCTTTAATAAGCTATTGCTATTCAAAATAAGCTATTGCCATTCAAAATAAGCTATTGTGTATTTTGAAGCATTAAAAAGGGACTATAATTGCATTATTTCCCAAATTTATTTGACCATAGTTTTTTCTTTTTTAAGGACACAAGTGTAATATCTTTATTAAACAGGATGTATGCCTATCTTTAACAGCAGCAAAAAAGGGTTCTATTATGCTTATTATTTTCTAACACATTCTGTTCAATGAGGTCAGAAACTTTGTTCTACTTACTACCCTATTCCCAATGCCTAAAACAGTGCCGGATTCACAGCAGCTTAAAAACTATTTTGTGAATGAATGAATGATTTAATTCTCAACATGGAAAGCAGGTAAGATTAAAGACCGTTGGTCAGAAATCAAATGAAATTCAGTTGCAGGTTTTGTGGAAACTCGGAGTAATGGCTTCATTAACAGATTGCCAGTCTGTAAAGTAATTGTCCATGCTGTCCTAATTGCAGCCTAATGTGTATCTCTCACATTAATGCATTTCCAGCAATAAAACTGCAGGGACGGTTATTTAAAGAAACCTATAGTATACAAGTGCTAAATTAATATTACTCTGATGAATAATGTGTAAGTTAACTGCTTCTAGAAATTTGCTTAAACTTTTATTGTACTGTCTGAAAGTTTACCTTTGCACCTTACAGATCTGGTGAGGCAGTCAACGTCAGAGTTAATTAAGATCACAGGCTTTGGGAGTTAGGCAGTGACACCCCATTCTACTTATTTCCTTCTATTCTCTTGGAGGAAATTTTAATCCCACAACATACTGTGACTTCATGGCAGAAAAGGAACCAGAGATTGTTGGCTGAATTAATATATGAACCTCAGCCTCCACCACAGCAACTCTGCTTCCATGGTGTCCCACTCTTCTATTTATTTCAATGTGGCATTTTGACAGAAAAAATAAATCTCATGAGTACAACCTTGGACTAAAATTAGAGTACTATATTTCATTTCCAGCACTACCTCTGATAAGCGCTATTGCCATGGGAAAATTATTTAACCTGAAGTGCATTTATTTCTTTGTTTATAACAATGACAAAAGTCTGATACTCAGGGAAACAGATAAAATGAGAAAAAAATAGCAGAATGTGATATTTTAAACATCTCAGCATATTAAGGAAGCAGCAGGGCATGGTGGAAAGTGCAGTGGGCCAAAAGAAAATTTGGATTGTAGTTCTGATATGTCACTAGAAGGCTGGGTAGCTTTGGACACATTACTTAACCTCTATGAGTTAGAATCTAGCTGCTAGATTATCTCCAGGATCCCTTCTGACTCTTAAAAATGTCTAAGAATTTAATTATTACTTTGGGCATTATTATTGCACATGTCCAAAACTTTTTTGTAAATTGCTGCTTCTCCTGTCTCATGCTGAAGTCTTTGAGGGGGCCAATAACTACCATGCCTTTCAAATTCTGAATCAAACGATAAAGTATGAGATAAAATATAGCCTGGATGCAGTGTTTCATGCCTATAATCTCAACACTTTGGGAGGCTGAGGTGGAAGGATTGCTGGAGGCCAGAGCTCAAGACCAACCTGGGCAACCTAGTGAGACTGTGTCAGTACCAAAAATTTACTAATTTAAAAATTAGCCAGGCATGGTGGTGTGCACCTGTAGTCCCAGCTACTTGGGAGGCTGAGGCAGGAGGATCACTTGAGCCCGGGAGTTTGAGGTTGCCATTAGCTATGGTCACACCACTGCATTCTAGCTGCAAGACTCTGTCCTGCCATCCCCCCAACCCCCTGCAAAAAAAATAAAGTCTAAGACATTAGGGATTGAGTGGAGGCCATATATCATCTTTATTATTAATAAAGACTTGAACAGATAATATGACATTATGAACAGATAATATGACATTAAGAACAGATAATATGACGATCTGTAGGCAGATAGACTTCTTAAAACAACTTCACACTTACAAGACTGTCTTGCCTGTGTAGGTTCAGATATTTCTGGCCTAACCCAGCCCTCTTCCCATGGAGTCAAGTACAGCAGGTCCTTGAATAATGTCCTTTCATTCAATATCATTTTGTTGTAAAGTTGATTATGAAAAAAAATCAATTCCTAGTGGGGCTAGTCTCTGTGTGGAGTTTGTATGTTCTCCCCACATCTGCATGGGTTTTCTTCTGCATCACAAAGATGTGAGTGTGAAGTTCATTGGCGTGCTACATGGTCCCAATCTCAGTGAGTTTGGGTGTGTGTAAGCACACCCTGCGATTGGATGGCATCCTGGCCAGGGTGGGTTTCTGCCTGGTGCCCTGAGCTACTGGGAGAGGTTCCAGCCACTCACTACCCTGAACTGGAATAAGACGGTTGGAAAAGGAATTAATGAATAATACAAATCATTGTCAAGTAAAAATCTGTAAAGTCTGCAAATTTGTATGATTGTCATGTAATCATACAAATGCCTGACAATAATGCCATATAAAAGCACTTGGCAAGCCCACCATATCTGTTATTTATTTATTTATTTTGAGGCAGGCTGGAGTACAACGGAGCAATCTCAGCTCACTGCAACCTCTGCCTCCTAGGTTCGAGCGATTCTCATGCCTCAGCCACTCGAGTAGCTGGGATTACAGGTGCGTACCACCACACCTGGCTAATTTTTGTATTTTTAGTAGGACGAGGTTTCCCCATGTTAGCCAGGCTGGTCTCGAACTCCTGGCCTCAGGTGATCCACGCGCCTCAGCCTCCCAAAGTGCTGGGGTTACTGTCATGAGCCATCGTGCCTGGCCTAATGTTTTTGAACTTTGTGGTGGTAGTAGGTGCTCCTTAAAATTTCCACTTTGTAAACATTTATTCCTAGATTTCACCTCCACCGCAATGACTGCCATCACTCACTGATTCATCAAAAATTGGGTAAATAATTACCTTGCTTGTCTTTATTAATCTTTCTTTAATATATGATAACCTCACATTTATTTTAATGTTTAATGTTAGAAGTGTTTTGGGTCTTTATTTAGAAGTTTAGTGATGTTTTGTGATAGAAATATGCTAAGAAACTTAACTCTTGTTATATCAATTAGCCCATGGTAAAACTGGTTTCATTATGTATCATTTTGCTTAAAGTCAGTTTCCAAGAACTTATCAACAATGTTACGGGAGGACTTATTGTATAAGTAAAATTTATAGAATGGAAGAGCAAAGGAAAGTGTGGGCTCCCTGCAGAAAGCTCAGTTCCCAGAGAAAGAAAGAAAGGATGTGGCTAGGTTATGCCTGCCCACTATCTTCTCCAAACTCATTAATCAATTAACGGTGTGTGAGAGGAGTGAGAGCATGCATAGAACCAAGGGTGTTAAAATAATGCATGATTCTCCACAGCAGGGGAAACATCAAGTTAGTCAACAAATGTTCTCTGGCCCCCCAAAATACTCAGCTTTTTGTTCGCTTTACCCATTGAGCTTAAAAATTAAGCTCATGGTCAAGAAGAGAGCGAGCTCTTCGCCTTGGAGGAAGAATCAATATGATTTCACTAGAGGCTGCTCTTCCAATCCCAACTACTGCTATTCCCTCTGACCAAAGCCTCGTCAACAATTATTCTAAAAGTGAGTGGTGATTTGATATTTGGCAGAATCCATGACCCCTAAATCCTCAACCAGATACCTACCCCAGGTTCTTGAGATAAATATTTAGAGAAACTCTTGACCACTGGTTTCCATAACAGGTTTCAACCAGTAGGCAGAACAAGTTTGTTTGTTACAAGGAATTGGCTTACACAATTGTGGGGCTGGCTAAGCGGGGCTGGCTAAGCAAGCCTGAAATCCACAGAGCACGCAGTCAGCAAGGGAAGATCATGAGCAGGCTGGAACCCTATGGGAACGGGCTAAAGCCTGTTGTGTGCAGGCAGTCAGGAAGGAAGATCCAGGAGGAAGGGAGTGCAATTGCAAGCCCAGCTGCTGTTTGGAGTCTCTGAGTTCAGGGGAGATGTAACCCTTCCCTCCCTGCCTTTTAAATAATGGCTTTATTAGGATATAATTCACATATCATACAATGCACCTATTTAAAGTATTCAGTTGATGACAGTCTATTACAAAAGTTGTGCAACCATCATGACAATCAATTTTAGAACATTTTCATCACCCCAGGAAAAAATCTGTATCCATTAGCATATAGTCCCCATTTTCCTATCAGCATCCTCCAACCCCCACACCTCCAGCCATAGACAACCACTTTCTGTCTCTGTAGATTTGCCTGTTCTGGACAACTCATATAAATGGACTCATAGAATATGTGGTCTTTTGCATCTGACTTCTTTTACTTAGCAAAATGTTTTCAAGGTTCATCTATGATGTAGCATGTATCAGTGCTTCATTCCTTTTCATTGTTGAATATTCTATTGTGTAAATATATCACATTTAAAATGGTATTTATTCATCATTTGATAGATATTTGAGTTGTTTTCACTTCTGGACTGTTATAAATAATGCTGCTCTGAACTTTTGTGTAAACGTTTTTGTGTGGACATATATTTTCATGTCTCTTGGGTGTATACCGAGGAGTGGAATTGCTGGGTCATATGGTAACTCTATGTTTAATTTTTGAGGAAGTGCCAACCTGTTTTCCAAAGTAGCAAGACTATTTTACATTCCCACCAGCAACTAATAAGGATTCCAGTTTCTTCACATCTTCATCAACACTTTTTATTGTTTATTTTATTTTATTTTATTTTATTTTATTTTTGAGATGGAGTCTCCCTCTGTTGCCCAGGCTGGAGTGTAGTGGCTCAATCTTGGCTCACTGCAACCTCCACCTCTTGAGTTCAAGCGATTCTCCTGCCTCAGCCTCCCGAGTAACTGAGATTACAGGTGATTGCCACCAGGCCTGGCTAATTTTTAAAATATTTTTAGTAGAAACGGGTTTCACCATATTGGCGAGGCTGGTCTCGAACTCTTGACCTCAAGTCATCCGCCCGCCTCAGCCTTCCAAAGTGCTAGGATTACAGATGTAAGCCACCATGCCGGGCTTGTTACTGTATATTTAAAAAAATTTTTTTAGCCATCCTAATGGATGTGAAATGGTATCTCACTGTGGTTTTGATTTGCATTTCCCTAATGACTAATGATGTTGAATACATTTTCATGTGCTAACTGGCCATTCATATATCTTTTTTGGAAAATGTCTTTTCAAATCCTTTGTTCATTTTGTAAATGGGGTTGTCCTTTTATTGTCGAATTGTAAGAGTTATTTATATATTGTAAATACAAGTCCCTCATCAACTACATAATTTGCAAATATTTTCTCCCATTTAGTAAGCTGTCTTTTCACTGTCTGGATGATATTCTTTGAAACACAAACTTTTTAAATTTTGGTGAAGTCCAATTTATATAGATACATTCTTCTTTTGTCACTTTGGTTGTTAGTGTTGTATTTAACAAATCATTCCTTAATCCTAGATCAAGAAGATTTACTCCTATGTTTTCTTCTATGTGTTTTATAGGTTTAGCTTTTATATTTAGATCCATAATCCCCTTAGAAATAACTTTTCTATACAATGTGAGATTGAAGGTTTAACTTCATTCTTTTATATGTGAATATCCAGTTGTCTCAATCACACGTGTTGGAAAGAGTATTCTTTCCCTCGTTAATTATCTTGGCACCCTTATTGAAAATCAGTTGGCCATAAACGTAAGAGGGTTTATTTCTGGACTCTCAATTCTATTCTATTGATGTATATTTCTGTCTTCTGTCAGCACTACGATACCTTTATTACTTCAGCTTTGTAGTAAGTTTTGCAATCAGGAAGTATAAATTCCCCAACTTTGTTCTTTTTAAAGATTGTTTTTATTACTCTGGGTCCCTTACATTTTCATGTAAGTTTTAGGACTAGTTTGTTAATTTCTGTAACAAAGGCAGCTAGAGGTTTTTTGTTTGCTTGTTTGTTTTTTGAGAAGGAGTCTCGCTCTTGTCGCCCAGGCTGGAGTGCAAAAGCACTATCTCAGCTCACTGCAACCTCCGCCTCCCAGGCTCAAGCGATTCTCCTGCCTCAGCCTCCCAAGTAGCTGGGATTACAGGTGCACACCACCATGCCCAGCTAATTTTTGTATTTTTAGTAGAGACGGGGTTTCACCATGTTGGCCAGGCTGGTCTTGAACTCCTGACCTCAGGTGATCCACCTGCCTCAACCTCCCAAAGTGCTGGGATTACAGGCGTGAGCCACCACGCCCAGCCAATTTTTACTTGTTTCTATTCAGTCTGGATGCCTTTTATTTAATGTTTTTGTCCAATTGCCCTAGATATAACCTCCAGTAAAATGTTGATTAGAAGTGGTGAGACAAGACATTCTTGTCTTGTTCCTAATCTTAGGAAGAAAACATTCAAACTTTTACCACTAAGTATGATGTTAGCTGTTGGTTTTTCTTTTCTTTTCTTTTTTTTTAGACTGAGTCTCACTCTGTCACCAGGCTAGAGTGCAGTGGCACGATCTCGGCTCACTGCAACCCCTGTATCCTGGGTTCAAGCAATTCTCCTGCCTTAGCCCCCCAAGTAGCTGGGACTACAGGTGTGTGCCACCATGCCCAGCTAATTTTTGTATTTTTTTTAGTAGAGATGGGGTTTCACCATGTTGGCCAGGATGGTCTCGATCTCTTGACCTCATGATCTGCCCACCTCAGCCTCCCAAAGTGCTGGGATTACAGGCATGAGCCACCGCACCTGGCATGGTTTTTCATAAATGCTTTTTATTAGGTTGAGGAAATTTCCTTCTATTTCTTGTTTGTTGATTTCTTTTATTATGAAGAGTTGCTGAATTTTGTCAAATACTTTTTCTTCATCTATTGAAATGATCATATGGTTTTGTCCCTTATTCTACTATATAGTGTATTACATCAATTGATTTCAGGTGTTAAACCAACCTTGCATTCCTGGGATACATTTTACTTGGTCTTGGTGTATAATCCTTTTTTTATTATGCTGCTGGATCCAGTTTGCTAATATTTTATTGAGAACTATTGCATTTATATTCAAAACAGATATTAGTCTTGTTTTTTTCTTGTGTTGTCTTTGATTTTGGCATCAGGCCTTACAGAATAATTTGGGAAGTGTTTTCTCCTCTTTTACATTTTGGAAGAATTTGTGAAGAATTGGTTCTTCTTTAAATATTTGACAGAATTCACTAGTAAGCCCTGGCCTGGGAAAAGCCCTATTTTAAAGGGCTTCTAACTGATTAAATCAGGGCCACCCTGGATAATCTCCCTTTTATCAACTTAAAGTCAACTAATTAGGGACTTTAACTACAACTGCAAAATCCCTTCATGATAACACTCAGATTATGTTTGATTGAATAACTGAAAGAGTGTGTATACTATAATACAAAACATCTGCTGCCTCCCTTTCATCTTCCGACTCTTGCAAGAGATCTGTTGCCATTCACTCAAATGGGAAATATACTAGAAAGGGACTTCTGGGGACTGTAGTTCAGCCTAGTCAAGTTTATACATCACAAAGCCATCAATTTCCAAACCCACAAATGCATTAGAATCATCTAAGAATTCTTTTTTTTAAGAGGCAGAGTCTCTCTGTGTTACCCAAGCTGGCTTTCAGCTCCTAGGTTCAAGCCATTCTCCTGCCTCAGCCTCCTGAGTAGCTACAACTCATTCTACTTCACCTGATAGGTAGATTTTGGGGGGGCCACAAACCTACTGAATTAGAGTCTCCAGAAAACTTAATTTTTTATGTATCCAGAAAATATAATTGGACTGGGATTTGAGAATCACTGCCTGATAACAATTATAATGGTGCAAATGATAACTAATATATACTGAATCTATGTGCAAAGCTAAGCACTTGTATCAATTATATCATTTAGTTTTTACAACAAATAGGTATGCTATTATTCCCATTTTACATATGAGAGAACTGATACTCCAAGTTACGCACTCAAGATCACATGGTTGAACTTGAGATTACAAAAAGGGTGAAGGTTTTTAGTCTCTAACTCTAACCACCAGTTTATAGAAAATGCATGGGGCAGAAGAACATGTTTAATGACACCACAGGAATCAATCAGTAAAATCCAGAATGTGGGAAATTCTGTAAGACAAATGACTTGGTTTTTTCAACAATTAAATTGAAGGGAATAAAATAGAGGAAAGGAGAGACTTGTAGAGTAGCACTGTCCTACAGTGCTTTCTGCAATGATAGAGATATGTATCTGTACTATCCATGTGGCTATTTGGCACTAGAAACATGGCTACTGCATCTGAGAAATGGAATTTTTAATTTGATTTAATTTTAATTAATGTTTGAATTGAAATAATTACATGTAGCTAGTGGCTACAATGTTGGACAGTGCAGTTACAGATTAAATTAGACTAAAAAGACAAATCAGCCAAAAGCTACCTGTAGACCTTATTTAAATCCTGAGTCAAACAAAATAATTTTTCTCTTTTTTTTTTGAGGTAGGGTCTCGCTCTGTTGTCCAGGCTGGAATGCAGTGGCATAATCATAGCTCAATGCAGCCTCAATTCCTAGGCTCAAGTGATCCTCCTGCCACAGCCTCCAGAATAGCTGGGACTACAGGAACACACCACCATGCCCAGATAATTTTTATTTATTTATTTATTTTTTGAGACAGGCTCTTGCTCTCTCACCCAGGCTGGAGTGCAGTGGCACGATCATAGCTCACTGCAGCCTCAACCTCCTGGGCTCAAGCAATTCTCCCACCTCAGTCTCCTGAGTACCTGGGACTACAGGTGCATGCCATCACCCTTGGCTAATTTTTTTTAAATTGTTTTAGTAGAGATGAGGTCTCGCTGTATTGCCCAGGCTGGTTTCAAACTCCTAAGCTCAAGTGATCTTCCTGCCTTGGCCTCCCAAGGTGCTGGGATTATAGGCATGAGCCACAGTGCCTCAACTGTGGTGAAGTGAAAAAAAAAAAATTGTAGAGACTGGGTCTCATATGTTGTCCAGGCTGGAAGTAAAATAATTATTTAAAAAATTTTGTGAGACAATTAGGGAAATAGACACTTACTGGATATTTGTTGAATTTTTCAAGTGTGATAATGGTTTTATAGTTATGCCTAAAAAAATACTTTACCTTTTAGAAACACGTACTAAAATATTTAAGCAGGGAAATGACATGATGTCTGGAATTTGTTTTATATTCCTTTTGAGAAAGGAAGGGGAACTGGGTGGAGTATAGATGTAACAGGATTGGCCATGAATGGATGATTGTTGAGGTTGGGTGATGGGCACACGATGGTACAAGATAATTTTCTCTTGACCTAAGAATTGAAATTTTCAATAATTAAAGTTTTTTTCAAAAGGTATTTGCGTGATGCTTTTCCCATGCATTACATCATTTAATCATAACTACTGTCTTGTGAGGTAACTAGAATGACTGCATGCAGACTAATAATCTAAGGCTCAGAGAGATTAAGTTACATGACTAGGATCACACAGCTAGTTAGAGGCTGGATTCAAATCCAGGCTCTCCACCTCAAAATCTCAATCTTCTATCAACCCTTACTTTGTATGATTAACAGTAAAGTTATTATGGATTGCTTTATGGAGAATAGGGTGAGAAGAATCAGAGGAATGGATTTAACACCTTTGCTCTCATGCAGAATGATAAATTTGTGGCATCTGCTTCTCTAATTAGGAAGAGATTAATACCAACCCCCAGCTGCTATGAGTTATCATCAAGCATGGAGAAAGCATGCTACTAATGAGGATTGATTTATAAGTTCCAGATGTGAAAAGAGAGGATCTATTTTTTCCATATAGCATCAAAGACGATAGTAAAAATAATTTACGCTATTAAATTCATTGACTGAAATTCCTCTTTGCAGGACTAAAAGCTTTTATTATCTTCCTTTTCCTTCAAAATATAGTCAATAGGTGCTGAGAAAATTTTTTTTTACTAGGATAACATCTGAGACTGGGATGAATAATGAACTCATACTTGAATCTTGTTGATACATCTATTGTAAAATTAAATGACTTTTGGCCAGATGCAGTGGCTCACACCTGGAATCCCAGCATTTTAAAAGGCCAAGTCAGGAGAATTACTTAAGCCCAGGAATTTGAGACCAGCCTAGCCAACAGAGTGAGACCTCATATCTACAATTCTTTTTTTTTTTTTTAATTAGCCAGGTGTGCTTGTGTGTGCCTGTAGTCCCAGCTACTTAGGATACTGAGGTGGGAGGATTGCTTGAACCTGGGAGGTCAAGGCTGCAGTGAGCTGTGATTGTACCACTACACTCCAGCCTGGGCAACAGAGCAAGACCCCATCTCTAAATAAATAAATAAATAAATAAATAAATATTTTTTGTCCTTGATCACTTATGATTTCCTAAAAGGCCTATGCCTATTGGGGTATGATGTATGTTTACATTTCATACATAAATGATTTTACAAAGCATAACTTTGCCAATGCTTTTAGCAAAGATTTTCACTCCTTGACAATTATAATACAATGAAGTGTTTTTCTTAAGCTAATAAATTTACCACTTAATATCTTGTAGGAAATACAAAGAAGGTATATTAATATACTAATTATTACTCTTTGTATCTAGATCTTTGGTCTTAGGCCTCACTACTTATAGGTGATATCCTATTATAATAGTCAAACTCAGCAATTGAATGAAAAATTACATGTAGCTTCATATCCTCTGAAAAGATTTGCAAAGCTTTGACTAGTTCTGTGTCAGAATATAATAAAAGAGACAAAAAACAATGGACCATTAATGATGAGACTTAAATAGTAAGAAAGAAAGCTTGTGAAGTCAATCCTGAAACAAACCAAGTGTCCTGTGGAATGTTATTTCTAGGCCGAGATAGTAATGGCCTTGAAGAACCTTAGCCTTCTTATCTAGCACAAATGCCTGCTTCCCAAGCAGCTGCTTTAAATCCAACATCTCCATCATCAAAATCAGCGGTCATTTCCTGCTTCACACCTGAGTTTATCCATTTCACCTGAGAGCTGAAGTCGGAGGAAGGCAGGAATCAGGGATCAGCGAGTCAGGTAGACGCTAAATGGCACACACCGATTTCTGGAACAGTGAGTGCCAATAATAAAAGAACAAAACACAAATGAGAGATGTTGCAGCACAAGATGTAACCAAGAGTGCCTTGGAGTTTCCTTGGAAAGAATAGAATATAATACTTTATCATAAGAGTGTGAGAAGGCTTCATCAACTAGGGATGTCTCTCCATGTGTCTTGAGTGAAGACTTATGTGTTTTCTTTAAATGCTTTTTATTTAAAAACCAAGGTCTGGCCAAAAGGGTTTAAAGATTTTCCTATCTTCTAAAAATTGTGAAAACTGAAAAACAAAATCACTATCCCTATGCAGGACAACCTTTTTCTAAAAGTTTTCTAAAGAAAACTTTTTTTTTTTCTTTAAGAAAAAGAAAATTCACACGTAAATTGGGAGAATAGTCATCTCAAGGCAAAAATTCTTCATTTAGGCACATATACATGATGAATAAAGTAATCCTTACCCTCACAGTCAGGAATAGTATAGAAAACTGTTGTTAGATCTTATACTGTTACGAAATATCTTTTACAAATAGGGTTGAATGTGTAAGATAAAACACCTCTTTGTTTCAGAAGTAAGCACACCATCAGTTTATGTCAAGAAGCCATTCCTGATTTACCACACCTGCTACATTCCTGCCTTACTCTGTAATTTATTGTTTTTTTAAATACAGGACAGCTCAGCAGATGTCACATCTAGGTATCCTACAGGTTGGAGTTTTAGTTTGTTTTTAGCTGGATGGCGTGACAGAGTTTAATGCCTTGGATAAGCTTATGCTGCAAACATTTTTAGCTTGAACTATGTTACATCTAAGATTTTCCTGAGACTTTAAGACTGACCTGATAAGGAAGAAAAAGTCAACACTATTTCAAAAGGAGGAGGAGGAAGATGGGGGAAAGAAACAATAGTTTGGGACCTACCAGATTAACTGTGTACCCTGGACCTGATACGATAATTAATGCTCCATTAGATAACCCAGTTCTGTGCAATGAGCAAAAACTGTCAATGAACAATGTCTGGCTATTACACACAGTATTTAGTGCAGTCTCCCAAACATGGTTTTCTGAATTTAATTTGATTTAACTTTTGGCCCCTCTTAATACTTGGCAGGCAAAGCATTGTACAATATAAATAAAATCCTGTTGTAGGATTACCAGATTTGTGGGCTATTAGCACTATTCTCTTTTCTTTTCATCATTGTGAAACAAACTGTACTTGCAACTTAAACTGGAATAACCATTAATAAATGGCTACCAAATGCCAGTAGTAAATATACTACCAAAACTAAACAAGACAAAAATAATCTCTAAACATGACCACACACACACACACACACACACACACACACCCCACAACACACACAGGCTAGGAGTCATAAAGCAAAGTTTGATAAATTACACTACTGTCAAAAACACACAACCTCAAAACAAAAATACCAGAGGCAGAAAGGATGTGAGTAAACAGTAATCTTCACTGCTGACTGAGTAGCAATTATATGACGTAGCCTTTTTTTTTTTTTTTTTTTTTTTTTGAAACGGAGTTTCCTTCTGTCAGCCAGGCTGTTGTGATCTCAGCTCACTGCAACCTCTGCCTCCCGGGTTCAAGCAACTCTTGTATCTCAGCCTCCCGAGTAGCTGGGATTACAGGCGGGCACCACCATGCCTGGCTAATTTTTTTATTTTTAGTAGAGACAGTTTTTCACCACGTTGGCCAGGCTGGTCTCGAACTCCTGACCTCAAGTGATCCGCCCACCTTGACTTTTCAAAGTCCTGGGATTACAGGCATGAGCCACCGCACCAGGCCTGATGTAACTGTTTTGAAGAGCAATTTGGCAATATCCAGTAAAGAGGTGTGCAAACCTTATAATCCATCAGTTTCATTTGTAAATAGATAACCTAGAGAAATCAGACATTTGCATAAGGAGGTATGTTCAAAGCAGCATTGTTTTTACTAATGAAAAAAAGGAGAAATAATCTAAATGTTTATTAATTTTAGAATAGAAAAATAAATTCATAAAACGTAATAATATTCATTAGCTAAAATAAATAAACTCCATCTACATGTATCACCATAGATAAGTTTTGAGGTCATGTTGAATAACAACGGTGAATTCCAGAATGATAGGCAAAGTAGATGCAATTTATATAAATGTTAACATTTTACAAAAATATATTATTTAAAAATGTTAGGGTCAGCCATCATGACGCACACCTGGAACCCCAGCACTTTGGGAAGTCGAAGCAGGAGGATCACTCGAGCCTAGATGTTTGAGACCAGCCTGGGCAACATAGTGAGACTCCATATCTACAAAAATAAAAATAATTAGCTGGGTGTGGTGGTGTGCATCTGTAGTCCCAGCTACTTTGGAGGCTGAGGTGGGAGGATCCCTTGAGCCTGGGAGTAGAGGCTGCAGTGAGTCATGATGGTGCCACTGCACTCCAGCTTGGGTGACAGAGCAAGACCTTGTCTCAAGTAATAAATAATTCAAAATTTAAAAAACATGGATCTGTGGAAGGAAGTATAAAACCATAGAAGTATTGCAGGACTTCAAATAGTTCATGAAAACAATGGAATTAAAATATAAAATAAAAACTATAAACTTTATTTCTCAACATAAGTTCCATCATGTTCAAAACACTTTTGTAAGAGGTAATACTAGCCATTTAGTCCATCCCTAAAGAAGTGAGTGTTCTGGAAATTTATGCAGTCTTTTTTACATCATTAACTGAAGAAAAATGGGTGCCCATTAAAGATTTTTTTTAAGATTAGGAAACAAAAAAAGTCAGAAAGAGCCAAGTGAGGACTGTGAGGTGGATGTCTAATGGTTTCCCATGGAAACAATGACAAGATTGCATTGTTTGAACGAGGAATGAGCAGGAGCATTGTTATGGTGGAGAAAGACTCTCTGGTGAAGCTTTCCCAGCCATTTTTCTGCCAAAGCTTTGCTAACTTTCTCAAAATACTCTCACGATAAGCAGAAAGTCAACCAGCAAAATGCCTTGAGTATCCCTGCAAACTGTTACCATGACCTTTGTTGTTGACCAGTTTACTTTTGCTTTGACTGGCCACTTCCACCTCTTGGTATCCATTGTTTTGATTGTGCTCTGTCTTCAGGATCATACTGCTAAAGCCATATTTCATCTCCTGTTACAATTCTTCAAAGAAAGGCATCAGGATCTTGATCCCATTTACTTAAAATCTCCACTGAAAGCTCTGCTCTTGTCTGCAGCTGATCTGGGAGCAATGGTATTGGCACCCATCAAGTGGAAAGACTGCTCAACTTTAAATTTTCAGTCAGCATTGTGTATACTGAACCAATTGAGATGTTTGTGGTGTTGGTTTTTGTTTCTGTTGTTCATCACTGGTACTCTTAAAGTATAATTTTTTCCTTGCAAATTGATGTGGATGGTCTGCCACTGCAAGCTTCATATTCAACACCATCTCGTCCTTTCTTAAAATGAGCTATCCAGTTGTAAACTGCTGATTTCTTTGAGACATTGTCCACATAATCTTTTCATAAAGCATCAGTGATTTAACCGTTCTTCCACTCAAGCTTCACCATAAATATGATGTTTGCTTTTGCTTCCATTTTAGCAGAATTTATGTTGCTCCAAGAGGGGCTCTTTTCAAACTGATGTCTTATTCTTCTTAGTGTCTTAAACTAGATTCTGTTCAGACATGTTATGTCTGATAGTGTGAGTTTCCTTTGGTGCCAAAAAATTTTGAAATCCATTCTTAGTTTTTTTCATAAAAGGCACTTTCCAAAAACTTTTTGAAGACCCTTCCTATAATGCTTAAGGTACTTGTCAAAATTGGAGGTGACTCACTTGTTTAGTCTAGGCCTAATTTGGGTCCTTTAAAAAAAAAAGTGGCCAGACATGGTGGCTCATGCCTATAATCCAAGCACTTCGGGAGGAGGACTGCTTGAGCCCAGGAGTTTGAGATCAGCCTGGGCATCAGGGTGAGACCCCAGCTCTAAAAAAACAAACAAACAAACAAACAAAACTTTAATAGAAAAAAAAGCAATGAGGTAGAAGTTTCAGCATACCAAATAACTGGAGACCATTCAAAAGGTTTGTGGGTTTTTTAAAAACTGTTTTAAAATTCATTCTTAAAAAATATTCAGACATGACCACATTGGTTTCATCACAGTGCTTATGAAGTTTCTTCATTTTTCATGTGTCCAAGCAGGCCTGAATACCCCTAACTCCCTCAACCATGACCTTTTACAGAAGCAGACATGGAGGGCTTTGATGCCAACTAATATATGCTTCAAAGTGGACAGAAAGAGATATTATGACCTTAAAAAAATAACCTCTTCTGAGGTTGAAATAAATTATAATGATGCCATCTGATCATAAATCAATGACCTCATTTGAGGAAAGTTTGATGGGCAGATCCTTCTCTGTTCTTTATCAGCAACATCTGTCAAGAGGCTAGCACAGTTTGAGAATAGCTTCTCACACCTGGCTAATTTTTGTATTTTTTAGTAAAGATGGGGTTTCACCATGTTGGCCAGGCTGGTCTTGAACTCCTAACCTTAGGTGATCCTCCCGCCTCGGCCTCCCAAAGTGCTGGGATTACAGGCGTAAGCCACTGCACCTGGCCCCATTTGTTATTTCTGTCTTTTTAACATTTTCTTTTTTTTTTCCTGAAACACAAAGGAAAATATTTAAATAGTTAGTTCATGTGAGGGGGATTTGAGGGGTATGAAGGGTTTCCAAAAACACAGGCACATTTCCTTCAGGATGCTAGTTATTCTGGGGAGGGGTGGAAAGGAATGAAATTGGAGAGGGTATGAAAGAACTTCAGTTGTATCTGTAACATTTTTTCTTTTAAAAAAAGGCTGAAGTAAATATTACAAAATGACAACATGTTAAAACTAGGTAGTGGCTGTATGAGTGCTCATTATATAATCCTCTCCTGTTTTCTCTCTACTTAGAACATTTAATAGAAAAAGAAATTCAGAAATAAATTACCAAAAAGACAAACAACAAAACTGAAAAGAATATTCAAAATATGTATGGGAAAAGAATCTATTTTCTTAATATATAAAGACAAACAAATAAGGAAAAGATAAATGACCCAATAGAAAAATCAGCTAAGGATATGAATAAAAAATTTACATTAAAATCGTTAATGAAGTTATAAAATAGCCTAAATATGTATGTGTTGCTCCATGTATGTCTCCACGTATATGTATATATATGCACTCACTAAACAAATGCAAATCAAGAAAACAATACTGCTTTTCATTATCATACTGGCAAACTTTCCTAAAGTTTATCAAACACAGTTTTACCAGTGCTAGGAAACATAGCCTTATGTTTCTGAAAAGAGTATAAATTGCTGTAATAATTCTGGAGGCCAAAAATTTTAAGTGCACATTCTCTTTGAGCACTTTCACTTTTAGGATTCTTTTTCCTTTTATAGCTGCACAAATGCACAAAGATATACGTATAAAGGTAATATTTGTCAAAGTAAAAAATTGAGGAAAACCTAAATTTCTATCAAGGGAAGAGATTAAATTGATGATGATACATCTAATTTATAGAATTTTATGCAACTGTAAAGAAAAAGTGGTAGATCTATATGTTGGCAAAGGAAGATGCCCATAATACAACATAAGTTTTAAAAGAGCAAGTGGTGGAACTATATATTTAATACAATCCTATTTGCATTGAAAGGCATACATTAGATACATGTTTGCAAACATATGTCTGTAAGAAACAGTGATTATCTCTAGGAGATGAAACCAGAGGTTGAGAATAGGAAAGAAATCTTTTATTTCCTCCTAGACTTTTATTAAACCAGATCTTTATGCTGCAAATGACAGAAAACTGAAGCCGCCCTAAGAAATGAATGAATTTATTAGCTCAATTTAAATGAATTCTGTGAGTAGTTTCAGGTTCCTCTTGAATCAGGGCTGCCCAGTGTCACTAGGATGCTTCTTCTGGGTGTTGAGTTCATCCTTTGCACATATGAATGGTTCTCTCTGGGGGTATCTGACAGCCTTGGTTACCTGGATGGCTCCACTCAAGTTAGCTATATGGCGACTATTAACAAGATTTACCACCTTGCAAAACTCAAAGGCAAGAATGAATGCCTCTCTTTTCCAGAAATTTCTATTTATTGGCTCTCAGGCGTTCGTCAGTTCTTACTGGATTATACGACCATTCTTGAATCAATCATCATCAATGGTAGTGATTGATTTGGAGTCAATTTCACCCAAACCAAATAACAGAATGGGGTCTGCATGGTTTCCCAAAAGAAGGTGGGATGTTATGCAACAAACAACAGATATTCACTGTTGCTAGATAATGCTTTACCAAGTGCATCACACACACACACACACACACACACTTTACAGTCTTCTAGGGCCTAGAATCTGAGCTCCATAGGTAGGGACTGTGTCGGTATCATACATTATCCTGTCCTTTGGGCCTAAGTCAGTTCCTGGTACATGATCAGGAGAATACATGTATTAGCAGAAGAAAAACAAAACAACCTACCTTGCAACTTCACTTCTAAGCATTGGCTACAAATTAGAAAAAAACATTAGTTATAGAATAGTATCATCAAGACTATCATCTATAATATCTTCATCCAAAGTAAATGGAAGAGAGGCTGATGCAGTGAGAGAGTTTTTTTTAAGGAGAAACACTGATGGCTCTTTCAAACATTTGCTTTTTGTTGATAGAAATTATTCAATGCATTATGGAGATTCATTACTATGAACTATTGCAATAATGGTTGAACTCAGCAAATTCTTTTTTTTTTTTTTTTTTTTTTGAGATGAAGTTTCGCTCTTGTTGCCCAGGCTGGAGTGCAATGGCACAATCTCAGCTCATCGCAACCTCTGCCCCCCGAGTTCAAGCGATTCTTCTGCCTCAGACTCCCAAGTAGCTGGGATTACAGGCATGCGCCACCACACCCTGCTAATTTTGTATTTTTAGTAGAGACACGGTTTCTCCATGTTGGTCAGGCTGGTCTCGAACTCCTGACCTCAGGTGATCTGCCTGCCTCGGCCTCCCAAAGTGCTGGGATTACAGGCATGAGCCACCACACCCGGCCAGCAAATTCATTTACACCGTTATTTAGATAGGAACTTAGGGTCAGGCTAATTTACTTTAAGGTTTTTCTTCTTCCTCCTCTTCCCTTTCCTTGAGCCTCCTCTGGGTACTCCTTACACTGGGCCACCATGAACTGCTTCTGCTTGTGCAACCTGCCATATAAATAGGGTCACCAGATAAAATACAGGATGCCCAGTTACATGTGAATTTCAGGTAAACAATGATTTGTTTTTTATTATAAGTATGTCTCAGATATTGCATGAGGATATGCTTATACTAGAAACTTGTTCTTTATCTGAAGTTAACATTCAACTCACAACCCTGAATGTTTATTAGCTGTAGTTCTGTATTTTTATTTGCTAAATCTGGCAACCTTACACATCATTCTAAGGGCCTGTGACAATTTTTAGTTTGCTAAAGGGTAATACCATGGACTTTCCGGACTACAAAATACCTGACTGTTGGAATTTTACTTTTAGATCTGCCTCTTTTATACTTAAAGAGCAATTATAAAGTAAGACCCTGTGTAACCACCACTCTAGTTAAGAAATTTGTATATTTTTATTTTATTTTATTTTATTTATTGATTTATTTATTTATTTATTTGAGACAGTCTCACTCTGTCACCCAGGCTGGAGTGCTGTGGCACGATCTCGGCTCACTGCAACCTCCGCCTCCTGGGTTCAAGCGATTCTTCTGCCTCAGCCTCCCAAGTAGCTGGGACTACAGGCGCGCACTACCATGCCCAGCTAATTTTTGTATATTTAGTAGAGACGGGGTTTCACCATATTGGCCAGGCTGTTCTCGAACTCCTGACCTTGTGATCCACCTGCCTTGGCCTCCCAAAGTGCTGGGATTACAGGCATGAGCCACCGCGCCCGGGCAGAAATATAGTAATAGAAGGACAATGCCAGTACGTTAGAAGCCATCTGTGTTCCTCTCCTCGGATGGCATCATTCTCCTTCCCCTCAAGGGGTAACCACTATCCTGACTTTTATGATAATCATTCTGTCTGGTGTTTCTTTAGGCTTGCCACCTATATATGCATCCATAAACAGTATAGTTTATTTTGACTATTTTTGAACTTTATACAAAAGTTTCTATGTAAGCGATCTTTGTGACTTGTTTCTTTCACCCAACACTGTGTTTATAAAATGTATCCTTTTTTTTTTTTTTTTTTTGAGACGTGGTTTCACTTTGTCGCCCAGGCTGGAGTACTGTGGTATGATTACCGCTTACTGCAGCCTCAACCTCCCAGGCTCAAGTGATCCTACCATCTCAACCTGCAGAGTAGCTGGAACCACAGGCACATGCCACTACACCTGGCTATTTTTTTTTTTTTTTTTAGAGACAGGTTCTCACTAGGTTGCCCAGGGTGGTCTTGAACTCCTGGGCTCAAGCAATCCTCTCACCTCAGCCACCCAAAGTGTTGGAATTACATGCATGGGCTACCGTGCCTGGCAGTTTATCCATGTCAATGCATGCATCTGAGGTTCTTTAATTCTTCTTTTGTATAAAAATGTTCCAATATGTGATTGTGCCCATAATTTATTCATCCATTGTACTGTTATGCTGCTGATGGTACAGTTTCAACTTAAACTGACAATTTTTTAATGTTTTAAATGTATAGAAATGAGCCCAAATAACTATATCATGTGTAAAATGGGAATAATAAAAGAAAAAATAAAATAATAAAATAACTATCATAAAATAGTTTCATACTATGCAGAAAAATTGCTAATATTTAGTACTCTCTAAAATTTGTTGTTATTGTTTTCAATAATAGGGAAAAATTTAAGATGGCTTATATAAAATGGTTCTTATTTATAGACATTTAATTTTTTTTTTTTTTTTTTTTTTTTTTTTTTTTTTTTTGAGATAGAGTCTTCCTCTGTCGCCCAGGCTGGACTGCAATGGCATGATCTCGGCTCACTGCAACTTCTGCCTCCCGGGTTCAAGCGATCCTAGTGCCTCAGCCTACCGACTAGCTGGGATTACAGGCACGCGCCACCACGTCCAGCTAATTTTTGTATTTTTAGTGGAGACGGGGCTTTACCATGTTAGCCAGGCTGGTCTCAAACTCCTGACTCAAGTGATCCGCCTGCCTCGGCCTCCCAAAGTGCTGGGATTGCAGGTGTGAACCACTGTGCCCGGCCTAAATTTTTTTATTGTTGTGCAACATACAAATAATAAAATGAACAAATCTTAAGAATACAGCTTTATGAATTTTTACATATACACCTATGTAATCACCACCCAAATCAAAATATAGAACATTTCCAGCACCCTTTTAAGATGACTGTCTTACGACGCATTATTTCCTGTTGCTACCTACTAGAAAGCTGACTGCCTACATTTTTGAACACATGTCTAATACTGGGCCGTATGATATTGGTTTCTGGGCTTTTGGGTGCCACCATATGGTAAGCCTGCTGTACTGCAATAGATTTCCAAAATAAAAAGTAATAATACAGATTCTGATGTGGTTAACAATGAAAACAGAGAACCTAATATTTCTACTAAAAAAGAAGAAGACTCATCTTCCAAAAGGATAATTTAAGATCATGTACATAATGACATTACATGTTTACAGTTAAATTGATTATATAACTTTCTACTTGTATATTTAGCATATAAAGAAAAAAATGATTGCAGCCTGGCATTGACATGAGAATACTGATAGAGGCAGGAGGCAGAGAACTCTCCTAAGCAGATAGAGGAGGGTCCCTGGAGAACCCCCGACCCACCAAGGTCATTGTGCACAGAAGGCTTGCCCAAACATGCCCGCAATGAAAAATTCCGTCCCTTAACACATGCGCAGTAAGGAAATAAATCAATGTGGAGTGGCTCAGACTAAGGACCCGCACACGCACTGGAAGGATGGGGTGGAGCCAACCAAGAATTGATGCCCTATGCAAATAAGGAACCCAGCCCCATCAGCGGATATAGAAGCCCTTGTATCCAACTGTGAAGGAAGACAACCAGCAACCTGCTTTCAGGACCCCTCTTTTTCCCGAGAGCCTTCCTTTTCGCTTAATAAATTCTATTCCACTCACTCTTTGATGTTCCCGTGCCTAATTTTTCCTGGTCATGAGACAATAACTCGGATCTGGCTGATTTCAGGAGTAAAAAATCCTGCATCAATATGAATTTTATTTAAACACTGGATTTTTGTAAAAGTCATGGTGTTCAAGCCCAGCAGGCCACCTTTAATCTCTGAAATATGGTACAATCCAATGGTAATAAAGGCACAACATATTTCTTAAACATTGGAAAGGTCAATGTTGATTCTTTGTGTAAGACTTTCCCCAAAAAGATATTATTTGGATTCAGTCTTGAAAAAAGAATAAGTGTGTGTAAGGCAACAAGAGGGAGGAATAACTCCTCAAGTAGAATGAACATAATGAGAAAGGTATGGGGAATGGAAACTTGACTTGTCCGTAAGCAGACAGAAAGCAGCTCAATGTGGTTAGAACGTGGCCAACAGGACAGTAACTACTAGGAAATAAAGCTTAAGAGGAAGATGGAATCCAGATTACTACCGGCTTTCCATAAGCTGGAATTTGGTTATCACTCTGAAGGGCAGATAAAAGGGGTCCTCTGACTTAAGAAGGAGTTGGTCAAAAGCTATGGTGAAAACTGTTCTTGGTGTCTTTTTCAAAATGTGAAATCACTACTTTGTATCTGTTTAGAATAGACAGTATTGTTGTCTTTTGTAGCACTGGCTACCATCTGTCAGTGTTATTTTCCTTTCTGCTTTGTGAAGAGAATGGGGTAGTTAAACAGCTTCAGAAATCCAGGAGTATCTTATTATTCTGTTTTAGACAGCTTCAGCACTGGGTTTGCATCTCCATTTATATATCGTGGTCTACTATATAACAGCCTATGTTAATTTTCCTTGCATTTTAGGTTGGCAGATATTTCAAGTATTATTAGCCACTAGCTGTAAAATGTCTTGAGGCTGGTAATGTATAGAAAGCATGAGAATAGGCTGGATGGGCTTGCTCATGCCTGTAGCCCCATCACTCTGGGAGGCCAAGGTAGGTGGATTGCCTGAGCTCAGGAGTTCAAGATCAGCCTGGGCAACATGGCAAAACCCTGAAAAAAAAAAAAAGGGAGAAAGAAAGGAAGAAAGGAAGAAAGGAAGAAAGGAGGAAAGAAAGAAAGAAAGAAGGAAGGAAGGAAGGAAGGAAAGAAAGAAAGAAAGAAAGAATAAAATTACATGCAACTAGTTTATTCAAATCTTTGAACTTACTGGTATATTTTCATTATAAACTGTATTCTGACTATAAATTACTGTAATTCCCTTTAGAATTATGGCAATCTATAACAGCTACATAACAATAACAATATATCTTAAATTGTACACTGAATTTTTTTTTTTTTTTTTTTTTTTTTGAGACGGAGTCTCGCTAAGTAGCCCAGGCTGGAGTACAGTAGCGCGATCTCGGCTCACTGCAAGCTCCGCCTCCTGGGTTCACACCATCCTCCTGCCTCAGCCTCCCGAGTAGCTGGGACTACAGGCGCCCGCCACCATGCCCATCTAATTTTTTGTATTTTTAGTAGAGACGTGGTTTCACCATGTTAGCCAGGATGGTCTCGATCTCCTGCCCTCGTGATCCACCCGCCTCGGCCTCCCAAAGTGCTGGGATTACAGGCGTGAGCCACCGCGCCCGGCTGTATGCTGAAATTTTTTAATGCTCATTAGGGATACATTATTCAAATACGTCTTTCCAGTATTTTACATTTTCAGGATAGGGAAAAAAGAGAACACAAGCACTGATAGCTTAATGAATATATATATATATATATTATTCATTATATATGTATATTCATTATATATATATTCATTATATATGTATATTCATTATATATTCATTATATATATATATATAAATAAATTTTTTTTTTCTTTGAGATGGAGTCTCGCTCTTTCGCCCAGGCTGGAGCGCAATGGTGCGATCTCAGCTCACTGCAATGTCCACCTCCCCAGTTCAAGCAATTCTTCTGCCTCGGCCTCCCAAGTAGCTGGGACTACAGGCACATGCCACCACTCCTGGCCAATTTTTTGTATTTTTTTTTTTTTTAGTAGAGACAGTGTTTCACCGTGTTAGCCAGGATGGTCTCAATCTCCTGACCTCGTGATCCACCCTCCTTGGCCTCCCAAAGTGCTGGTATTACAGATGTGCGCCACTGCGCCCGGCCAGCTTAATGAATACTAAGGAAAAGTATAAAAAGGATTAAATGATTTAGTGTGCACATATAATGCATGTTGAAGACCCAGAGAGGGAAGAAATAAATGGATGGGCCACTAAATTAAGTTTTATTCCTATAGATGCAGAGCTTATTATTAAGAATCTGCCTCTGCCTCTGCCTCTGCCTCTGCCTCCTTCTTTCTTCGGTCCCTCTACTTCTTTCTTCGGTCTCCCTCTGTTGCCAAGGCTGGACTGTACTGCTGTGATCTCAGCTCGCTGCAGCCTCCCTGCCTCCGGCTCCTGTGATTCTCCTGCCTGGGCCTGCCGAGTGCCTGGGATTGCAGGCACGCGCCGCCACGCCTGACTGGTTTTTGTATTTTTGGTGGAGACGGGGTTTTGCCCTGTTGACCGGGGTGGTCTCCAGCTCCTGGCCTTGAGTGATCTGCCCGCCTCGGCCTCCGGAGGTGCTGGGATTGCAGACGGAGTCTCCCTCACTCAGTGCTCAGTGTTGCCCAGGCTGGAGTGCAGTGGCGTGATCTCGGCTCGCTACAACCTCCACCTCCCAGCCGCCTGCCTTGGCCTCCTAAAGTGCTAAGATTACAGCCTCTGCCCCGCCGCCACCCCGTCTAGGAAGTGAGGAGCGTCTCTGCCCGGCCGCCCCGTCTGGGATGTGAGGAGCGCCTAGGCCCACCCACCCGGTCTGGGAAGTGAGGAGCGCCTCTGCCCAGCCGCCCCGTCTGGGAGGTGAGGATTGCCTCTGCCCGGCCGCCACCCCGTCTGGGAGGAAGTGAGGAGCGCCCCTGCCCAGCTGCCCCATCTGGGAAGTGAAGAGCGCCTCTACCTGGCCGCCCCGTCTGGGAAGTGAGGAGCGCCTCTGCCCGGCGGCCCATGGTCTGGGATGTGAGGAGCGCCTCTGCCTGGCCGCCCCGTCTGGAAGTGAGGAGCGCCTCTGCCCGGCCGCCCCTTCTGGGAAGTGAGGAGCGCCTCTGCCCGGCCGCCCCGTCTGGAAGTGAGGAGCGCCTCTGCCCGGCCGCCCCGTCTGGGAAGTGAGGAGCGCCTCTGCCCGGCCGCCCCGTCTGGGAGGTGAGGATTGCCTCTGCCCGGCAGCCACCCCGTCTGGGAGGAAGTGAGGAGCGCCTCTGCCCCGCTGCCCCATCTGGGAAGTGAGGAGCGCCTCTACCTGGCCGCCCCGTTTGGGAAGTGAGGAGTGCCTCTGCCCGGCCGCCCATCGTCTGGGAAGTGAGGAGCGCCTCTGCCCGGCGGCCCATGGTCTGGGATGTGAGGAGCGCCTCTGCCCAGCAGCCCCGTCTAGGAAGTGAGCACCTCTGCCCGGCTGCCCCGTCTGGGAGGTGAGGAGCGTCTCTGCCCAGCTGCCCCGTCTGGGAAGTGAGGAGCGCCTCTGCCCTGCCGCCCCGTCTGGAAGTGAGGAGCGCCTCTGCCCGACCGCCCCTTCTGGGAAGTGAGGAGCGCCTCTGCCCGGCCGCACCGCCTGGGAGGTGAGGAGCGCCTCTGCCCGGCCGCCCCGCCTGGGAGGTGAGGAGCGCCTCTGCCCGGCCGCCCCGTCTGGGAGGTGAGGAGCGCCTCTGCCCGGCCGCCCTGTCTGGGAGGTGTACCCAACAGCTCCGAAGAGACAGCGACCAACGAGAATGGGCCATGATGACGATGGCGGTTTTGTTGAAAAGAAAAGGGGGAAATTTGGGGAAAAGAAAGAGAGATCAGATTGTTACTGTCTGTGTAGAAAGAAGTAGGCATAGGAGACTCCATTTTGTTCTGTACTAGGAGAAATTCTTCTGCCTTGGGATGCTGTTGATCTATGGCCTTTCCCCCAGCCCTGTGCTCTCTGAAACATGTGCTGTGTCAACTCAGGGTTAAATGGATTAAGGGTGGTGCAAGATGTGCTTTGTTAAACAGATGCTTGAAGGCAGCATGCTCGTTAAGAGTCATCACCACTCCCTAATTTCAAGTACCCAGGGACACAAACATTACGGAAGGCTGCAGGGACCTCTGCATAGGAAAACCAGAGACCTTTGTTCATGTGTTTATCTGCTGACCTTCTCTCCACTATTATCCTATGACCCTGCCACATCCCCCTCTCCAAGAAACACCAAAGAATGATCAATAAATACTTAAAAAAAAAAAAGAATAAATAAATAAATAAATAAATAAATAATGAAACCATATATGTGCAACCACTTAACAAATCCTAAAATTGAAATGACCATAAACCACTAGTTTGGAGATGTGCAAAAAAAAAAAAAAAAAAAGAATCTCTCATAGGAAAGGTTCTAGGTCAAGCTGCAGTAGACTGTACACACGTGATTAATTCTATACCTCCCATGGAAACTTCAAGACAGTTTTTTGTTTGTTTTGCTGTTTCTCCAAAATTTTATTTTAGTGTAAATTACAGGATCAGCCAGATATTCTGATAGGAGATTCACTTTTCCTCAGGAGAAAGAAAATGCTTTCATGGCATTGTTAACAAATGTATACATCTCCACTTTTTTAAGGATTAAAAGTCACATTAAATAACCAAGACAATTTTTTTTTAAAAGCACAGACATATAATAGTGGAAAACAATTAGAGTATCATCAATATATCAGAAATGTTGATAACTATGTGGAAAGAAAAACACAGATAGGTTTGAATTTCCAGAAAAATCAAAAGAGAGAAAATTGCATCTCAGAACACCAAAGACAAGCCAGGTTCTTTCCAAGAAAGCCTCAGCTCCAGGTTCAGCATCAGCAAATTCAAAGGGAGGAGTGGGCTATAAGAGAATTGGGGCCTGAGAGAAAAATGAAAGCCAGACTTGGAATAATGCGAGAATCTGGGCCAAAAAAAAAAAGAAAGAATTAAACTAGAGGCCAGGCGCAGTGGCTCACACCTGTAATCCCAGCACTTTGGGAGGCCAAGGCAGGCGGATCACTCGAGGTCAGGAATTCAAGACCAGCCTGGCCAACATGGTGAAACCCTGTCTCTACTAAAAATACAAGAAATTAGCCAGGCTTGGTGGTGCGGGCCTGTAGTCCCAGCTACTCAGGAGGCTGAGGCACAAGAATCGCTTGAATCCAGGAGGCAGAGGTTGCAGTGAGCTGAGATTGTGCCACTGCACTCCAGCCTGGGCAACAGAGGGAGACTCCATCTCAAAAAAAATAAAATAAAATAAATAAATAAAATGAAAGAAAGAAAGGAAAGAAGAAAAAAGTATTAAACTAGATAGTCACAATGAAGTTATAACATCTATACACTGGCCTGGCGCAGTGGCTCACGCCCGTAATCCCAACACTTTGGGAGGCTGAGGCGGGTGATCACAAGGTCAGGAGATCGAGACCATCCTGGCTAACACAGTGAAACCCTGTCTCTACTAAAAATACAAAAAATTAGGTGGGCGTGGTGGTGGGTGCCTGTAGTCCCAGCTACTCCGGAGGCTGAGGCAGGAGAATGGCGTGAACCCGGGAGGCGGAGCTTGCAGTGAGCCGAGATCGCGCCACTGCACTCCAGCCTGGGCGACAGAGTAAGACTCCGTCTCAAAAAAAAAAAAAATCTATACACCAAATAACAATATCAACACTCAGAGCAAAAACTGTAGGAGTTACAAGGAGAACTAGAAATACCATAGAGGTAGACTTCAATTAACCCCCCTTAATCAATGTTACAGCAGTGGACAAAAAGTAGGTGAGAATATAGGGGAAAAAAGAGTAATATCTTCAAAGGTCTAAGGAAAAAATTTTTGAAACTCAGTATTATTATTAACTAAGCATGAGGACAAAACAAAGACATTTCAGAAGTAAAAAAAGTTACCATTTAAGCTCCCTATATGAAAAAGCATGACTTGAGGAAGTTCTTCAGTGCGAAAGAAGGAATCTAAGGTATCAGGTTATGCGATTAAGCTGGCAGCTAAGTAGAACCAGAAACAAATGAAGGAAAGATTTCAGCAGCAAAGTTTTAATGTCATAAGATTAAGTTTCCTTCTAGCTTAGTCCAATCACAATATTTGTTTATAGTGAATAATACTTATGCAATTATATTATCATAAGTGCTATCTATTGATTTTCAATTTCAGGTGTAACAATACCCAAAGCTCAGGATATTTAATAATTATATTAAAGAATCGCATGTAAAATCTCAACAAATTCAAGTGTGCAAGAAATACCACCTTATTTTTTATACTTCAACTTAATTTCTGCATCTAGGAAATATCCTCTTTCTCCCCATACCTCCCTCATAGGTCCTGCTTGATGGGAAATGTAATCACAGACATTCCTGGGGTTACTCTGCCCTCCCTTGGTCTGGTCAATGGCACACAGTTACAAAAGCATCAGAGAAAAGGGAGACTCTCCCATCATGAGTGATCTCTATACCCAGGTAACAGAGCCTCAACGAATGATTGTTTCCCATGCTGCAAATCTTTGCTCTTTTGGGACTTTTGTGGCCCTATGTGAGGCATGAGAGTCTTAGCTAAGCTTGGGAACCCTGTACTAGGGTCCTTCCTTCCCCAGATATCTAACACGTCTAACCCTTCTGAGCCTCCTCCTTGGAGCTCCACCATGGAGCAATGTTTGAATCCTATATACCTTTTCACCACCACCCACCCTCATGGAATCTCTAGGGGAGAAGCCTCTCCCCACCTCCTGTATCTCCCAGTCACCACGCTGCTTCCCTTCAATCCTGCGCTTCTCGGTGAATTTAGTTTTACAGAAAACAAAATCCAGGAAAAATTGCACAGACTAATTCTGCTTTCCTCCCTGTCCCATACCTACCTGATATGATAAAATTTAGAGGCTGTTACTTGCTTGAATGGAGAAGTGGAAAGGGAGAAATACAAATATCATAAATATTATTCAGACACATATTAATATAACTAAGAACAATTGAGAAGCAGATGGAAGAGAAGTAGAAAGAAAGATAGTATTTTTATCTTTCATTGTGGTTATTCAATCCATATTAAATTTGATAAATGAAGAATTAAACATTTTAATACATTGTTTAAAGTGAATAAAGCAACATTTAAACATTTAAATACATTGTTTAAAGTGAATAAAGCCACATACAGTGGCTCACATCTGTAATCCCAGCACTTTGGGAGGCTGAGGCAGGATTGCTGGGGCCAGGAGTTTGAGACCAGCCCAGGCAACATAGTAAGACTCTGTCTCTACAAAAAAATTAAAAACTAGCTGGGTGTGGTGGTATGCACCTGTAGTCCCAGCTACTTAGGAGGCTGAGTTAGAAGGATCAGTTGAGCCCAGGAGTCTGACGCTGCAGTGAGCCATGGTTGTGCCACTGCACTTCAGCCTGGGTGACAAAGCAAGACCCTGTCTCTGAAAAAAAAAAAAAAGAAGAAGAAGAAGAAAAATATAAACTATAAATAAGTCCAGAGGTGGAGGGGTAGGTAGGTCATGATAAATTCTTAATCTTTCATAGTGGAAAGTGAATAGATTTTGCGTAAACTTGATAAAACTTGAAGTAGATAAGTATGGTTAAACTAAAAGCAGAAACTTAGCAGGGGTGATTTCTGGGAAGTGAATTAAGGATTGGGGAGGAGATAGTTGAGCAGAGGAGGGAGATTCTATTTTTCACTTCAAGTTTTTTATCCTTATCTTTATATTATACAAATGTAATACTTTTCTAACAACAATTAGTTTAATTAAAAATAAATAACACACCTCCTTTCCAACACACTACCTCATAAATATTTACAAGATATAGTTAATAAACATTTCATGTTAAAATATGCCCACGGGCAGTAGATCTTGGCTTTTGTGAAACAGAATAGCAAACATAAGAAGCCATGTTTGCTTGCCAGCATAATTTTGCAGTCGCCCTGACTCTGTTAAAAATGCAGCTCTCCAAAGAATGCCTTAAAGATGATAAACAGGATACAGCACATAGCTCCTCAGTCTCTTGCCTGAGATACTACACTCCTTAAAAGTTAAATGACCTTGGTCTTTGCCTTTTCTGACACATAAGACAAAGCCTGCCAAAGTGTTGCAAGGTTATGCCCCTGCAAACTGGAACCAAAGGTACTCTTGCACTCAAGCTTTACTGCAATTTTTTTTACACTGTATTTTTACTGCTTGTATAAAAACTGAACTGAAATGCTGCATTGGAGTAGTATGACAGACATTCTCTAGGAAAATCTCCCAGGTTATTATCCTCAGTAAGACTTCTGAATAAAACTGATTGTAACTCTTTAAAGGTCTGATTTGTCTTAATTTTACAATTTTAAAATTTACTATTAAATTCCTTTCCATAATGTAAGCATCTGCTAAAATGTTCACATTTTAAATAAATCCTTAACTTTATACAGATGAACAAGTAATTTACCCAAGAAGAAACACTTGGAAAATAACTAGAAGGAAACAGTAACAAAAAATAACTAGTGACAAAGCAATATATATATTGTTTTGTATATATATTTGTATATATATTTGTTTTGTATATATATTTGTATATATATTATACAAATGTAATACTTTTCTAACAACAATTAGTTTAATTAAAAATAAATAACACTACCTCCTTTCCAACACACTACCTCATAAATATTTATAAGATATAGTTAATAAACATTTCATGTTAAAATATATATTGTTTTGTCACTCTTTTTTTTTTTTTTTTTTTGAGACAGGGCCTCACTCTGTCATTCATGCTGGATCACTGCAGCCTCAATCTCCTGGGCTCAAGTGATTCTCCCTCCAGCACAATTGGCTAAATTTTAATTTTCATAGAGATGGGGTCTCACTACGTTGCCCAGGCTGGTCTTGAACTCCTGGGCTCAAGTGATCCTCCTGCCTCAGCCTCCCAAGGTTCTGTGATTACAAGTATGAGCCAGTGTACCTGGCCTGATGAAGCAATAGTAACGAGCATGATTTTTTTCAGAAAACGAAATTATTCAAACCTTTCATTATCAGAATCACAAAAATAATCATGTCATTTGATCTAGTAAAACTATTTTTAAGAATATATTCCAGGCTGGGCACAGTGGTTCATACCTATAATCCCAGCATTTTTGGATGTCAAGGTGGGAAGATCACTTGAGCCCAGGAGTTTGAGACCAGTCTGGGCAACATAGTGAGACCCCATCTCTCTCTATATATTTTTTTTTATTTAGCCACGAGTGGTGGCACTTGCCCATAGTCTCCACTACTCAGGAGGCTGAGGTGGGAGGATCACTTGAGCCCAGAGGTTTGAGGCTGCAGTGAGCTATGATTGCACCACTGCACTCAGACCGGATGACAGAGTGAGACCCTGTCTTGAAAATAATAACAATAATATATTCCAACATTTTGCTAAAATAAATCACAGTTCCTATATGTAATCTCTATCAATGTATATTACATGTAATCTAAACTTTATGTAGGAAATTTGCATAAATCATAAATCTTGAATAAAAGAATGTATAAGATACTATAATCATTAACTACATAGGCCTAGCAGACTTATGGCAGGGTAAATTTCATCCCTAGCTCTGATTCTTCTCCCTTGTAAAATATTTACTTATCCATTGAATACTAGTTATGTTCCAGAGAAATGTATCTTCAGTTATCTATATTAGATACCAAACTTCTGTCTGTAATATTAACTGCACTCTCTCATTTCCCCACTCCGTTGGTGTTCTTTTTTATTTCTTCTGTGCAAATGTTTCCCTCTTTTTTTTTTTTTTTTTTTTTTGAGACAGAGAGTCTCACTCTGTTGCCCAGGCTGGAGTGCGGTGGCGTGATGTCAGCTCACTGCAATCTCTGCCTCCTGGGTTCAAGTGATTCTCCTGCCTCAGCCTCTGGAGTAGCTATTACAGGCATGCGCCAACACACCTAATTTTTGTGTTTTTTGTAGAGACGGGTTTTCACCATGTTGGCCAGGATGGTCTCGAACTCCTGACCTCAAGTGATCCTCCCACCTCAGCCTCCCAAATGGTGGGATTACAGGCATGAGCCACCGCGTCTGGCCATTTTTCTTATTTTATATAAATACATCTTGTTGTCAACGATTTTCTTTAATGTTTTTATAATTTCTAAATTATCTGATTCCTTATTACTCAGTAATTCCCCATCTGGGGTTCTCTCTTGAAAAATGATTGGAAACTTGGACACCCTGAAAGGGATCACAAGTTAGGTGGAGATGGTAGTGGTGAGGAGGGAAGTGGGGATTCACTTTCTAACATATACATTTTGCATTGTTTGATAGGTATTTTTACTTCTTTCCATTTTTAAAAATTGTTTGTTTTTTCGTTGTTGTTTTTTGTTTGTTTTTTGAGACAGGGTCTCACTCCCATCACCTAGGCTGGAATGCAGTGGCTTGATCACAGCTCACTGCAGCCTCAACTTTCTGGCTCAAGTGATCCTCCCACCTCAGCCTCCTGAGTAGCTAGGACTACAGGTGCATGCCACCATGTCTGGCTAAGTTTTGTATTTTTTGTAGAGAGAGGATTTTGCCATGTTGCCAGGCTGGCCTTGAACTCCGAGGCTCAAGCAATCCTCCCGCCTTGGCCTCCCAAAATGCTGGGATTATAGGTGTAACCCACCATGCCCAGCCTAAAAATAGTTTTTTAAAAAATTACAGTACTCCCCTCCCTCATTATAAAGACTTTAAAAATGAGGAAATACTTTAGTGATATAAAAAAGAAGCCTCAACAAAAATCAACATTTTAAAGTATGTTAATTAGAGGATTATTTATAATAGGAAAATGTAAAATAGCTAACAAAAAGAGATTGATTTGTAATATATAATATGTTTAAAACAACAAATTGGACAGATGTTAAAGAAAATGATTTTAACAAAATATTTTTTAATAACTGGAAAATGTAACATTTAATTCATTCACTGGGGACTTATAATTAGATTCAGCTATTTGCAGTCATTTTTAAGCTATTATTTATTGTACAAAAACCATTATTAGAACACAAAGAAGAAATTAAAATACAAGAAAGGTTCATACAGTCTTGTCACATTACATGGTAAGTTCCAGGCTTTGTCAGCATGTGCACGTAACTTTTAAATAATTGTCATTTAACAACTTTGTGCTTACATATTTTCAGAGGTGTTTTAGGAGGTGTGAGCTTAAATTTTAGAGATGTTCAATTAAGAAGTGTTTTCAATCATAATACGTGAGTTTACAGCATCATAAAAATATTTGCCACTTTATGTATAACATCTACATAATAAAAATATCAATCAGCATATTTATTGCATTTCTGCTATGCTTTCTCAGATGGTTCCTAAGGGAAGAATTATTAACAGCCTTTGATGATTGGTGGAAGAAAGCAGCAATAAATGGATGAATAAAGAAAAGTTTGGATGAGTTCTACTTTGTTAAAATCTCAAAATGAACATGTAGGGGGGAGAAAAGCTGATTCAAAGCAATGGCTCACAATGTTGTGAATTAAGTGAAATCTTATCCATGTTTTAAGCAAATGGTACTGATTAGGAAACATCCTTTTTTTTTTTTTTTTTTTTTTTTTTTGAGACAGGATCTCGCTTTATCACCCAGGCTAGAGTGCAGGGGCGCAATCATGGCTCTCTCCACCCTTAACCTCCTGGGCTCAAGCCATCCTCCCACTTCAGCCTCCTGAGTGGCTGGGACTATAGATGCATACCGACATGCCCGACTAAGTTTTTTGCACTTTTTTTTGTAGAGATGAGGTTTCGCCATGTTGCCCAGACTGGTCTTGAACTCCTGGCTCAAGCAGTCTGCTGCCTTGAGCTCCCAAAGTGCTGGGATTATAGGCATGGGCCACCATGCCTGATGGGAAACATGTTTTGTTTTCTTGATAGACTCCACCAGTTTATAGTTGTGATCAATTAACATTAAAATTTTTCATTCATATTAATTGTGTGTGTGTGTGTTTGTGTGTATTTGTGTGTGTGTGTGTGTGTAGAGATGGCATTTTGCCTTGTTGCCTGGGCTGGTCTTGAACCCCTGAGCTCAAGTGATCCTCCTGCCTTGGCCTCCCAAAGTGCTAGGATTACAGGGATGCACCACCATGCCCGGCCATTCTTACTAATTGTTGGCAGCAATACTTCTTGCTCTTTATTTTCCAACATTTTAATTAAAAATGCATAAGTTTCTTTTCTTTTTCTTTCTTTCTTTCTTTTTTTTTTTCTTTCTACTCTCCTGTTAACTCACAAAACAACGTAGAGTTTCTATTGGTAACAATTCAAGGACATTGTTATTGTTGTTGTTGAAAATCTTTATTTTCCAGATGAGGAAACCAAAGCTCAGGAAAGATTAAGTCACCTGCCCAAGGCCACATAGATTAAAACATGGCAAGATTGGTATTTGAACCAGTCTGTGGGGCCCAAGCCCGCACCCTCTCCACACTAATTTTCACAACAATCTGATAAAGTAGATGTTGATATGATCTGCACCTTACAGATGAAGTTTGAGAACAAGATTTGAGCAGCTCCACGACTATAGCTCAGGGTGGACAAACTAAAACTCCACTCTCAACCTTTATGTTATCAGTATTTCTTGAATGAATGAATGATTCCTTTTGCTCCTTTTGTAACCAAAAGACAGACTCAGTCACTCACCACTTGCAGAGTCCAATTAAGAGTGAGGCCTGTTATAAAGTGACCTTTGTTCCAAAGCTAGCTTAGTGGAAGAAGTACAGGCTCTTGCTTTTAAGGGTACCACTTTGCTTTTGGAGCAGAAAGCAGGCACTTTTTTTTTCTTCTTTTTTTTTTTTTTTTTGAGATGGAGTCTCTCTTTTGTCGCCCAGGCTGGAGTGCAATGGCACGATCTCGGCTCACTGCACCCTCCGCTGCCCGGGTTCAAGCAGTTCTTCTATCTCCGCCTCCCGAGTAGCTGGGACTATAGGCGCCCACCACCACGCCCAGCTAATTATTGTATTTTTAGTAGAGATGGGGTTTCACCATATTAGTCAGGCTGGTCTCACCTGACCTCAGGTGATCCGCCTGCTTTGGCCTCCCAAAGTGCTGTGATTACAGGCGTGAGCCACTGCCCCCGGCCAGAAGCAGGCACTTTTAAAGGGGGACTTGGCATGAATGGCATGCAGAGAGGAAAATGCACATGGGACCCTGCATAACTTGATTTGGTGCCTCCACTGCTATGGGCAGTGGAGCTGGTGCTTTTTGTGGGCAGAACTAGGTTGTAAAATGGCTGAAACTCTCCAGGTGGGAGAGAGTTTCATAGTAGGCGTACTTTGGATTGTAGATTGACTGTTGTCTCTTGAGGGAATCTCCTGGTGGGAGTTCTGCTCTGAAGCTTCTAAGGACATAGATGACCTTGCCCTGTAGGGAGCATCTGGTGCAGGGGAGGTAAAAAATTATAATTACATGATAAAGAGCTATGTAGGAAGTGGAGCACAGGGGAAAAGAAGGAAACAGAAAAAAATAATTAAAAAATAACTCATTTTGTATCTCTTAGCAAATGGGGGTACTCGGTTATACTTTTGGCTCCAACTTCAAGATTTTAAGACAAGTACCAATTTTACTCCATTTCAGTATGTTTATAGATAGAACCCATCAGATGAAGACCACCAGGAACACACTTGTAGTTAACATTTGGTTTATTTGCTGTCCTGGGGTTTCTGGGCAAGAGAGACTTGGGAGAGGCTTATCATGGGGTTTGGGCTTGTGCCGAATGATTCTGATGAGGGACCGGGAGAAGTAGGGATCAGCTCTGGAATGGTGCTGTCATGAAGCAGGGGCAGTTTAGCAATTGAGAGTTCTCAATAATCTTTGTTCTGGAGCTGACAAGAACAAAGCAGAACTGGGGATGTCACTGGTAAAAGAGCAGTAATCACTCAAAAGGAGAGGGGCTGTATGCCCAAGAAGAAACATTGTTTACATGGTCTTGGCCTCCTCTCATTAGAAACATTTTTTTTTAAGGTTCTGTTGGGAACATGCTAACATGCTGTTTCCTTGGAAACTACAGTTTAAAAACCTTTTATCTGAAGCTCTGGGTTGGAAATTGAGGCAACTCTCCTATGTCAAAGTGACCCATATGGCTCAGATCTTTCAAGTAGGAGTGAGATATTTCATTCTCATTGATATAATTTCAAACAGCAAAGTTTCTCATAAATTATGATGTTTTCCAATAGAAATGTAATGTGAACCATCCACGTAATTTAAATGTTTCTAATAGCCACATTAAAAAGTAAATAGAAACAGGTGAAATTAATTTTAGTAATACATTTTAACTCAATATATTCACAATATTCAACATGAAATCAATATGAAAATATTAAATTACTTTCTTTATTTTTTTTTTTGGTACCAAGTCTCAGATATCCAGTATACAGCTGGGCACAGTGGCTCATGCTTGTAATCCCAGCACTTTGGGAAGGTGAAGCAGGAGGATCAAGGCTAGGAGTTCAAGACCAGTCTGGGCAACATAGTATGACCTTGTCTCTAAAAAAAGAAAGAAAGAAAAAGAAAAAAAGTAAATCCAGTATAGCAGATATCAATTTGGGCTTTAGATTTTCATTGGAAATACTTGCTTTGTATTTAGAAAATTTGTAGTTGAAAAAGTGAATTTACAGTTGGAAATGTAGATTTACATACTCTAGTTGTTCCAACATATTCAAGAGTTTTCCAATAACTGAATTTAAAACACATACCAGTTTTATATTTAAATTTAAATGATAGCTGACCCTCAAATAACATGGGTTTGAACTGCCCCATCCCCTTATACATGGATTGTCTTCTGCTTTGGCACCTCTGGACAGCAAGACCAAACCTTCCTCTCCAGCCTACTCAATGTGAAGATGAAAAGGATGAAGATCTTTATGATGATCTACTTCCACTTAATGAATAGTAAATATATTTTCTTAATAACATTTTCTTTCTCTAGCTTACTTAACTGCAAGAATATAGCAAATACCTGTAACAGGGGAGGCTAAGGCAGCATGATTGGTTGAGCCCAGGAGATTGAGGCTGCAGCAAGCTATGATCACATCACTGCATTGCAGCCTGGGCTATGGAGCGAGACTCTGTCTCTAAAATAAATAAGTAAGTAAACAAATAAAACATAGGAAATATGTGTCAATTCACTGTTTATCAGTAAGGCTTCTGGTCAACGGTAGGCTATTAGTAGTTAAGTTTTAGGGAAGTCACGAGTTATACTCGAATTTTCTACTGCCTGAAGCGCACCTCATCTTTGTGTTGTTCAAGGTCAACTGTACTGAAAGTAAAATGTAAAATTCAGTTCCTCAGTCACTCTAGGCACACTTCAGGTGCTCAATAGCTATGTGGCTGGTGGCAACCATGTTGGATGGCTCAGGTCTGTGATTTTAGAGAACAAGTTTTCTCATCAACTGCCTTCGATGTCTAAAAACCAGACTTTGCAGGTCCATACTATCTTTAGTTCTCTTTCTCCTACCTTACCTTTTTTGTATCCATAAATTCTCTGCCACATTACATGAACTCTCAATTTTATTATATTTCATTTTTTCTTTTCAGCTTGAAGCTCAGGGCTGCTGTCCAGCCCTGTCCACACCCCTGTCAAGGGATTGTATCATCATTGTGAAACAAGGATATAATCTTCTATGACTTCCAAGTACATACATAATGGCAGAAAGGAATTATAGAGTTTTTCAGAGCTCTTCCCTGAAACCAGATGCTATGACAAGTAAGATACATTACAAGTTTCTTGATACAAAAATAACAAGGTTCCTCAAGTTAACAGTAAAGAACTTTGGCAGACTACAGACAATGCTCCTGCCTGCATCAATACTTTAAAATAGGGTTCTGTGCCCAGTTCCAGAGACAAAACATGTTTGTGCCCAATGATGATCTAATAAAGGGAAAAGTGTACCCATATTCATGATTCAGTTCTGCCATTAACTAACTATGAATCAATGGGTAAATAATTTAAATCAGTATGTTTTCCAAGGTGTACACTGATACTTGCTTCAGTATTGTGAGAGAATTTTTAATCTATAGAATAAAAGAAATCTGGCCAGGCACAGTGGCTCACACCTGTAACCCCAGCACTTTGGGAGGCCAAGGCAGGAGGATTGCTTGAGCCCAAGAGTTTGAGACCAGCCTAGGCAATGTAGTAGGACCTCATCTCCACAAAAAAGTTTTAAAAAAATCAGCTGAGCATGGTAGTGCATGCCTATAGTCCCAGCTACTTGGGAGGCTGAGGTGGGAGGATTGCTTGAGCCTAGGAGACAGAAGTTTCAGTGAGCCAGGATTGCACCACTGCACTCCCAACGTGGGCAACAGAGCAAGACTCTGTCTCAAAAAAAAAAATTTTTTTTAAAGAATAAAAAAATCAAAGAGAAGCAAAGTGACATAATCATTTTAAAAGGGAGCTTGTTGTTCTAAAAGAGCATAAATAAACACTGAAGAGTTATCTCTCCTCAGAGAGATGTGGATTCAAATTAGGAGCCAAGTAGTCAAGACACCAAGATGTAGCTAGGGCCACTGTTTAAAGTGAGAGTTGGAGTTAAAAACCAGCTACTATAGCAGTACTGCTGACTCTGCAATGCACTGTTTTGTTAGATTATGATTGGATTAATATGTGTATATTAGATTCATTCTGTAGAACTTTTGTGTAAAGTTACTTTTTTTATATAGCATGTATTCCCATGAAGAGAAAAAAAATGCAAGCCCAAGGATTTTCACACTCAAAAAGGAACATTCTAACTTTATCAATGTGCCTCCTAAGTCACTTCATTTCCCTATTCAAAGCTGCAAGAAAATGTCATCAAATAGTCAATACAAATGCTCTTTGCATGTTCAACAGTAAAGAACCGTATGCTCGTATTGAAATATGCTGGCATGGGCACGGTGGCCCATGCCTGTAATCCCGGCACTTTGGAAGGCTGAGGCAGGTGGATTACGAGGTCAGGAGATCAAGACCATCCTGGCTAACACGGTGAAACCCCGTCTCTACTAAAAATACAAAAAATTAGCCAGGTGTGGTGGCGGGCACCTGTAGTCCCAGCTACTCTGGAGGCTGAGGCAGGAGAATGGCTCACTCCCGGGAGGCGGAGCTTGCAGTGAGTCAAGATCGCGCCACTGCACTCCAGCCTAGGCGACAAAGTAAGACCCCGTCTCAAAAAAAGAAAAAACAAAACAAAAAACAAAACAAAACAAAAAAAGAAACGAAATATGCTGGCACCCAGCACTCCATTTACTCCTATTTTATTGAGCAATATTACTGATCATAAAACTTGGATGTTTTGTTGTTAAAAATTTTATAATTGCAAAACATATTAGGTGCATATGGAAAAACTAGGAAAATATGTAACCATAAGAAGAAGAAAATATAAATGATAAAATTATACTCTCTGGATCAAATAATTAATTAAATATTTTTTATTTGTCCGCTTTCCTTGTGTGATCTTGAGTAGGTTACTTTAAGGCAAGTTACTTGCCAGGCTTGGTGGTGTGCACCTGTGGTCCCAGCTACTCTGGAGGCTGAGGCAGGAGAATCACTTGAACCCAGGAGGCAGAGGTTGCAGTGAGCCAAGATCACGCCACTACACTCCAGCCTGGGCAGCAGAGCAAGACTCAAACAATAAATAAATAAAATATAAATAAATAAATAAATGACTCGTGAATACTGCCATCATTCCAGATAGCAGCAGAATCCTTTTCTGGGAATAATTATTTGGGGATTTTTATGGAGGATACAATTTGCTGGCATCCTAGTGAAACTGTACTCATTTTTAAAATGTTTAGTATACAATATAAAAGACTGCTAAGATTTGAAAGACTGAAAATTGTACATCGTTCAGAGGTTATCAGTGTTCATTAAAATGTCACTAATTTTATGTTTGTCATTAATATTAGGCATTCAATAAGCAGTTGCCGTTGGCTGATCAAGCGATTGCTCAGGTAACAGTTGATTAACAGTGAATGGGGTTATCATGGCTCCTCTGGACTTGAAACAAAAAAATTGCTTTCAACTTCACCATTAGAACTATTTGAGGGCAGGAACTGTATCTTCTTCAATTGTGCTTAAATACAGCACTTGGTATGTAGTAGGGCTCAATGCATGTTGAATTAAGCTCCACAGAATGATTTAAATGATTTAACCACTTATCTAAGTTTCATAGGTTCTCTAACTGATTTAAAAAACACAAGTAAGTAAATAAATACAAATTAATGCTACTTGGAAAAATGCTGATTTTAGTACTGTGGCAGGAAAACTTATAAGACGAGTTATGAGCATCTTGTGGTATCAAAGAGTAAGGAAGTGCTAAAGCAAATAAACAGAAACAAAAAAAACTGTACAATGATGGGAATATGTCAAAGTGATAGAGGAACAAACTGAAAGAGCTGCCAATGGCTATAGCTGGAACAATTTGAGCAATAAAATAAAGTAGTATGGGAATATAACCCAAAGTATAAAATAAATATTCTAAGAATCCATCCTGATATAGGCATATGATTAAATAAATAAGTAATGAGGGGAAAGGAAGCAAGATGGCGAAATAGAAGCCTACACCATTCACCTCTTACTGGAACATCAAATTTTAATGACTATCTGCACACAGAACCAAAAATCAGGTGAACAATCATGGTACCTGGTTTTGACTTCATATTTCCAAAAGAGGCATTGAGGAAGTCAAGAGAAATAGTTTGAATTGCTGACACCATCCCTCCCCCATCCTCCACCAGTGGTCATGTGGTGTGGAGAGAGAATCTGTGCACTTTGGGGAGGGAGAGCGCAGTGACTGATGGACTTCACATTATATTCAGTGCTGCCTTGTCACAGCAGAGTTAAAGCTGTGCTGGGTTCAGCCAGCACCCACGCATGGAGGGAGCATTTGCACCATCCGTAGCCAGAGGGCAATAGTCTAGCAATCGGAACTTGAGCTTCTCAGCAAGGCACACCACAGCAGGCTGAAGTGCTCTGGGGTCCTAGGTAAACCTGAAAGGCAGTCTGAACACAAGGACCACAAGTCCTAGGCAACTCCTAATGCTAGGCTTGCTTTACAGCCAGTGAACTAGCGTGGTAAGTGACCTAGAGTGACACCAGCTGGCACAGCTTGTGCCATACCTCCCCAAACCCCAGGCAGTGCAGCTCTCTACAACAAAAGTGACTCTTTCCTTCTGCTTAAGTAGAGGAGAGTGAAGAGTAAAGAGGACTTTGTCTTGCATCTGGGATACCAGCTCAGCCACAGTACGATAGGACATTGAGCAGGATGATGAGGCTCCCCTCCCAGGCCCTAGCTCCTAGACAACATTTCTAGACACACCTTGGGCCAAAAGGGAACCTACTGCCTTGAAAGGAAGGACTCAGTCCTGGCAGGATTCATCAGTCCTTGGGCCCTGAATAGTAGCAATACCAGGGAGTATGCTGTGGGCCTTGGGCTCTGAGATATGCTGGCTTAAGGGGTGACCCAGCACATTCCCAGCTGTGGTGGCTACAGTGAAAGACTCCTATTCGAGAAAAGCAGAGGGAAACGTAAAGGGGGCTTTGTCTTGCACCTTAGGTACCAGTTCGGCCACAGAGGGGTAGAGCACCAAGAAGGTTCTTGGGGGAGTCCTCGAGTCCAGGCTTAGGCTCTTGACAGCATTTCTGGATCTGCCCTGGGCCAGAGGGGAGCCCACTGCCCTGAAGGGTGAGTTCTAGGCCTGGCAGCATTCACCGCAAGCTGACAGAAGAATGCTTGAGCTTTATGTGATCATCAGCCGTGCCCTGGCAGAAAACCCCATGAACAGGTGGTGATGGTGGCTATAGGAGAGGCTCCTCTGCCTGTGGAAAGGGAAGGGAAGAGTGGAAAGGGCTTTGTATTATGGTTTGAATGCCAGCGTAGCCACAGTAGAATAGAACATCAGGTAGGCCAGGCGCAGTGGCTCACACCTGTAATCCCAGCACCATGGGAGGCCGAGGTGGGTGGATCACGAGGTCAGGAGTTCAAGACCAGCCTGGCCAACATAGTGAAACCCTGTCTCTAATAAAAATACAAAAATTAGCCGGGTGTGGTGGCGGACGCCTGTAATCCCAGCTACTCAGGAGACTGAGGCAGGAGAATCACTTGAATCTGGGAGGCAGAGGTTGTAGTGAGCCGAGATTGTGCCATTGTACTCCAGCCTGGGCAGCAGAATGAGACTCCACCTCAAAAAAAAAAAAAATAATAATAAAAATAATAGAACATCAGGTAAATTGCTAAGATTTCTGACTCCAATCCCTGGCTCCCAGAAAGCCCAGCTCTGGGAACACCCGGGGCCTAGGGGAACTCACTGCCATGATAGGTGGTGGCTTAAGGTCTGATCCAGCACAATCCCAGTGGTGGTGGTCACAGTGAGCCACCACCCTCAGTTCCAGCTGGCTCAGCAGAGAGAGAGATTCCATTTATTTCGGAGCAAGTAAGTGAAAAGAACAAGAGTCTCTGCCTGTAATTCAGAGAATTCTTCCAGATCTTTTCCAAGACCATCAAGGTGGTACCTCTCTAAGTCTGAAAAAACTACAGCATTATTAGGCTTGGGGCACAAGTCCCTTCAAACACCCTGAAAGCCTTCCCAAGAAGGACAGCCAAAAACAAGCCCAGATTGTGAAGACTACAATAAATACTTAATGTTTCAATGCCCACACACCAATGAACATCCACAAGCATTAACACCATCCAGGAAACATGATCTCATCAAATGAACTAAATAAGGAACCAGGGACCAATCCTGGAGAAACATAGGTATAGGAACTTTCAGGCAGAGAATTCAAAGCAGCTGTTTTGAGGAAACTCAAAGAAAAATCAACATAACACAGAGAAGGAATTCAGAATTCTATCAGATAAATTTAACAAAGAAGCTGAAATAATTTAAAAGAAGCAGAAATTCTAGGCTCAAAAAATATAATTGACATGCTGAAGAATGCATCAGAGTTTCTTAATAGCAGAATAGTTTTGTTTTTGGCTTTTTTTTTTTTGAGACAGGTTCCCACTTTTTTGTCCAGGTTAGGGTACAGTGGTGCGATCATAGCTCACTGTAACCTCAAACTCCTGGGCTCCAGTGATGTTCCCACTTCAGCCTCCCAAGTAGTGGGACTAGAGATGTGTGCCACCATGCCCAGCTAATATTGTATTATTATTATTATTATTATTATTTGGTAGAGATGGGGTCTTGCTATGTTGCCAGTGCTGGACTTGAACTCCTGGCCTCAGGTGATTCTCCCATCTTGGCCTCCCAAAGTGCTGAAATTACAGGTATGAGCCACCATTCTCAGCCTCTTTTTTTTCTTTTTGAGACGGAGTCTCACTCTGTCACCCAGGCCAGAGTGGAGTGGCGCGATCTCAGCTCACTCAACCTTCACCTCCTGGATTCAAGCGATTCTCCTGCCTCAGCCTCCTGAGTAGCTGGGACTACAGGCGCGCACCACCATGCCTGGCTAATTTTTGTATTTTTAGCAGAGACGGCGTTTCACCATATTGGCCAGGGTGATCTTGATCTCTTGACCTCGTGATCCCCCCGCCTTGACCTCCCAAAGTGCTGGGATTACAAGCGCCAGCCACAGTGCCTGGCCAGAAGGGTGAACATTAGAGACTGACAACCCCACATGCTGGAAAGCATGTGAAACAAGTGGAACTCTTATACATGGCTGGTGGGAATTGTAAAATGGTACAACCACTTTGGAAAACTGCTTGGCAATTCCTTACAAAGTTAGACATGGGTGACGGTACCCGCGTACAGTCCCAACTATTCAAGAGGCCAAGGCTGCAATGAGCCATGATTGTGCCACTGCTCTCTAGCCTGGGGGACAGAGAGACCCTGCTTCTAAAAAAAAAAAAAATTTAAGTTAAACATACCCAGAATGACCCAGAAATTCCACTCCTGCATTTCCTCAAGATAAATAAAATATGCCCACAAGGACTTGTACGAGAATGGTTATAGCAACTTTGCTCATAATCGCCAAAAATTGAAAGTAATACAAATCCATCAACTGGTGAATGCATAAAGTATTCAATGAAATGCTTCTCAATAACAAACACTACTAACTTCTGGTTCACGCAGACCCAAAACAGTACCTATCACCTTCATTTTTATAGTGCTAGAAATAAGAGGAGTGGTTGCTGATGCGGTGGGAGATGGACAGGAAAGAAACAGGCCACTCTACTGAGTGATGGAAATGCTCTACGTCCGGACTGATTGGGTGGTAGTTACACAGCTGTTTACATTTACCAAACTCATCAAATTGTCCACTGGGGGGAAAGAAACTATTATTTTCACTGTACGAAAACTTCGCCTCAACAAAAAATGAACTAGAAAAGAAAAAAAAGGGGACAGGGGCTGGCGACGTTGAAAAGTAACGCTAAACTATGTAAGGATTTGATAATTGGGGTAAGCCTTTTCTTTAAAACGTCTAGTAAAGAAAACATTCCAAGAAGGTCTGCTGGATTCTGTGACTAAACAAGGACATTAAAAAGCCCTGAATCCAGCTTGGTCAACGTAGTGAGGCCCTGTCTCTACAGAATTTTTTTAAAGTTAGCCAGGCGTGGTGGTGCGCGCCTATAGTCCCAGCTACTCGGGAGGCTGAGGTGGGAGGATGGTTTGAACCCAGCAGGTCAAGGCTGCAGTGAGCAGTGGTCGGTGCCCACTACACTCCAGCCTGAGGGACAGAGACCTTGTCTCAAAAAAAAAAAAAAAAGAAAAGAAAAGAAAAAAGAAAAAAAAAAAAAAGCCCTGCGAGCTCTGGGGGAGATTTCCCGCAGCCCAGCTTTTCCAGGGACCCAGCATCACCCCTCGGGCTCCGCCGCCCACTCCCACCCTTCACCTGACGTGAGCGCCCCCACCGCTCCAAGCCTTCTCATCCCGCGTCGCGGTCCCGCCTATTTTCCCTTCTCTCGCCCATCTTTTGAACCGTCCCTTCACCTTTCAATCAATTCAAATATCGCACGGAGCAAACCAATCGCAAGCCTCGTTGAGTGGAAGGGGTGGGATCTTCCCCGGAAGTGTTGGTTAAAGCCCTTCCAATCAGCGGCTCGGTGCGGCAAGTTTGAATTTCGTGGAGGCTCGGGTTGTGAGGGTTCCTGCTTCGGAGTCGGCGGTGGTCGTCCAGACCGAGTGTTCTTTACTTTTTGTTTGGTTGAGGTTTCACGCTAGAAGGTGGCTCACGTAGGTGGGTGGTGGAGAGCTGGACGGAGAACGCTGGCCCGCTTCCGTTGAAGGTCTAGAAGGGTCTGAGGACCGGGGGCTGAGAGTGGGAGCAAGTCAGAGGCAGGCTCCTTTAGGACCGTGTTACCTGCCCTTCCCGAAGCTGATAATGCGAGCCTTTAGAAGAGTCCGTATGTTTGCCGTGGCCTCTGTAGTAGTCAGTGTTTCATCACCAGGGCGTAATTGGCCTTTGGGGTGAAACTGTTCTTCACTAGGTCCGACATTAAATTCCCGTAGCTCTTCCCAGGTCCCATGGCAACTAAAAACGCCCGGTTGAGAACCTTTAGTCAAGCAAGATTAACGCATTCTAGACTTTCAAGCTGGAGGAAACGCCACTCAGCCAAACAAAATTTAGGTGTGTTTGAAGAGCCAGGGCTGCCTGGCTTGGGATCCCAGCTTCACCACCTTTTAGATATGCTAATGTGAGCAGTTAATTGACCTCATCTGTATGAGAGGGATAATAGTTAACTACCTTTCAGGATTATTCTGATAATTATACCTTTAATGTTGTCCTCGCTCGCTCTTTCTCTTGCTGTGGATAGTGCTATCTGTATTTAATACATAAGTCTTAATTTTTCTTCAATCTTTAGCGAATTAATATTGCAGGAGATAAATAGTAGAAGACAGTTCTTTATGAAAAGCACAGTCCATTGTCACTTTCCTTGGGTCTTAGAGGAGAATGTTATTAGCATGCAGGTCAGACAGATTCTCGTTTTTTATATTTTGTCGATTGCTTAGAATCATGTAACAATTTATTGCATTACTTGTGCCAATTTTTCTATTATCTGCAGTTTTCTAGTGGATTTAGTTAATTCTTGTTGAAGAGTATACCATAGCGTGTCTATCACAGAGCCTCCCCCTTACCTTTTTTTGTTTTTGTTTTTTAACTGCCAAGACTTCTGAGAATCAGTATCCTTTCTCCAGTTTGGCTTGGTAGTTCTCTATACCAGCTACACAGGTGACCCCCTCAAACTTTCCACTTTTCTTTGTTCTGCCCAGTTGGATCCACTGACGTCGTCTTTATTGTCCTCTTTTGTTTTGCTTGAAAAAATTCTCAAAGATCTTGCCAAGAAAAAGCCATGTGCCAATTAAACTATATGATTTCGTGCGTGTGTGTGTGTGTGTATGGCTTTTCTTTTCTAAAATTTATAGAGACGGGTCGTGTTATGTTACCCAGGCTGGTCTCAAACTCCTGGGCTCAAGCAGTCCTCCTGCCTCGTCCTCCCAAAGTGGTAGGATTACAGGCCTAAGCCACTGTGCCGGCCTAAACTGTATGATTTCTTGTATGGATGAAAATAATGGAGCAAACTGATAGGGTTATTGTGAACTATATATTTGGTCTTCTTGTTCTGTTTTCTGGCAAACAACTACTAAAATCCTTGGAGTCTTCAAAGTGGTATCTTTTTGTATGCTAATGACTGACTGATAGCTGGATGCCTCTAAATAGCTTCAGGATTGGGGCTGGTCACTAGACAGACCAAGGCAGGATTAGAGAGTTGGGATTTTCAGCCCCACCTCACAACCTCTGGGGAGGGGAGAGGAGCTGAAGGCTGACTCGATCACCAGTGGTCAATGATTTAATCACTCATGCTTATGTAATGAAGCTGCCATAAAAACCAAAAAAAAACCTGTGTTTGGAGAGCTTCTTAGGTGAACACATGAAAGTTCCTAAACGGTGGTGCTACCTGAGAGAGCATGGAAGTTCCTTGTTCCTTTCCACATACTTTGCCCTGTGCCTCTCTATCCAACTCTATCTGTATCTGGTTGCCGGTTGATTATCCCTATATGACTAATAGGTACCTGGTGTGGGGTTTTTGTTTGTTTCTGGTTTTCTTTTGGCTTTAGAAGAAATGTTAGACTACCTGCATTCGTCATCATGGGTAAGGAAACCATTGTGTACATGGTCCTTCACTTAACCTATTTTCACCTTTAGTTCATGCTTTTCTTTTTGCAGTGTTCTCTGTGGTAAACCCAGAGCCTCTTTAATTCTGGACTATCACTTCCTGGCTTTCTCCTCACTGGTCAAGCAAGTTCCTATTTAAAACCCCCAAATAGGTAGCTTCTTATTCTCTGATAATCTTCTTCCCACTTTTCAGTGTTACATATTTATTTCATTGCACATTTTATATTTTTATTTCAGAAGGCCCTGAAGTGGGACAGGAAATGAACTGTAATCTTAATTTTTTAAATAATGAAAATTCATGTAAGTTGGGTTTTGTCCTTTTCCTTGACAGGATGTCTTCATCACATTTTGCCAGTCGACACAGGAAGGATATAAGTACTGAAATGATTAGAACTAAAATTGCTCATAGGAAATCACTGTCTCAGAAGGAAAATAGACATAAGGAATACGAACAAAATAGACACTTTGGTTTGAAAGATGTAAACATTCCAACCTTGGAAGGTAGAATTCTTGTTGAATTAGATGAGACATCACAAGAGCTTGTTCCAGAAAAGGCCAACGTTAAGCCAAGTAAGTAAAGGTCTGTTGTAATTTTAAGTACTTTGAAGAGTGAATAATAGTTGGTTTAATGCCTGTGTGAGTAAAACACTCTGGCCAGAAGAGTTTTGAAATACCATTCTATAAATAACTTTTCTTTTTGGTCTTTTTCCTTTTTTTTTTTTTTTTTTTTTTTAATTACAAGAGACAGGGTCTCACTGTGTCACCCAGGCGGGAGTGCAGTGGTGTGCTCACTGTAACCTCAAATTCCTGGGCTCAAGGAATTCTCTTGCCTCAGCCTCCCAAAGTGTGGGGATTACAGGTGTGAGCCACCATGCCTGGCCCTTTAACAACCTGTTATCTACAACTAACTACTGTCTTTAAGGCAAAGGCATTTACCTGTGGAGTATTATAACACTTTATTATCTATATTGCTTCATAGAAATCCTAAAGTTCTTATGGAGCTTGGGTAGGATAAGTGTTGGCAAGATAAATTGATAAGAAATTTAAAAACAGAATAATTAAAGAATCCATGAAATGAGAGTACTTTGTCAATGGAAACATTACTAAGAATAGAGCAAAGAATTCATCCTTGCAGTTTGCCCAGAAGGATTGGGACCATTAGGATGGAAAGAACCAACTAAAGAAGAAAGTAATAATTTCAGAAAAAGATGAAAATAGAGCATCTTAGAAGGCAAAGGATGCTACAGAAAAGAGAAAGGGAACTGAGAAATGACTTGTGTTTAGTCAGGAGTCACCCTACTCCTATTTGTTGTGTTCGTATAGCAGGCGTTAGGAGCTAGATGGCATTGAAATAATGCTAGGATAAATAGGGAATGGCAGAAAGAACCAAACATTTTTTATCTGAGAAAGGGTGGTTCCTTTCTCATCTTGTCCTCTCCAATGCTCCATTTCTTTTTTTTTTTTGACAGGTTAAGAAAATTTATTTAGCTTAGAGGAGAGCCCCAGGTATGAACAAGTGGCATTAAACTTTGCAGATTCTCCTATTAATATAACCCTGAGTATTATTGGTGAAGAGTAACAGTAGTATAGTACTGCATTAGCAACTTGGTTCTCTCTTCCAAAAGGCATGAAGAAGAAGGGAAGAATCTGTTAAATATTCTAAACTCATAATCTCAATACAACAAGCTATAAATAAAGCCACCATTACTATTGCAATACTTGAATGGACAAGGTCAACTTTACAAAAAAAAAAAAAAAAAATTCCCCACTAGACACTGTGCCCATAACCTTCACGGAGCTGCCACTGTTCCAATGCTCCATTTCTTAACCAAAAATCTTTCAAATTAAAGTCTAACTATGTCAGTATGCTATTAAAATATCCTTTATTTCCCGTTTGCAAAGGCTTAGAGGTAGGAGTGTGCCTGATATGTTTTAGTGAATGCAAGTAGGTAACTGGGTAGAAAAGAATGAGCAAGGGAGATAGATTACATAGAATCCTAAGGACCATCATTATAAGGACATTGGCTTTTACTCTGAAATGAGAGGCCATTAATGGGTGTTTATGTAATCTGATTCATGTTTTAAAAGGATCAGTTTGGAGTCAGGCCTGTAGCCCTAGCTACTTCAGAGGCTGAGGCAGGAAATCTTGAGCTCAGGAGTTTGAAGCTTCAGTGTGCTACGATGGTGCCTGTGAAAAGCCACTGCACTCTGGCCTCGGCAACATATGGAGATCCTGTCCCCTAAAAAAAAAAAGAAAGAAAAGGATCAGTTCGGGCACGGTGGCTCATGCCTGTAATCCCAGCACTTTGGGAGGCCAAGGCGGGTGGATCGCGAGGTCAAGAGTTTGAGACCAGCCTGACCAACATGGTGAAACCCCATCTCTACTAAAAATAAAAAAATTAGCTAGGTGTGGTGACACACACCTGTAATCCCACCTCAGGAGGCTGAGGCAGGAGAATCGCTTGAATCCAGGAGGTGGAAGTTGCAGTGAGCTGAGATCATGCTATTGTACTCCAGCCTGGGCGACAGAGCGAGACTCCATCTCAAAAAAAAAAAAAAGGATCACTTTGGATGCTGTGTTGAGAATAGATTATAGGGTAGTATGTATGACATCAGGGAGAGCAGTAAGTAGACTACTGCAATAATTTAGTTGATATTAAAGTATTAAAAGACAAGGGGCCAGACGCGGTGGCTCATACCTGTAATCCCAGTACCCCAGGCTAAGGTGGGTGGATCACGAGGTCAAGAGATCAAGACCATTCTGGCCAACATGGTGAAACCCCGTCTCTACTAAAAATAAAAAAATCAGCTGGGTGTGGTGGCGCGCGCCTGTAGTCCCAGCTACTTGGGAGGCTGAGGCAGGAGAATCACCTGAACCCAGGAGGTGGAGGTTGCAGTGAGCCAATCATGCCACTGCACTCCAGGCTGGGCAACAAAGTGAGACTCCATCTCAAAAAAAAAAAGACAAGGGAAAACTAGTAAAGAACCAAGGAACAATGCAAAGTAATGTAAGAGGATAACCAGAAGAACGTGCTATCCTAGAAACTGAGTAGAAAAGTGCATATCGAGGAGAGACTGATTAACTATGTTAGTCAGTACTGCTTGTTAGATCAAGTATAATAGAAGTGAGAATTTGGACTTCACTACTGTGGAGGTCACTGGTGATCTTGAATAGTTTTGGTGGAGTGAGGTTCAGGGAGTGAAAGTCAGATTGGAATGGGTGAGTATAATCAAACCCTTAGATATAATTTGTAGTCTATAGAAAACATGGGGCCTGGAGGAATGAGTAAACAAATATAGCTTGCAAGGACATTCAATAGGAAAACTGACTACCTTTTGTCAGTAAGACAGTGGCATGAAAAGAAGAGTGGGGAGGAGGATCTGTTTTAGATGAATAGATTTAAAAAGACATCCAAATAAAATGTGTTGCTCTTACTTTGTTCTTGATTTAAATAAATAGATGGTTTAAAAGACCTCTTTGAAACAAATAGAGATGTTTAAATCTGGACCCTGTAATAGATAACAAGGAATTACTGCTGATTTTGTTAAGTGTGATGATGATATCGTGGCTATGAAAGGAAATGTCTTTATTTTATTTAATTTTTATTTTTTGAGACGGAGTTTTGCTCTTCTTGCCCGGGCTGGAGTGCAATGGCACGATCTCGGCTCACCACAACCTCTGCCTCCTGGGTTCAAGCGATTCTCCTGTCTCAGCCTTCCTGAGTAGCTGGGATTACAGGCATGCACCACCACGCCTGGCTAATTTTGTATTTTTAGTAGAGACAGGGTTTCTCCATGTTGGTCAGGCTGGTCTCAAACTCCCGACCTCAGGTGATCCTCCCACCTCAGTCTCCCAAAGTGCTAGGAGTACAGGCGTGAGCTATCGCACCCTTCCGGAAATGTCTTTATTTTTTAGAAGTATATACTAAAGTATTTAGAGATGAAATCTTCTAAGCATAATTTGTTTTAAACAACAGCAAAATGTTCATAATTATTGAATCTTGGTAATAGGTATATGGGGTTCATGATAATTGTGTGTACATTAGAAGTTTTTCATAATTTTGAAAAGAGAGGGAATATAAAGAGTGTTGGAAATAGGCTGGGCTTGGTGGCTCACACCTGTAATTCCAGCACTTTGGGATGCCAAGGTGGGTGGATCACCTGAGGTCAGGAGTTCAAGACCAGCCTGGCCAACATGGTGAAACCCCATCTCTACTCAAAATACAAAAATTAGCCAGGCACAGTGGCGCATGCCTGTAATCCTAGCTACTAAGGAGGCTAAGGCAGAATTGCTTGAACTCAGGAGGTGGAGGTTGCAGTGAGCTAAGATTGCGCCACTGCACTCCAACCTGGGTGACAGAGTGAGACTCTGTCTCAAAAAAGGCCAGGCACGGTGGCTCACACCTGTAATCCCAGCACTTTGGGAGGCCGAGGCGGGTGAATCATGAGGTCAGGAGTTCGAGACCACCCTGTCCAATATGGTGAAACTCCGTCTCTACTAAAAATACAAAAAATTAGCTGGGCATGGTGGTGGGCGCCTGTAATCCCAACTACTCGGGAGGCTGAGGCAGGAGAATCGCTTGAACCCGGGAGGCCAAGGATGCATTGAACCGAGATCACGCTGCTGCATTCCAGCCAAGGCGACAGTGTGAGACTCTGCCTTAAATAAATAAATAAATAAAAGTGTTGATAGTAGAGATACAGGTAAGTCTCTTGAAGAATTTTGCCTTAAATGGGACTAGAAAAATAAGTGCTAGATGAGGATGTAGGTTGGGAGAAATTACTGCATCTTTGTAACTTCATAATGGCAACAATTCAGTAGAGGAAAAAATAGATGAGTAAGAGGATAAGTTGCTGGAAGAATGTCCTTGAATAGGTGAGAAGGAATAGAGTACATCTATTATAATAAATAGCACCTATAATTGTATTAGTTATCCCAAAACTTAGCAGCTTAAAACAATAAACATTGATTATTTCATACAATTTTTGTGGGTCAGGAACTTGGGTATGGCTGAGCTGGGTGATTCTGAAGGTAGCAGCCAAGATGTCATCCAGAGATATATCTGAAGCCTTAACTGAGACTAGAGGATCTGCCTCCAAGATGACTGACTCACATGAACAGCAAGTTGATGCTGGCTTTTGGAAGCAGGCTGTAGTTCTTTGTCATGTGGGCATCTCCATAGGACTGCTTGAGTCTTCTTAAGGCCCTACATGGCACCTGGCTTCTCCCAGAGCAAGTGATGCTTCAAGAGAGAGCAAGGCAAACACTACCCTAGTTTTAGAAGTCATATTCCATTATTCCTGTAATACTCTCTTGGTCACACAAGTCAGCTCTATTCAGTGTGAGAGGGGATGACACAGGGCAAGACTATCAGGAAGTGAGGATCAGTAGAGGGCAGCTTGGATGCTGGCTATCATACAAGTTAATTAATTTAAAAGTGAAGTTATACATGCCTAGTACATGGCAAACAGTTAATATTTGAACACATGAAGGCAAAACGAATACAAATTTTAAAAGACTAGGGGTTGAAATAACTTGTGGCTAGAGTGCTAAAGAATTAACAAGAAATATTAAAAGCATTTGCCTTTGTGCGGAGAGGTCTTGCTGTGTTACTCAAGCTGAACTTGAACTCCTGGGCTCAAATGATCCTTCCACCTCAGCCTTCCTAGTAGATGGGACTACAGGTGTGTTACTGTGCCTGGCTTATTGAAAGCTTTTTTTTTTTTCTTGAGACGGAGTCTTGCTCTGTCGCCTAGGCTAGAGTGCAGGGGCGCGATCTTGGCTCACTGCAACCTCCATCTCCTGGGTTCAAGCAATTCTCCTCCCTCACCCTCCCGAATAGCTGGGATTACAGGTGACCGCCACCACACCCAGCTAATTTTTGCATTTTTAGTAGAGACGGGATTTCACCATGTTGGCCAGGCTGGTCTCAAACTCCTGACCTCAGATGATCCGCCCTCTTCGGCCTCCCAAAGTGCTGGGATTACAGGCGTGAGCCACCGTGCCTGGCTTGAAAGCATTTTTTAGCAGCAGTTGAAATGACACAAAAATAATTGTTTATACATTTGCATAACTTTTCATCTGAAATGTTTTATATACTATGTGGTTTTGGTTTTTTTCTGCCTAGGGGCAATGAAAACTATTCTAGGTGATCAACGAAAACAGATGCTCCAAAAATACAAAGAAGAAAAGCAACTTCAAAAATTGAAAGAGCAGAGAGAGAAAGCTAAACGAGGAATATTTAAAGTGGGTCGTTATAGACCTGATATGCCTTGTTTTCTTTTATCAAACCAGAATGCTGTGAAAGCTGAGCCAAAAAAGGTAAATTTAGTGTCTTAATATAAAGGAATAGTTTCTTTTATTTGGTTTTTTCTTCAAGACATTAAGTGACTAAAATAACCCCTTTCCCTTAGTCTCTTTATTAACTGGTTGGTAGAAGGTGGGAATGACATAATAGTAGCTCAGAAGAATGAAAATCAGGTCTCTTAAGATAGCTGTAGGTAAGTTGAGATAGGATAAAACTAGGAAAATTGGTAGAACCAGGCTGAACAATGTTATGCAAAGGATTTGGTGTTTATCCTGTAGGTTATGCAGAATCAGGAGAAGTTTATAAATAAGGGTAGTGCCATTGTCAAATTAATAATTCAGGAAAATACCATAGCCCTAAAGATTTTAGTCTGGAAAGGGAAGCATTTATAGATCGGGAGACCAATTGTGAGACTATTGTAATAGAATAGATGGAAAGGGGCAGTGGGTTTTAAAAGGAAAAAATAGGTGTAAGACATCTAAATAAAGGCATTTGACAGGACTGGTGGCCAAGTAGATGGTGAGGGGTAAAGGAAATTGAAAAAGCAGAGAGAAGCTCTGCTGCTAAGAGATAAGGAAGATAAGGAACAAGCTTAAGTGGGTGCATGTTAACCTTTTTAAAAATCTTAAACTTCTGTGGGCCACCTAGATATTAGTAAAAATTTGGAAAGCAGGATGGAAATTGGTGCTAAGATGTCGATTTAGGATATAATATTGGGAATATGGATGGGTGTTTAAGCTGTAGGACTAAATGAGACCATTCCAATAAGGATATACAAAATTATGAAAAAGTGGGCTCTAGAGAGCACCTTTAGGTAGGCAGAAGTCAGGTACCAGGCTGAGGACTGGTCAGAGAGGCAGGAGAACTAAGAGAGGATAGAAGCTCATATTAATGATGATTCCAATACCTGGAAAATACGGTTTGAAATTTCTTTCTCACTGAGAAATGTGAGTAATTTTTGAAGTTACTAACTTAATTTAAATCAAGCTAGAACCAGAAAAAGGAATTTAATTATCTTTTTGCTGTAAGAGATTAAGGATAAAATTTAACTTTAAAATGGGAACTTTATTTTGTAATAAGATATGGAAGTAAACCTTTACCAGTTCATTTTTTAAGTTCATCTTCTTTTGACTGTTCTAAGGCTATTCCATCTTCTGTACGGATTACAAGGTCAAAGGCCAAAGACCAAATGGAGCAGACTAAGGTATGGTTGATAATAGATAATTGTTACTAAAATGATAAATTGCACTTTTTTAGTAAGTAAATTCATTTTAAATCTAATATCAGATTCAAACATAATGATTAATTTACTAGAGTTAACAGGTACCAAAGTCACTGTTTTTGGTATGGTGATGTAGAGCAATTTCACTTAAAATATTTGCTCCAACATTCCTTATGAGATCCGTGGCAAACTGTCTTTGTGTCACACTCTTGTTTTGTTTACTGGGCTCCTTTTATGCATTCCAAGTTACCTGCATGAAATGCAGATGGGGAGGAAAGCACACAGGGTAGGTGTTATAAACTTATGGGTCTTCAAAATACTGTAATAGAGATATTAGGAGGGTTACTAAAAAAATGAAGTGGGCAAGAAGGGAAATAATATGCCTCTTTATCAGGTGAGGAAGCTAAGTTCCACGTATGCATATATATTTTGCATTGCTGTGGTGTTCCTGGTGTTGTCGGCTTTTGGATACAATAAACTAAATTCTCTTTGTGGAACTTACATGTAAGGCATTAAAAAAATACGTAATATGTCAGAAGATAAGTATTATGGAAGAGATTTTAAAAAGGGGTGATGGGGTGTACTAGAAGTAAGTATGGGGTAGAATTTTGATTGGGCAGTTAAGGAAGGCCTCCCTGAGATGAAAGCCTTTTGAGTGAAGTCATTATGGAAGTGGAGAAGAGAACCATGGGAAAGTGCTTTTTATCCAGGAGAAGTATTTTCCAGGCAAAATTAAAAGGTCTTGAAGTGAAATGTCTAGGAGCGTTTAAGGACCTTCAGAAGGCAAGTTATAGTTAGCTGTTTTTAATAGCTTGGGTTATTAGCATTTTCTAAATTCTTTGATTCTGAAAAAGGATGTAAGCTTTTTTGGAAGCTTAATGGAAAGCTTTTCTTTATCTCATTTTATTTGGGGTAGTTTTTTTTTTGTTGGGTCATTTACAATGATCAGATTTCATATGAGGAATCAATTTACAGATTAAAAATATGATGGTTTGATTCATTATGCAATTAAATCACATAGCACCTAATCTCTTAAATAGATTGATAATGAGAATGATGTTCGAGCAATCCGACCTGGTCCAAGACAAACTTCTGAAAAGAAAGTGTCAGACAAAGAGAAAAAAGGTAGGAATATTAGCAATTACTATAAATCCTCTGAGGCTACCACAGCCATAATTTTTTTTAAGTGTCTTGAAGGTCAACTGGAATTTGTTTGTTTGTGACAGAGTCTTGCTCTGTCACCCAGGTTGGAGTGCAGTGGCACAATCATAGCTCACTGGAGCCTCCACCTCCTGGGCTCAAGTGATCCTCCCACCTCAGCCTCCTGAGTAGCTGCAACTACAGACTTGCCACCATGCCCAGCTGATTTTTATATTTTTTGTAGAGACAGGGTCTCACTATGTTGCCTAGGCTGGTTTCGAACTCCTGGGCTGAAGTGATCCTCCTGCCTCCCGAGTAGCTGAGACTACAGGCATGCACTACCATGCCTGGCTTCACAGCAATAATTTAATAACTACAAGGGACATTTGATTTGGTTATTTTTTTTTCCCCACAGTTGTGCAGCCTGTAATGCCCACGTCGTTGAGAATGACTCGATCAGCTACTCAAGCAGCAAAGCAGGTTCCCAGAACGGTCTCATCTACCACAGCAAGAAAGCCAGTCACAAGAGCTGCTAATGGTGAGAACTATTCCTTGATCAGTGACTGAACTAGAATGTTTGGTCCTTGAGGTTTTTGTGTTCCGTTTCAAAAATCAACAAGTACTTCTTTGAGTAGGAGAGAAGGAAACAGGAAATTCTAATACCTGAAAATAGATTCTGTGCCCTGACATCTGGTTAGCACACAATGGGTGCCCAATCATTGAAGAACTTAATTAGTATAAGCAGTGTTTCAAAGTGAAAAATTAATGGTCCGAGTAAATCACAGTTCATTTATTTGGTGCAATACAATGTAGCCATTAAGAATAATATTAAAGAACACTTAATGACATGGTTCATGATATATTAAGTGGGCAAAGAAAAGCGCATCAAACTCTGAACAGTAGGATCGCAGTTCTAAAAAGCAGTATGTGAATATGTGGACATAGGACTGGAAAACCATACCCTGAAGTGACAGCTGAGTAATGGAATCCTGGGTGATTTGTCATTATTGTTGTTTGTAGTTTTCTGTTATTTTTCTAATTGTCTGTAATAAATATGTACAGGCTGAGCAACCCTAATCAAAACATCCAAAATCCTGAGCATTGACATGAAGTTCAAAGGTCATCCTCAAAGGAAATGCTCTTGGAGCATTTCAGATTTTAGATATTTGTATCAAGTATGCTGAACCTGTAAGTATAATGTAAATATTCCAAAATCGGGAATCTAAAATATCTCTGGTCCCAAGCATTTTGGATAAGGGATACTCAATCTGTATTTGGTATTCAGATGAAAAGGGTAAAACACTCTGGTTTTGAAAAGAGATGGTTTGTATTTGGCAGGAAATTCCATAACCCTTTTTATAATAGGGCTTTTAATAAAAAAATCTTTCAAGACATATGTCCTACTGTTGCTTCTTTTCCTTTCCCAAGTTACCTAGTATTTTCATGTAGCATTTCTATCTAGTAAAATAAATATGTTATTGTTGTTTTAGAAAACGAACTAGAAAGAAAGGTGCCAAGTAAAGGAAGACCCGCCAAAAATGTAGAAACAAAACCCGACAAGGTAGAGAATAAACATCTTTTTACTTCTAGATGCTTTGAAAATCTCATTGCTACTTTCATAAAGTTGAAATTAAACATAAAGAACTGCTTTAAGAGGTTAACCCACATGTGTGTTAAAACTTCGTGAACCGTAAGAAAGCATCAAGAGGATTTACTCTTGTTGTTTTTCAGGTATCTTATTTTCAGAGCTTTATAGGTAGAGAAAGCATAATTTGGTTAGAAGATGGAGAAAAATAATAAAAACACAGCTGAGAGAAACCTGTATGTGGGAATTAGCCAAGACATAGGGTGAAGTGGGGTGAAATGCATTGACTTTGGATTCATTTAGGCCTGGGTTTGAATATTCTCTCTGCTTCCAATGAGCTGCATAACCCTGGGCAAGTTATGTAGTTTATGAGCTTGTTTTCTTATTCCTAACATGGAATACCTGCATAGAGTAGTTGTAAGAATTAAATAAACTAAAATTTCTGCCTGCATCTAGCATGGTTTCTAATAAGGTCTTCAAAAAAGATGCCCCATTTGAGGACCCAACCCCTTGGCCTATAATCTATGGTATAGTTTCTTTTCTTTTCTTTTCTTTTTTGAGACACAGTCTCACTCGGTCACCCAGGCTCGAGTGCAATGGCGCGATCTTGGCTCACTGCATCTTCCGCTTCCCGGGTTCAAGTGATTCTCCTGCCTCAGCCTCCCAAGTAGTTGGGATTACAGGCGTGCGCCACCACGCCCATCTGATTTTTGTGTTTTTAGTAGAGACGAGGTTTCACCATGTTGGCCAGGCTGGTCTTGAACTCCCGACCGCAGGTGATCCACCTGCCTCGGCCTCCCAAAGTGCTGGGATTACAGGCGTGAGCCACCACGCCTGGCCAGTATAATTTCTTAATTTTAAAAAAGTATCAAAGATTAAGTAACCTGGCTAGATTCTTAGTAAAAAATCAAACACAGATCAAGAAAGGAAACACACAGTGAATCTTCGCAGATAAAGCAGCTGGACCTTATAGGTCCTCCCTTAAGATTAACCCTTAAGGATTATCACTAGTTTTTGCTTTGACTGCTATGCTGGCTTCAACAGTGTTACCACTTAAACTCTTGTCCAGGTTGAAATACCTGGGTTTGAGTTCATATCTTATTAAAAATCAGAAACTTGGAAACCTCTAGAAATTATTTAAATACCAAGTAACAAATTGACTTGAAATAGTAAATATGCTTTGTATTTTATATGGTTAATCTTTTGTGTCACATTGAAGGTATTGCTTTTGCGTTAAGGTTATTTATAATCTAAGGTTATTTAAGTTAAGAATTTGGTCCTTAATGATAGTCATTCCATAATGTTAGATTTCTGATTTTAAACCATTGTAATTATCAACACAATTTTTTTTTTTTGAGACAGAGTCTTGCTCTGTCGCCCAGGCTGGAGTGCAGTGACACGATCTCGGCTCACTGCAAGCTCCACCTCCCGGTTTCTCACCATTCTCCTGCCTCAGCCTCCCAAGTAGCTGGGACTACAGGCACCTGCCACCATGCCCGGCTAATTTTTTGTATTTTTAGTAGAGACGGGGTTTTGCTGTGTTAGCCAGGATGGTCTCGATCTCCCGACTTCGTGATCCGCCTGCCTCAGCCTCCCAAAGTGCTGGGATTACAGGCATGAGCCACTGTGCCTGGCCGTAATTATAAACATAATTTAAGTAAAAAGATACGTATTTGTTGAATAAGTTTTCCATATTAATTTTCCATTATCTTTTAATTTGTTGTAATACCCAAAAGGTATTAGTTAGTCTTTAAATAAGAATTGGTTCGGGGTGGGTGTGGTGGCTCCTGCGTGTAATCCCAGCACTTCAGGAGGCTGAGGCTGGCGGATCACCAGGTCAGGAGATTGAGACCATCCTGGCTAACACAGCGAAACCCCGTTTCTACTAAAAATACAAAAAATTAGCTGGGTGTGGTGGCGGGCGTCTGTAGTCCCAGGTACTTGAGAGGCCGAGGCAGGAGAATGGCGTGAACCCGGGAGGCGGAGCTTGCAGGGAGCCGGAGCTTGCAGGGAGCAGAGATCGTGCCACTGCACTCCAGCCTAGGCGGCAGAGGATGACTCCGTATCAAAAAAAAAAAAATTGATTCTATTCCCAGGTAATAGCAATGGGTTTAGTGTAACTGGTCTTCGGATTCCATGTGTACACTTAATTGTATCTGTTTTTGTCTCTCAAATTATGTACATAGAACATATATTTCTGTTGTCATATTTTCAGACCTATAAAAATTGGTTGAATATATCCTCAGAAGAGAGAAATCTTACTCTACTTTGTTAACTCACATCCTAGGGTGTTTCTTGTAAAGTCGATAGTGAAGAAAATACTTTGAATTCACAAACTAGTGCAACAAGTGGAATGGATCCAGATGGAGTCTTATCAAAAATGGAAAACTTACCTGAGATAAATACTGCAAAAATAAAAGGGAAGAATTCCTTCGCACCTAAGGATTTTATGTTTCAGCCACTGGATGGTCTGAAGACCTATCAAGTAACACCTATGACTCCCAGAAGTGCCAATGCTTTTTTGACACCCAGTTACACCTGGACTCCTTTAAAAACAGAAGTGTAAGAATATGATCTTAATAATAAGTCCCTTGCTAAGATGGGTAATAAATGCCTTTCTTTTTTTTTTTTTTTCTCTCAGACAGAGTCTTGCTGTGTCGCCCAAGGCTGGAGTGCAGTGGTGTGATCTCCCCTCACTGCGAGCTCCGCCTGCTGGGTTCACGCCATTCTCCTGCCTCAGCCTCTCAAGTAGCTGGGACTACAGGCGCCCGTCACCACGCCCGGCTAATTTTTTGTATCTTTAGTAGAGACGGGGTTTCACCATGTTAGCCAGGATGGTCTCGATCTCTTGACCTCGTGATCCGCCTGCCTCGGCCTCCCAAAGTGCTGGGATTACAGGCGTGAGCCACTGCGCCCAGCCAAATGTCTTTCTTATATTTGGTCTACGCTCTTAAAAAGTTATTATTAGTGAACTGTGTTAATTAGGAATTGTGCAATTTTTTCTTTAAAAAAATTCTTCAGAAGGTACAATAATGTAATTGACAGTTTTTATATTTCCTATGCATTGTTATTTTCACTATACAATTTGGGGTTTTTTGTTTTTAATAAATGACTTAATTATAAAATGCATACATTTTTCAAAAGAAGAAAATTGCTATACTGCTTTAGCTCAGGTATGACTTTTTCGTCATTTTCTTCTGGCTTAGTATTTAGAAAAACTGCCTCTGAAGACAAAAATGATTAATTTGCAAAACAAGGGAAAAATCAGTTGGAACCTTTAAAAGAAAAGGCAAGCTCATTTTGCAAAGACTGGCTGGCAGCAAATATACTAAAAACTGCTCAGCAGCATCTGAGACTGTTAAGCGTTTATGTTCCATTAAGAAATCTTCAAAATCTTTGAATCTCATTACAATTAATTAGTAAAAATGGACATTCACACTATAGGTGTTTACATTTTCTCCCCTCCAGAATACACATTTTAAAAAAATAGAAACATTTCTATTTTAGCCCAGATCTACGACAAGTGACACAATTTTGAAACCCTTTATATTAGATATATGGAGTTCATGTTTCATGAAGTATATTTTTGCTATTGTTTTTAGTGATGAGTCTCAAGCAACAAAAGAAATTTTGGCACAAAAATGTAAAACTTACTCTACCAAGACAATACAGCAAGATTCAAATAAATTGCCATGTCCTTTGGGTCCTCTAACTGTTTGGCATGAAGGTATAGTATTTAATTAATTTATTCATTTTTTAGAATAATGTTGTTAATAATACAAAAAATATTTTGCTTTCAGGTATAGTAATTAAATTTTTACTTTTCTGGATTATTACTTGTCAGATTTGTTTGGAGCTCTTTTTCACCATATCATTTGGGGATATGAACTCAGGGTCAGGAAAGACAGGAAAGCATGGGTAAAGATATCTGAAGAGATAATTGGAATGAAGAATACAGACAGAAGAGGGGAAATAAATGTAAATGTAAAGAAAAAAATATTGAGAGCTACTTTAGAGGAAATGTGAAGTGATTGAGGCAGAAATAAAATTTTAAAATTAAACATTGAAAAGAAGGATTTTTAAAATGTCTTTTTAGGGGCTGTCATTTTAGGAATTGTTGCTTTGAAATTTATATGTAAGATTTTCTTTAATTTATAGAACATGTTTTAAATAAAAATGAAGCTACTAGTAAAAATTTAAATGGCCTTCCAATAAAAGAAGTCCCATCACTTGAAAGAAATGAAGGTCAAATTGCTCAGCCCCACCATGATGTGCCATATTTCAGGTATGTCTTTGTGTTTCTAGTGTAAGAATTTTGTATTAATATCTAGACATTTAAAACCAAAACTAAAAATTTTTAACCTTAATATAGTGGGGGAAAACTGATGTTAGGTGATTTTCACGTTTAAATTTTATTTTTTTGATAACTAGTACATTCATGCGGTTCCTAATTCAAAGGGTAGGAAAAGGTACAAGTGAGAAGACTCCTTCTCAGCACTGTGACCCCACCACATAGTTTGAACCTTTCATGAAGGCAAGTGTTAACTCATTTCTTGTGAATACTTCCATGGATAGTTCATGCATATGTAGACAAATATAACATGTACATTTTTTTCTTTTTTAAAAAATATAGACAATAGGCTGGGCATGGTGGATCACAAGGTCAAGAAATCGAGACCATCCTGGCTAACATGGTGAAACCCCATCTCTACTAAAACTATAAAAATTGGCTGGGCATGGTGGTGCACACCTGTAGTCCCAGCTACTCGGGAGGCTGAGGCAGGAGAATCGCTTGAACCTGGGAGGCGGAGGTTGCAGTTAGCCAAGATTGCACCACTGCACTCCAGCCTGGCAACAGAGTGAGACTCCATCTCAAAATATATATATCTATATACATATATATATTGGGGAATCTGCCCTGATGTTCACATAGGTTCTTTTCTATTTTCCTTAATCGTCGGCCAGCTTGAGAAATAAAGGGACAGAGTACAAAAAGAGAGAAATTTTAAAGCTGGGCGTCCGGGGGAGACATCACATGTCGGTAGGTTCCGTGATGCCCCACAAGCTGCAAAAACCAGCAAGTTTTTATTAGGGATTTTCAAAAGGGGAGGGAGTGTGCGAATAGGTGTGGGTCACAGACATCAAGTACTTTACAAGGTAATAGAATATCACAAGGCAAGTGGAGGCAGGTCGAGATCACAGGACCGGGGCGAAATTAAAATTGCTAGTGAAGTTTCGGGCACCATTGTCATTGATAACATCTTATCAGGAGACAGCGTTTTGAGATCAACCGGTCTGACCAAAATTTATTAGGCGGGAATTTCCTCTTCCTAATAAGCCTGGGAGCGCTATGGGAGACTGGGGTCTATTTCACCCCTGCAGTTTTGACCGTAAGAGCCATGCCCAGGGGGGCCAGTTCAGAGACCCACCCCCAGGTGCGCATTCTCCTTCTCAGGAATGTTCCTTGCTGAGAAAAAGAATTCAGTGATATTTCTCCCATTTGCTTTTGAAAGAAGAGAAATATGCCTCTGTTCCGCCCGGCTCACGGGCAGTCAGAGTTTAAGGTTATCTCTCTTATTGCCTGAACAATCGCTGTTACCCTGTTTTTTCAAGGTGCCCACATTTCCTATTGCTCAAACACACATGCTGTACAATTTGTGCAGTTAATGCAATTATTACAGGGTCCTGAGGCAACATACATCCTCCTCAGCTGACAGGATTAAGAGATTAAAGACAGGCATAGGAAATCACAAGGGTATTGATTGGGGAAGTGATAAGTGTCCATGAAATCTTTACAATTTATGTTTAGAGATCGCAGTAAAGACAGGCATAAGAAATTATAAAAGTATTAATTTGGGGAACTAATAAATGTCCATGAAATCTTCACAATCCACGTTCTTCTGCCATGGCTTCAGCCAGTCCCTCCGTTTGGGGTCCCTGACTTCCCGCAACATATATATATAGAGAGAGAGAGACAACATATATATATATATATATATATATTCCCACAACATATATATAGAGAGAGACAATATCATACAATACACACTATTCTGTTTGCAAATCAAGTAGATGAGAAGTATCTCACTATAGTTTTACTATTCATTTGTTCTATTATAAATATACTTTTTGAGAGTGACTTCATTTCTTTCTTTCTCTTTTGTTTTGAAATGGTTGCACTCTGTTGCCCAGGCTAGAGTACAGTGATGTGATCTCAGCTCACTGCAGCCTCTCTGTCCTGAGCTCAAGCCATCCTCCTGCCAGTAGGTGGCTAATTTTGCTGTGTGTTTTTTTTTTTTGTTTTTTTTTTTTTTGTAGAGACGGGGTCTTAGGATATTCCCCAAGCTGGTCTCGAACTCGCAGGCTCAAGCGATCCTTTTGCCTCAGCCTCCCGTACTGTTAGGATTACAGGCATGAGCCACTATGTCCAGCTTAATTTCTTTTTTGGAGCACTGGGTTTTAGAATTATAAGGGATTTTAGAGGTAGCTAATCCATTGTGTCGTTCCACTGAGTTATTGAAATATTAAGCAATCTACCTAACTAGGTAATGTCAGAGCTAAACCATTTCTGCTATCTCTTTTTTTTTTTTTTTTTTTGGAGACGAAGTCTTGCTCTGTTGCCCAGGCCGGAGTGCAACGGTGTGATCTTGGCTCTTTGCAACCTCTGCCTCCCAGGTTCAAGCAATTCTCAGGCCTCAGCCTCCTGAGTAGCCGGGATTACAGGCATATGCCACCACACCCGGCTAATGTTTATAGTTTTAGTAGAGACGGGGTTTCACCATGTTGGTCAGGCTGGTCTCAAACTCCTGACCTTGTGATCTGCCTGCCTCAGCCTCCCAAAGTGCTGGTATTACAGGCGAGAGCCACCGCGCCCGACCCTTTGCTTCCTTATTAATCGTCATGTGTCATTGAATATGAACAACTCAAATTTTTTGTTTTTGTTTCTGTTTTTTGAGACAGGGTCTCACTCTGTCACCCAGGCTGGAGTGCAGTGTCTCGATCTTGGCTCACTGCAGCCTTGACCTCCCGACCTCCCACCTCAGCCTCCTGAGGAGCTGGGACTATGTCTGTTTCTAGCATAAGAATTTTGTGTTTAAAAAAATAAAAATAAAGAATTTTGTACTAATATCTAGACATTTAAAACCAAAACTAAAATATTTATAACCTTAATATAGTGGAGGGAAACTGATGTTAGGTGATTTTCATTTATCTTTTAAATTTTTATTTTATTTTATTTTATAACAAGAGGATACTACCATGCCTGGCTAATTTTTTATTTTTTTATTTTTTTTTTAAGTAGAGATTGGTTTTCGCCATGTTTCCCAGGCTGGTCTGGAACTCCTAGGCTCAAGTGATCTGCCTACCTCAGCCTCACAAAGTGCTGGCTGGAATTACAGGCATGAGCCACTGAGTCTGGCCCTAAATTTTTTTTTAAAGAAACAAAACCTGCCGGGTTCAGTGGCTCCCACCTGTAATCCCAGCACTTTGGGAGGCTGAGGCTTGCAGATCACCTGAGGTCAGGAGTTCAGGACTAGCCTGGCCAACATGGTGAAACACCATCTCTACTAAAAATACAAAAATTATCTGGGCCTGGTGCTAGGTGCCAGAAACTCTGTACCTACTAAACAATAATTCCCCATTCCTCAGCCATTCCCTCCCAGTCCCTGGTAAATACCATTCTACTTTCTGTCTCTGATTTTGACTCCGCTAAGTATCTTATTTAAGTAGAATTCTGTAGTATTTGTCTTTTTTTTACTGGCTTATTTCACTTAGCATAATGTCCTCAAGGTTCATTCATTGTAGCATGTGTCAGACTTTCCTTTTTAAGGCCGAATAATATTTCATTGTATGTATATACCACATTTTGCTTATCCCTTTGTCTGTCAGTGGACATTTGAGTTGCTTCCATGTTTTTTTTTTTTTTTTTTTTTTTTTTTTGAGACGGAGTCTCGCTCTGCCGCCCAGGCTGGAGTGCAGTGGCGCGATCTCGGCTCACTGCAAGCTCCGCCTCCCGGGTTCACGCCATTCTCCTGCCTCAGCCTCCCGAGTAGCTGGGATTACAGGTGCCCGCCACCACGCCCGGCTAATTTTTTTTTTCTATTTTTAGTAGAGACGGGGTTTCACCATGTTAGCCAGGATGGTCGCGATCTCCCGACCTCGTGATCCGCCCGCCTCGGCCTCCCAAAGTGCTGGGATTACAGGCGTGAGCCACCGTGCCCGGCGAGTTGCTTCCATGTTTTAACTGTTGTGAACACCTATGAACATGGGTGTACAAATACCCCTTTGAGACCCTGCTGTAAATTATTTTGGGTGTATACCCAGAAGTGGAATTGCTGGGTCATGTGGTAAGTCTATTTTTAATTTTTTGAGGAGCTGCCATACTGTTTTCTATAGTGGCTTTGCCGTTTTACATTCCCATCAACAGCATACAAGGGTTCTAGTTTCTCTACATGCTAGGATACTTTTTCCATAGACACAAATTAAACTTCTTTTAGGCCTGGGTTTCTCAATCTTAGCATTATTGACATTTTAGATTGTATACTTGTTGTGGGTATATATCCTATACATCGTAGGATGTTTTGTAGCATCCCTGGCCAGTAGCACTCCTCCAGTCATGACAATCAAAAATATTTCCAACCACCACCAAGTGTTCCCCAGAATGGGGCAAAATTGACCCAGTTGAGAACCACTACCTTTAAGCAAGCAAAACCTAATAATTAGGATCTGTGAGGCCCCATCACTGTAATCTGGGATTAACAGTTTTTAGCTTTAATTTACTCTTGACAGTTGAGTTGGCTTTAGTTTCATAGACAATGCAGAGAATCTGATGCACATTTAGGAATGTCTGACTTTGATCAGCCTCTGAAAAAGAACAGAACAAACTAGAAATGTTAGCTTAAAAAGTAGGTTCTTGGTATTATCCAGCCACATAAGTTTTAGGTGTAAAAGGATGTACATACAAAGGGTATCAACTTGTATTTATGGATTTTAATATATCACAGTTTATAAATAATTCAGTATCAACTTTGGGAAAATATTGTGGCTCCCTTTTATAACTTCCTAATATTATGTATCATGATGTTATGCTAATACTTAGCTACTAGTGTAAAAACCACTCGTAGAACTGAAATGTATGTCATAATTTTAGAAATATCCTCCAGTCAGAAACTGAGAAATTAACTTCACATTGCCTCGAGTGGGACAGGAAACTTGAATTGGACATTCCAGATGATGGTGAGGCAACATTTGTATTTTTTGTTTGCTTTGTTTCTTTTACTATGGTTACGTTTATCTGAAACATGAAAATATAGCATTGCCTAACTTTATAGTTTCATTATTATTCAAAGTAGCAAGAATTATTTCTTTTTTAACTTGATGTCTACAATAAAGTAGCAAGTGTTTTTCATATCTCAACATATGTTCCCTAACATCTGTGCTAAAATGGTATATAACTTAAAAGATGTAAGTATTTAGAATATTGACTGTCATTCCTTTGACTTAGACATTTTTCTAACCAACCAAACAAGTAACAGTGAATATTATTAGCTTTTTTAATATGACTTTATGGGTGATATCAATATCTGATATTGTTTACACAAAAATATACTCTGAATGAAAATTACCTAAATCAATATGGAAAAGATTTTCTGAAGAGTTTCTTAATCTGATTTATTTGGGGAAGCTGTTTAGAAAAAATTATGTGCTGTCAGTATGAAGTCCTTCTTAGATAATCATTTGCAGTGAGTTGTTTGACGTTGAGTTTTGTTTTTTTTTAAATTTATTTATTATTTTTTTTTAAGATGAGTGTTGCTCTTGTTGTCCAGGCTGGAGTGCAATGGCGCCATTTCGGCTCCCTGCAACCTCCGCCTCCTGGGTTCAAGCGATTCTCCTGCCTCAGCCTCCCAAGTGGCTGGGATTATAGGTGTCTGCCACCAGGCCCAGCTGATTTTTGTATTTTTAGTAGGGATGGGGTTTCACCATGTTGGCCAGGCTAGTCTCGAACTCCTGACCTCAGGTGAGCTGCCCACCTTGGCCTCCCAAAGTGCTGGGATTGCAGGCATGAGCCACCACGCCCGCAGGCATGTGCCACCACACTGGCTGATGTTGAGTTCTTATAAAGTACAAGAAGAAGTAGAATGCTATTTAGTATATAGCAATACGTATGAAAAAATATTGTTAATTTTGAGCAGGAATTGAAGCAAATAGTTAATACTCGTATTTGTATGACAAAGTTTTGTGGTAGATATTTTTTGTTTTGCTTAACAACCTGTAGGCCCTAGAATGTTTGGAGTGAAGTCTTATCAGTGGGCTGACTTGCAATGAATGTCCCGTTTTGTCCTTTAATTTTAAAAAACCTCTTATTTCCTTCAGCTAAAGATCTTATTCGCACAGCAGTTGGTCAAACAAGACTCCTTATGAAGGAAAGGTTCAAACAGTTCGAAGGACTGGTTGATGATTGTGAATATAAACGAGGTATAAAGGAGACTACCTGTACAGATCTGGATGGATTTTGGGATATGGTTAGTTTTCAGGTATGTGGTTCAATATTTCAAATATATTAACTTTGGACTTTTTTTTTTTTTTTTTAGGTAGCAGGAGTAAAATGGGGTAATAGTAGCTGCTTAGGTACCTGTAATATTAAATGAGATGTTATAAAGCACTTTTATAAACTGTAAAACATGATCTAAATTTTATGACTGATGTCCTCTTCTCCCATATATTCTCAGGATAATTTCTTTTTTTTTTTTTTTTTGAGACAGAGTCTCACTCTGTCGCCCAGGTTGGAGTGCAGTGGCGTGATCTCGGCTCACTGCCGGCTCTGCCCCCCGGGTTCATGCCATTCTCTTGCCTCAGCCTCCTGAGTAGCTGGGACTACAGGCGCCTGCCACCTCACCTGGCTAATTTTTTGTATTTTTAGTAGAGATAGAGTTTCACCATGTTAGCCAGGATGGTCTCGATCTTCTGACCTTGTGATCCACCCACCTCGGCCTCCCAAAGTGCTAGGATTACAGGCATGAGCCACCGCGCCCGGCCAGGATAATTTCTATATAGGTTGCAAACTGAAATTATTTTCAACTCTTTAATAGTCTATAATGATTCGACCTGTGAGAAATGAGTCAACTGGCCTTTGGTAGTTGAGTTCAGCTAACAGTTACTGAGTTCCTGTTGTGTGCCTGTATTGTATTAATCTCTTATTGTATTAGGAGTATTGTATTAGGAGTTGATAAAATAGTGCATTCCCTGTCCCAGAGGAGTTTGTAATTTGATTAGTGACTGAGATACAAAATTTAATTCTAACGTAGAAAGTGCTGTGATAGAAGAAATTACTAGGAAGATCAGTAAAAGTATGGGGGAAGATGACTCTAGCTTTTTGAACTTATTTTAGAAATAACCATATAAAATAGCATTTCAAGAACCAACAGCCAACAATAGACATCGAAAAAAGCTTCAAACCTAAAAGAAAAAGGCCAAAGCAAACATCTAGGAAGAAAGCTATTTGGATGGACTTTTAAATGCAAGTATTCATATTCTCAAAGAGACCAGACATTTCATCTGTCAAGTAAAAATACCTGTTAAAAAAAGAACATTCAGAGAATAAATAGCTTTTTGAAGTTAAGCAATATGAGAACAGAAATGTAAGATACAGTAGGTAGAATATGAAGTTAAGGAAATCTCAGACAGGCACAGTGGCTCAAGCCTGTAATCCTAGCACTTTGGGAGGCTGAGACGGGAGGATCACTTGAGCCCAGGAGTTCAAGACCAGCCTGCGCAACATAGTGAGAGCCCATCTCTACAGAAAATAAACTTAGCCAGGCATGGTTGCACGTGCCTGTAGTACAAGCTGTAAGACGGAAGAGATTAGATAAGAAAATTACATGGACCAGTCCAGGAAATATAGCCAAATTATAGGAATTCCAGAAAAAGAGAACAGAAAAAAAAAATTGGGGAGCAAGTGAACAATGAAGGAGCCTGTTGAGTGTTTAGCACTGAGTAGACCCACAGCAACTTACATGATTAAATACTGTTATATAACTCTGGGATAAAGAGGGTAGGCTAAAGCATCCAGGGAAAGAAAACAAATTTTATACAAAGCATCAAGGGTTAGAGTAGCATTGATCTCTCAACAGCAATATTATGAACTAGAACAATACTCTGAAAATTCTGAGGGAAATTAACTTCCAACCTGGAGTTCTATACCGAACCAATCAAGCATGAGGGTAGAAAGGAACTTTTCAGACACACAAGAGCTCAAAGTTCACCTCCTTCCATGTACCCTTTCTCAGGAAAATGAGAATGTCCCTCACAAAGATGAGAGAGTTACCCAAGAAAAGAAGAGAGTGGGCTCCATTCCCAGAAAGAGGCGAGACCCTGTCTCAACCAAACCAAAACCCTGAACAAACTAAAAGCAAAACAGTTATTAAGTCTAAAGAAAACGTTGTGAGGAAGGAAACGGGATCTTAGCAGCTATATGACCCAGACATGAATAGTGTTTATGTAGTCATAATTAAGCATTACTTTATGATCAGTTTTTATATATTTACCAGTTTTCATAATAGTTGGTTCACTAGCCCCCTTCAATTCTGATTGTTTGATTCTGTGGTGATTTTTGTATCATTAGTTGCAGATTTAAAAGTATGATATGTTTACATTGTTTATAGTCTTTTTTTTTTTTTTTTTTTTTTTTGAGACAGAATCTTGCTTTGTCACCCAGGCTGGAGACCGGTGGCGTGATCTTGGCTCACTGTAACCTCTGCCTCCTGGGTTCAAGTGATTCTCCTGCCTCAGCCTCCTGAGTAGCTGGGATTACAGGTGCCCACCACCACGTCAGGCTAATTTTTGTATTTTTAGTAGAGATGGGGTTCACCATGTTGGTCAGGCTTGTCTTAAACTCCTGACCTCAAGTGACCTGCCTGCCTCGGCCCCCAAAGTGCTGGGATTACAGGTGTGAGCCACCATGCCCAGCCTATAGTCATTATCTTGACTGATGCTCATTTCCCAGCTTTGGCTTAGTGGGAACCACTTCAAGTTGGCCATTGGGGCACTTTTTTTTTTTTTTTTTTAAAGCACAAAAGAGCTATATGAGGTATAATTTACATATGATAAAATTTATTCATTTGAAATGTACAGTTCAATCATTTTTAGTAAATTTACAGAGTTGTGCAACCATCACCACAATCCAAATTTAAAATATATATATATATATATATATATATATTTTTTTTTTTTTTTTTTTTTTTTTTGAGATGGAGTTTCACTCTTGTTGCCCAGACTGGAGTGCAATGGCACAATCTCGGTTTACTGCAACCTCCGCCTCCTAAGTTCAAGCGATTCTCCTGCCTCAGTCTCCCAAGTAGCTGGGATTACAGTCATGTGCCACCGTGCCTGGCTAATTTTGTATTTTTAGTAGAGACGGGGTTTCACCATGTTGGTCAGGCTGGTCTTGAACTCCTGACTTCAAGTGATCCACCTGCCTCGACCTCCCAAAGTGCTGGGATTACAGGTGTGAGCCAGTACACCCAGCCAGAACATTTTCATCAGTATAAAAAGATGTCTACTGCCTGTTTGCAGTCAATCCCCATTTCTACTCCTAGACCCAGGCAACCATTAATCTACTTACTGTCTCTGTAGATTTGCCTTTTTTGGGGTATTTCATATAAATAGAATCATACATTATGGTGGTCTTTTGCATCTGGCTTCTTTCACTTAGCATCTTTTTGAGTTTTATCCATATTGTAGCTTGCCTTGTGTACTTCACGCCTTTTTATTGCTGAGTAGTATTCCATTGTATGGATATATCACTATTCACCAGTTGATGGTCATTTAAATTGCTTCCACTTTTTGGGGATTATGAATAACCTATGAATATTTCCACACAAATCTTAGTGTGGATGTATCTTTTTAAATTTCTCTTGGGCAGATACCTAGATATTGGTAGGTCATATTGTAAATTTATGTTTAACTTTTTAAGAAACTGCCCAAACTATTTTCCTAAGTGATTATACCATTTTACAGTCCCACCAACAATGTATGAGTGTTCTGTTTTTCGACATCCTCACTAATACTTGTTATTGTCTTTTTTATTATAGTTGTCCCCCCTTATCAGCAGTCTTGCTTTCTGTGGTTTTAGTTACCTGAGGTATAGTACAATAAGATATTTGGCAGGGAGGAGAGACCACATGCACATAACTTATTACGGAATATTGTTATAATTGTTCTATTTTATTGTTGATTATCATTGCTAATCTCTATGCTTAATTTATAAATGAAACTTTATCATAGGTGCATATGAATAGGAAAAAACATATATATAGGGTTCAGTACTATCTGCATTTCAGGCATCCCCTGGGAGTCATGGAACAGATTCCTTGAAGATAAGGGGGAACTGTTGCATAGCCATCCTAGTGGGTATGAGGTATCTCATTGTAGGGTTGTTTTGTTTTTTTGTGTGTTTGTTTTTTGAGTTAGGGTCTCGCTCTGTCAACCCAGGCTGGAGTGCATTGGCACAATCTCACCTCACTGCAACCTCCACTTCCTGGGCTCAAACAACCCTCCTGCTTCAGCCTCCCAAGTAGCTGAGACTACAGGCATGTGCCACCACGACTGGCTAATTTTTGTATTTTTTTGTAGAGGTGGGGTCTCATCATGTTACCCAGGTGGCCAGGTCTTACTCCTGAGCTCAAGCGATCCACCCTCCTCAGCCTCCCAAAGTGCTAGAATTACAGGTGTCACTATGCCTGACCTCACTGTAGTTTTGATTTGAATTTCTCTAATGAGTAATGATATTAAGTATCTTTTTGTGAGCTTATTCGCCATTCATGTATCTTCTACTGAGATATCTGTGTAAATCTTTTGCACCCATTTTTAAATTTGATTGTCTTTATTATTGAGTTTTAAGTATTCTTTATGTATTCTGGATAAAAGTCCCTTATGAGAAATATTATTTGCAAATATTCTTTGAGTTTGTAGCTCGACTTTTAATCCTCTTAATGGCATCTTTTGAAGTGCAAAATTTGTATTTTAAAGTAAAATTTATCAAATTTCTCCTTTTTTTTTTTTTTTTGAGACGGAGTCTCACTCTGTCGCCCAGGCTAGAGTGCAGTGGCATGATCTCGGCTCACTGCAGCCTCTGCCTTCCGGGTTCAAGCAATTCTCGAATTCTCATGCCTCAGCCTCCTGAATAGCTGGGATTACAGGTGCATGCCACCATGCCTGGCTAATTTTTGTATTTTTAGTAGAGATGAGGTTTCACCATGTTGGCCGGGCTGGTCTTGAACTCCTGACCTCAAGTGAGCCACCCGCCTTGGCCTCCCAAAGTGCTGGGATTACAGGGGTGTGCCACCACGCCTGGCCAGTTTTTTTTTTTTTTTCTTTCTTTTATGTTGTGATTTTGACACCATGTCTAAGAACTCTTACCTAACCATAAGTCACAAAGATTTTCTCCTGTGTTTTCTTCTAACAGTCTTACAGTTTTAGTACTTACTGTTAAGTCTGATCCATTTAGTTAGTTTTTGTATATGGTATGAGATTGTGAGTCCAAATTCATCTTTTTGCTTATGGATAACCAATTTTCCCAGCACTGTTTGTTGAAAAGACTGTCTTTTCCCCACTGAATTGTATTGGCACCTTTGTTGAAAATCAGTTGGTTATGAGTGTAATTCTGAGTTATTTTGACATTTACTTTTTATTTTTTTCCTTTGAGATGGGGTCTTGCCTTGTTGCCCAGGCTAGTCTTGACCTTCTGAGTTCAAGCAATCCCCCTGCCTCAGCCTCCCAAGTAGCTTGGATTATAGGCATATGCCACAGTGCCCAGAGACATTTACATATTTTTAAGGGAGAGCAAAGAGGATATGTGTGTATAAGTGCATAGCATGGAGACTAAAAGCATGGTTACCAAACTGTTGTCAGTGGCTAACTCTTTGTAGGAGACTGGAAGTATCAAAAAGATGGGAATTATATTTCCATCCTATTAAATATACTTGTATCTTTTAAAATGAGATTATGTCAAGAAAATGAGAAGACAAGGCACAGATTGGGAGAAAATATTTGCAAAAGATGTATCTGATAAAAGACTGTTACCCAAAAGATACAAAGAGCTCTTAAAACCCAGCAATAACGAAACGAACAACCCAATTAAAAATGGGCAAAAGACCTGAACAGTTACCTCACCATAGAAGATATAAAGATGGCAAATACGCATATGAAAATATGCTCAACATCATATGTCATTAGGGAACTACAAATCAAAACAACAGTGAGATACTACCACATACCTACTAGGGAACAGTGAAAATTCAAAACACTGCCAACAGCAAATGCTGGGGAGGGCATGGAGCGATACGAACTTTCCATTCATTGTCTATTGGAATGCAAAATATTATATCCACTTTAGAAGACAGTTTGGCAGTCACTCGCAAAACTAAACATACTCCTACCATACGATCTAGCAATTGCGCTCCAAATGAGTTGAAAGCTTATGTCCATATAAAAACCTGCACACGGATGTTTTTAGCAATATAGCAGCTTTATTCATAATTGCCAAAACATGGAAGCAACCAAGATGTCCTTCAGTGGAGGAATGGATAAATAAAAAAAAAAATTAGATTGTGTTCACATTGTGCAATTTAGGAAACAACATTTAGGATGTCTTTTCTACCATTTTAGCATTTTAGTCAAAAATAATCTAGGAGAGTTATTCATATATGATATTCTTTACGTAGATTTTGGAGGTTTGTAAGACAAAAAATAATGAAAAACTTTACCATAAAAATTATTTGAACACTAAGTTGAGAATAACTCAGTCCAGTTTTAATAACTCATCATTTCTGAATCACTATTTTTAATTTTTTTTAGTCTTCAGCTCATTTGTTTATAACTTTAATATGACTAGCATTAATCTGGTAAACTTGTGCTTTATTAACAGATAGAAGATGTGATCCACAAATTCAACAATCTGATCAAACTTGAGGAATCTGGGTGGCAAGTCAATAATAATATGAATCATAATATGAACAAAAATGTCTTTAGGGTAAGTTTGTGGGTTTTATATCTAAATTTTTTTTTTTTAGTTAAGGAACTGTTATACATACATCCAAATTTCTAATATAGATTCTTCTATTTCTTGTTTTTAAGTTTTAAAAACATTTAGGTTCAGATTTCTCATCATTTTACAAAGTTAAGTCTGTATACTACTTACAGTGTACTGATCGCCTTTGAAGAAAGAGCAAGGAAATCGATCAACATAAAATTTAGGATAGTTGTGTCTAGAGAGAAGAAAGGAGGGGCTGTGATTGAATTAGGGTACCCAGAGGGCTTCTGAGTTACCACATAGTGGATATATGAGTGTTGGTTTTCTTCTTCTTTTTTTTTTTTTTTGAGATGGAGTCCCGCTCTGTCACCAAGGCTGCAGTACTGTGGCGCGATCTCAGCTCACTGCTCAGCTCACTGCCAGGAGAATGGGTTCACGCCATTCTCCTGCCTCAGCCTCCCAAGTAGCTGGGAATACAGGCGCCCACCACCACACCTGGCTAATTTTTTGTATTTTTAGTAGAGACGGGGTTTCACTGTGTTAGCCAGGATGGTCTCCATCTCCTGACCTCATGATCCGCCCGCCTTGGCCTCCCAAAGTGCTGGGATTACAGGCATGAGCCACCGCGCCCAGCCTAAAGGTTTTATTCTTTAAACTGTATTTACACATTTTGTTGTAATAATAATAGTAGTAGGTAATTTATATAATGCTTAGTATGTGTCAAATATTATTCCAAGTACTTTATATATATTAACTTAATCCTTACAACAGTCGTATGAAATGGATGCTGTTATTCTTGTGCTTTGTTAACATGGTAGATTTTGTTCTTGTTTCTAGTAATTATCTTTCTAGTAATGTTTTTGAATTCAAAGTTTTTGGTTTGGGTGGACACTTTTCAAACTAAGCATTGTCAGTTTTTCTTTATGATATGAGAAAAATGACTAGTTATAAACTCGGGTTGTCTAGATTGGTATTTTATTATACTATGTAATCCAAATAAAAACTGTCTTGAATCCTATCTTAAGAGTTTAACTTGTTAAAGTATTGTTTTTTAAACCTTATTTAAAAAAAAATTTTTTTTTTTTTTGAGACAGAGTTTGTTTGGCTCTTGTTGCCCAGGCTGGAGTGCAGTGGGGTGACCTTGGTTCACCACAACCTCCGCCTCCTGAGTTCAAGTGATTCTCCTGCCTCAGCCTCCAAAGTTCTGGGATTACAGGCATGAGCCACTGCACTCGGCCTTAAAAAATATTTTACTAGGCCAGGCGCAGTGGTTCACGTCTGTAATCCCAGCACTTTGGGCGGCTGAGGCGGGCAGATCTCCTGAGGTCAGGAGTTCGAGACCAGCCTGACCATCATGGAGAAACCCTGTCTCTACTAAAAATACAAAAATTATTTGTATTTTTTATACAAATAATACAAAACTTTGTATTATTTACACCTCACTGGACGAGGTGGCGCATGCCTGTAATCCCAGCTACTCAGGAGGCTGAGGCAGGAGAATCACTTGACCCTGGGAGGCAGTGGTTATGGTGAGCTGAGATCACGCCATTGCATTCCAGCTTGGGCAACAAGAGCAAAACTCAGTCTCAAAAAAAAAAAAAAAAAAAATTTACTAATAAAGTCTCACGACAAGGACCCTGAGAACAGTGACTAAATTGATTGGTTTTCAAAACGACTAAATAGTGAAGGATGCTACTTCATTATTAAAGCTACTGTGGGTATTTCTTATTAAGGATTTAGTCCTGGAAATATTAATATCATCAGTGATGCGGATCATGGCTATGTCCTATAGAGATTTGTAATTCTTCCTGTTATCACCAGGTGTCTCTCTCCTACTTTATTTTATAGGCTACCGTTAAGATTATCAAACAAAGTAAAGCTAATCTTTTATACTATACTTGGATACCACTCCCTACTACTTCTTATTTATTAATCCTTCATTCCATCAGTTAGTCTTGTTTTCCTTTCCTCCCTTTTTTCCATCAGTCTTTAAACATGTTTAAGTGTCTTATCATTGCTTACATTAAAACAAAGAAACCTGTGGTGTCTGCTTCTCCCTTTAATTACTTGTACCCTCTGATTTTTCTCTTTCTATCCAGTCACTGACAAGCATCCTAAAATGTTGTCTATACTCTATTATTTTTGTTCGTTTATTTCTCCAACTCATTGCAATTCAGTTTTACCCCCTCTGTAACTTTAGAATAGTTATCTAAATTATTAATCCACTAGTTGCTTAAGTTATTAGTCACTTAATTTTAAAATCTAACTCTTCTAGGCCAGGTGTGGTGGCTCAAGCCTGTAATCCCAGCACTTTGGGAGGCTGAGGCAGGCAGATCACCTGAGGTCAGTTCGAGACCAGCCTGGCCAGCATGGTGTACCCTGTCTCTACTAAAATTAAAAAATTAGCCAGGCATGGTGGCGGGCACCTGTAATCCCAGCTACTCAGGAGGCTGGGGTAGGAGAATCACTTGAACCTGGGAGGCAGAGGTTACATTTAACCGAGATCATGCCACTGCACTCCAGCCTGGGCGACAGATCAAGACTCTGTCAAAAATAAAAATTAAAAAAATAATAATAAATAAATCTAACCTTTCTGCAGTATTAAATATGGTCTACTTTTTTTTTTTTTTTTTTTTTTTTTTGAGTTAGAGTCTTGCTGTGTTGCCCAGGCTAGAGTACAGTGGTGCCATCTCGGCTCACTGCAACCTCTGCCTCCCAGGTTCAAGCTGTTCTCATGTCTCAGCCTCCCAAGTAGCTGGGATTACAGGCGTGTGCCACCACGCCAAGCTAATTTTTTTTCTTGTATTTTTATTTTTGTATTTTATTTATTTTTTGAGATGGAGTCTAGCTCTGTGGCCCAGGCTGGAGTGCAGTGGCACAATCTTGGCTCACTGTAACCTCTGCTTCCCAGGTTCAAGCGATCTCCCACCTCAGCCTCCTGAGTAGCTGGGACTACAGGCATGTGCCACCATGCCCAGCTAATTTTTTGTATTTTTAGTGGAGCTGGTGTTTCTCCATGTTGGCCGGGCTGGTCTGGAACTCCTGGCCTCAAGTGATTCGCCTGCCTCAGCCTCCCAAAGTGCTGGGATTACAGGCGTGAGTCACTGTACCTGGCCTACTTCCTTGTTTTTGAAATTATATTTCCTTTCTTCTTCTTTGCCTATTCTTCAGTCATGTTTGCATATTTGTTTTCCATTTATACCTTAAATGTTTTTGATATTTAGAATTCCTACCTCTACTCTCTTCTTTCCTTCCGTAATTTTCCTGTGCAATCTTACCCAACCTGTGATGATTCTCAAGTCTGTATTGCAGACCACACTTACTAAGCTCTAATTCTATATATCATGACTCTATATACCTTAAAAATCAATATATCCCAAACTGACAGCATCTCCACACACACCACTGTTGCCCTGTCTCATAATGCTGTTACCATCCCACCAGGTGTTCAAGATAGAAGTCTCAATATCTCTTTTGGTCCTTTGCTTGCTTTATTTCACCATCTCCACCCCACACACATCCAATAGATGAGTAAGTCCTCTCAATTCTACCTTTCAAATATTTCTTGAATCTGTCCACTTTTTTCATCTCTTACTCCTTAGTCTGAGTGATCTTTCTAAAACACCAGCTTGATAATGTTAATCTTCTGCTTAAAAATCACCAATAACTCTCTATTCCCTTGTCCTCTGTATAAATGTGACTTTCTTAAGACCATTACATGCAGGTGCTTTTATTATAATCTAGCTATTGTTTAACTCCATTTTGCTTTGTTTCATTTCTGCTTTGGAAACATCACTCTAGCCCTTGCCTCACCCCATCTTTTAGTTTGATGAAATATGGTTTCAGCATAGGTGCTACTTCCTACAACCTTTCCTGATGTCTGAAGATTGGTTTAGGTGTCATCCTTATCTATTTTCTTTTAATGTTTTACTTTTTTTCTTTTTTTATTTACTTTTTTTCTTTTTTCTTTTTTTTGGGGGGGTGTCATGGTTATAATCTAAAGGATGTCCCTTAAATTTATTTCTAACAGGACATTTATCCTTCTTACTGTCCTTCCCAGATCTTCTACTAAGCTGCAAAACTCCTTGAGGGCAGCAACTCTGTCCTTTACCTTTTTACCTTTTAGCACATACTAGGAACTTGATAAATATATGATGAATGTGAAATATTTTATGTATACTTTATTTTTAAAAATTAAATTTTTAAGTGATGAATTTGTTGTGTGTTTTTCTTATACGATGGTAATGGGCAGCTTTACTATATGTTAGTTTCTCTTTGCAGAAAAAAGTTGTCTCAGGTATATCGAGTAAACCAAAACAGGATGATGCTGGAAGAATTGCAGCGAGAAATCGCCTAGCTGCCATAAAAAATGCAATGAGAGAGAGAATTAGGCAGGAAGAATGTGCTGAAACAGCAGCCTCTGTGATACCAAAGGAAGTTGATAAAATAGTGTTTGATGCTGGATTTTTCAGAGTTGAAAGTCCTGTTAAATCATTCTCAGGTTAGTTGTTTTTGTTTTTTTGGTTTTTTTGTTTTTCCCGAGACTACTTAAGAGAAATATTTGGGATAGATGGGGGCTTGTGTAAGGTGAAAAATAGTTCTTATATGAAGAGACGTAAGTTTTTCTGTGATTTTTAGAAAATAGACTATGCTCGCTCACAAACACATGTAAATCACATTTTGATGGGTATGATCAGATTAGTTTAAGTGTGATATGTCTTCTTAGATTGCTTTTCTACTTTCTAAGTGATTTCACATCTGTAATGTAATTACCATGTAACCCTACAGTCTATGAGAAAGGTCACAGGATCCCAAGAGGTAAGAGAAATGACGGAAGCATGAAGAAGTAAACTGATTTTCTTCAGGTCAGTTAGAAGTTTGGTTAGAATTTATAATGCAAAGGAAACTTGAGCATCCAGCTATCACACTTGTCTAGCTGTGCTTTAAAATGAAGCTTATGTGCTGTGTGTATTGGTTCATGCCTATAATCCCAGTACTTTGAGAGACCAAGGCAGGAGGATCACTTGAAGCTAAGAGTTTGAGACCAGCCTGGGCAATTTAGTGAGATCCCCTCTCTACAAAAAAATAAAATATTAACCGAGCCTGGCAGTACATGCCTGTAGTCCCACCTACTCGGGAGGCTGGGGCAGGAGGATCACTTGAGCCCAGGAGTTCAAGGTTACAGCGAGCTTTGATTGTGCCCCTGCACTCTAGCCTGAGTGACAGAGCAAGACTCCATCTCTAAAAAATAAAAGGAAGTTTATGCAAAGTGGATTTGGTTTTATTTGCATTTGTATTAAAACTTTTGCTCAGATCTTTTTGAAAGTCAGTAAACGTACTAATTTTCCAATTTAAAAATATTCCAGTAAAAGCAGTTTTTAATACTTCAGGAAATCTTTTTTTATGATTTTTAACTGTATTTGTCAATAGCTTTTTTTTCCACAGACTGTTTTTCTTGAATTGAATTTATCTCAATTGAAATTATTTATTTATAAGCCATAGATGTCCACCAGGAAGTTTTTTCAAAGTAAACATAAATTGTTCTCTAATAACCTGCTATCTGATATTTATAGTGATCCTCAAGTATATTATTATAATCTTGGTAGTTTAGGTGTCAAATCTGGTGCACTTTTGTTTGTTTCCTTTAAGCAGCTACACTCCCTGGATACCCAGGAATCTCCTACTACTGCTAATAACATGGCCCCATTCTACTACTTGTCAAGGATCTTCGTGGTTTTTACAGCTATAAGCTCGTCATTCTGTTCTTTCATATACTCAACTCAGTCCTTATAGATAGGGAGATTAAGGTTTATGGCAAAAATTGGTCATTTAAAATTGAGTTTTAGTTACAGAACACATAGTTTATATGAGGCTAATTACAAAACAGTAGTCCCTGAAGAAGCCCTTCTCATTCCATTTGCCAATCCCTAGAAGCAACTACTTTCAATTCTTACTGGAGTCTTTTGCACTTACTGGAGTCTTACTGGAGTTTTGTTGTTTACCACCATCTCTCTTGACAAGGTTTGATCTTTTTCAAAAACACATTTTTCTTCTGGTAGACTTTTTAATCTTTCTTTCCTGTACTTACTGTTTTCTTCTACTTCCTGGAGATTTCCTCAACTTTCATGCTAGCTATCATGCTTTTAATTCCCAAGAGCCCTTTCTTACTCTCCAAATGTTCATTTTATAACATTCTGCACTTGTTTCATCAGTATGTTGTTTTATCTTTCCAAGGATATTAATGATAGCTTTTACATTTTCTTCATCCACTATAGACAGTATTTGTTTCAGGGTACTTTCATCTAGTTGTTTTTGGTTTCTGTCTCTTGTATTAGAGGCTTTCCTCGGGAATCTGGTGATCTCTCACTGCCTGCACATGGTTTAAGAATAGGGCACTAAAAAGCTGACTGGAAACTCTCTGCACATGGGTAGGACCTTTACTTTCGGGGCCCTACTGTTAGCAGGGCCATTATGCTGGGAACCTACACATCACTGCATTTAAGACTTTTCTCATAGTCTACTCAGATTCCCCAGAGAAGATGCTTTCCATCTGCTTCCTGGAAGGTATCATTCTGGCTGCCAGTTCTTTCAGGAGCCATGTAGGGGAAGAAAGCTAAGTGTCTCAACACTTCATGTGTAAATATTCACTTATTTCCCTTATTTTCCGTGTAGTACCCCGTCTCTCAACTGTATCTGGTATCCTCTAAACCAGAGACCCTTCTGTTTTTGGTGATGGGGGTGGGTGATGACAGTTGCTCTGCTGTGCAGAATGAGGAAAGGAATCCGAGCTCTTCTTGTTTAAACCGACTTTGAGCCGGTCCTTCTGTGTTTAGCTCCATTTTCATCTCCGCTTGCAGAGGTACTTGGAGCCACCATTTCTTTTGAGGGGTTATGTGGTAGAAATTGGGTTGATTCTCATTTTTCTTTTTTCTTTTTTTTTGAGGCGGAGTCTTACTCTATCGCCCAGGCTGGAGTGCAGTGGCACGATCTCAGTACACTGCAAGCTCCGCCTCCCGGGTTCACGCCATTCTCCTACCTCAGCCTCCCGAGTAGCTGGGACTACAGGCGCCCGCCACTACACCCGGCTGATTTTTTTTGTATTTTTTTAGTAGAGACGGGGTTTTACCATGTTAGCCAGGATGTTCTCGATCTCCTGACCTCATGATCCACCCGCCTCAGCCTCCCAAAGTGCTAGGATCACAGGCGTGAGCCACCGCACCTGGCCGATTCATTTTTCTTGATTGGTGGCTTAGAATTCGTTTTCTTGAATCTGCTAAGTCCCACTCAACAATCTACATTATAGCTTCCAAAATGCTGTTATTGTTGCTGTCTCTTCTTTAGTTTCCTTTGTCCTTGTAGAGTTCTGCTTTTTAAGATTATCTCTGTCCAGGCACGGTGGCTCACACCTGTAATCCCAGTACTTTGGGAGGCTGAGGCAGGTGGATCACCTGCGGTCAGGAGTTTGAGACCAGCCTGGCCAACATGGTGAAACCTCATCTTTATTAAAAATACAAAAAATTAGCCAGGCGTGGTGGCGGGTGCCTGTAATCCCAGGTACTCGGGAGGCTGAGGCAGGAGAATCGCTTGAACCCAGGAGGTGGAGGTTGCAGTGAGCCAAGTTCATGCCATTACACTCCAACCTGGGTGACAAGAATGAAACTCCATCTCTAAAAAACAAAAACAAAAAAAAAGGTTATCTCTGTTCAGGCCTGGCGCAGTGGCTCACACCTGTAATCCCAGCACTTTGGGAGTCTGAGGCAGGTGGATCACCTGAGGTCAGGAGTTCAAGACCAGCCTGGCCAACATGGTGAAACCTCATCTCTACTAAAAATAGAACAATTAGCCAGGCGTGGTGGCATGCATCTGTAGTCCCAGCTACTGGGGAGGCTGAGACAGGAGAATCACTTGAAGCTGGGAGGCGGAGGTTGCAGTGAGCCGAGAGATCACACCACTGCACTCCAGCCTGGGTGACAGCGTGAGACTGTCTCAACAACAACAAAAAAATTATCTCTGTTCATGTAAAAGTAGTGGGATGTCAAAAGGAAGCAACATCTAATATGCATTTAAATACTATCTTTAACAGAAAGTCCCAGGCATTTGTCTTTAACAGACATTATTTGACAGGAGACAGAGGCTAATTGATAGGATTTTCACCATATTCCTAGTTATAATGAAAAGCAAAAGAACTATTTGGTATTGAGGCGATTTCTCTCATCTTCTAGGACTTTCTGTCTCTTCTGAAGGCCCTTCTCAAAGACTTGGAACACCTAAGTCTGTCAGCAAAGCTGTATCTCAGAGTAGAAATGAGATGGGCCTTCCACGACAAACTACATCATCAGAAAATGCGAGTCCTCAGAATATGAAAAGTGAACATGTGAAGAAGACTTTGTTTTTGAGTATTCCTGAAAGCAGGTATTTCTTTAACATGTTAATAAGAGTTTAACAGTTGCTGATACTAAATACCATTTCAGATTGCTAAGATGGTAACAGGTGCCAGACATATATTTTTAATAAATTTCATAATGACCCTGCAACATATAGGCAGTACTTCCTTTTTATAAATGAGGAAACTAAAGCTTAAGGTTTCAGGATACTAAATGGTCACGTTTAGATGGGTAAATTCTGTAGCACTAAGAAGAAAAGAAGCAATATGGTATCCTTTGGTGCTAAACATACTACAACTTTGGTGCTCAACAGTTCTGAGCTGAGAAGAGCTCTGTGACTTACTAGCTATGCAACTTTGGGGCAAGTAATTAATTCTCTTTAGCTTCACTTTCATCTACAAAGCAGCTGTGCTAATGCCTCCCCAAGGTGGTTGAGAGATAGACACTTTTTACCAGCCTTTGTAGAAAGTACCTTGAGATTGTTGTCTTGACAGATGGCAGAGCATATTGAAGGGGGAGTTAATGTTTACTGAACAACTGTTATGGGCTAGATTGATTCTAGATTTTGTTTGTTTGTTTGGTGGAGTCTCACTCTGTTGCCTAGGCTGGAGTACAGTGGTACGATCTCGGCTTACTGCAACCTCTGCCTCCTGGGTTCAAGCGATTCTTCTGCCTCAGCCTCCCGAGTAGCTAGGACTACAGACACACGCCACCATGCCCAGCTAATTTTTGTATTTTTAGTAGAGACAGGGTTTCACTGTGTTGGCCAGGATGGTCTCGATCTCTTGACCTCATGATCTGCCAGCCTTGGCCTCCCAAAGTGCTGAGATTACAGGCGTGAGCCACTGTGCCCGGCCTACTTTGTATATCTTGTAGTTTACAATTGTTTGCTAAGAAGATTCATAATTGCATTTGAGTCATAAGTACTCTTTAAAAATGTTTTGGATTCCCCAAAACATCCTCAAAGGGCATCATACAAGTAAGCAACTTTGTGCAATAAAGGCAAAGTAAAGCTGGACACTAGAAAAATAGAGCATACCTTTTTAAAAAAGTAACTTGAAAGAAGTGGAGATAACTTTTTTTTTTTTTTTTTTTTTGAGACAGAGTGTCGCTCTGTTGCTGAGGCTGGAGTGCAGTGGCACGATCTCGGCTCACTGCAACCTCCGCCTCCCAGGTTCAAGTGATTCTCCTGCCTCAGCCTCCAAAGTAGCTGGAACTACAGGCGCGTGTCACCACACCCAGCTAATTTTTTGTATTTTTAGTAGAGACGGGTTTTCACCATGTTAGCCAGGATGGTCTCAATCTCCTGACCTCGTGATCCACCCGCCGCTGCCTCCCAAGTGATGGGATTACAGGCGCGAGCCAAGACGCCTGGCCAAAACAGGTATTTCTAATAAGATACAAGCTAATAACTTCAGGATTAGAATACCTTGTATTCTAACTCAGTTATTGTCTAGCTGGAGTTAGCTACCTTTACTTGTTAACAAGCAACAGACTTAAGAACATTGTAACTCCTGTTCTGCTTTTTGAACTTTCAGATAAAATTATAGAAATAGTATGACTGAAGGCAAGTTTCTTAGCAGGTACCTGGATTAACAAGTAACAAATAAATGTAGCTAACTCCAGCTAGACAATAATTGAATTGTTGCTTCTATCTCCAGAAGTCACCTTCTTTTTGACTTTTCTTTAATATATAGCTCTGGATTTGGCTGAGATTCAGAGTATTGCTGGTAGAGCCACCTGAGCCTGACTGACCACCATGGTAACAGACTTGTGAGCTTTCTGGGGAAGAATGCATTTAGTTTGTAAGGCCATCCCGCAGTAGCTATAGTCCAAAACTAATCTATCTGGATCAGGCCTGATCTTGCACCAGGCTCCATGTTTGATCCATTCCCTAAACTAATTGCCATCATAAAGGAAAGACTCAAAACACAAGTGAAACAATAACAATGTGTTTATGAGTGTAATGCTGCTTTTTTTCTTCTTTAGGAACAGCATGGAAGATGCTCAGTGTCCTGGATTACCAGATTTAATTGAAGAAAACCATGTAAGTACAATTCCAGTGTGGTTAGATAGCCCAGTATGTCATATGTTTATATCATTGTAGAAAGTAACTTCGTAAAGCATCTCCAGAATTTCCATTGGAAATCTAAATCAGTCATATAGAATGGTAGTTCTTGTTTCAATGACATTTGGGTCGTTTAAAACCATAGTGTCATTTTGTATTCTTCAACTCATATCAGAATGAATATGGAACCAGTGAACTAGAGCAGAAATCAGCAAACTTTGGCCCCTGTTTTTAGAAATCATATTTTATTGTAATAACCACACATTTGTTTATGTATTCTATCTGGCTGCTTTTGCAATACAGTGGTAGAGTTGCGTACTTATGACAGAGACCCTGTGACTCACAAACCTAAAATATTTACTATTTGGTCTTTTACAGAAAATGTTTGCCATTCCCTGAGCTAGATAGAGTATAGGTACTTGCTGAGAAACTTGCCTTCAATCATACTATTTCTATAATATTATCTGAACTAATTGTTGAAGAAGCAGGATAGTAGGATTTATAATGTTCTTAAGCCTGTGTCCGGGATGTCATCCTTCTGTTTTTCTTGTATTTAATAGCAACAAGACTTTTAAAATTTGTTCCAAGTAATTAAATTGATAATTAAATATGCCATTTTTACTTCCAGGTTGTAAATAAGACAGACTTGAAGGTGGATTGTTTACCCAGTGAGAGAATGAGTTTTCCTCTTCTTGCTGGTGGAGTAGCAGATGATATTAATACTAACAAAAAAGAAGAAATTTCAGATGTTGTGGAAGGAATGGAACTGAATTCTTCAGTTACATCACAGGATGTTTTGATGAGTAGCCCTGAAAAAAATACAGCTTCACAAAATAGCATCTTAGAAGAAGGGGAAACTAAAATTTCTCAGTCAGGTGAGATATTTAAAATATATTTAAATGAGAATTTATTAAAGAAATGAACTTGGATTAAGGTATAAATTATCCTATAAGGTCCGTTTTACGTTAGATCTAACTATTTAGGATCCTTCATTGTTAGTGAAGACCCTGAATTAGAAAAATTCCCTCAAGCTTTTTTTTTCTATTTTTTTGAGATGGAGTCTCACTCTGTTGCCCAGGCTGGAGTGCAGTTGCGTGATCTCAGCTCACTGCAACCTCCACCTCCCAGGTTGAGGTGATTCTCCTACCCATGTACCACCACGCCTAGCTAATTTTTTTATTTTTAGTAGAGACAGAGTTTCACCACATTAGCCAGCCTGGGCTTTTTTTTAGTTCTCCTTCTTTTCAACACATATCCCCAAGTCTTTCTTCAAAATATCCTATTTTTCTTCCCTACTGCCTAGTTCTACCTATATTGTTGTGATGGTTCTGCAATAGGAAATGGCTCCTATATTTTTGTTATAATGTGTGCCAGTTTCACCTGCTATTTTCATCAGTTAGTCTGTAGCTGGTCTAACTGGGGCCTATGGTAAAACAAAAGGTTTTAACCTTGGCCAGACATTTAATGTCCTCCAGCTGTTCTTCATCAGCATCTCCTGGGTACCTTTAATATTACAAGCATGAGATTTGTTTACAGAAGACTCCTTTTATACCAAAGTTAAGGACAAGAATTTAACCAAGAAATTTAACTACTTTCAAAAAACATTATAACATAAAATGGTCTATATTTTTGTCTTAGCATTTGATATGTGGAACTTTTCATATATTTCAAGGCTTTGTCCATTTCTGACAGCCCTTGAATGTGAGAATTTTTTTTTTTTTTTTTTTGGAGATGGAGTCTTGCTCTGTCGCCCAGCCTGGAGTGCAATGGCGTGACTTCGGCTCACTGTAAGCTCCTCCTGCCAGGTTCACGCCATTCTCCTGCCTCAGCCTCCCGAGTAGCTGGGACTACAGGCGCCCGCCACCACGCCCGGCTCATTTTTTTGTTGTTGTTATTTTTAGTAGAGACGGGGTTTCACCGTGTTAGCCAGGATGGTCTTGATCTCCTGACCTCGTGATCCACCCGCCTTGGCCTCCCAAAGTGCTGGGATTACAGGCGGGAGCCACCGCTCCCGGCGAATGTGAGAATATTCTTTAAAAAGTTTTTTTTGTTTGTTTTTCAGAACTATTTGATAATAAAAGTCTCACTACTGAATGCCACCTTCTTGATTCAGTAAGTTTTCCAACTTGACAAGTCCCTTTATATTCTAGATTTGTTTTATAAAATGAATATTGCTTTTCTATTTGTGTACAAGGCTTAAAATGTATATCTTGTCATTGTTTTGCTTACTCACTATTCATTTTTCACAGAATGAAAAATTTGGTGTTTATATACTTTAAAATATAGTATGTTTTAATATTAACCCTGAAGATAAGTTTCTCTATATGGTTTTTCTATCAAATTTGCTCTGACAAACTGGGTACTTGAATATCTGAATATATTTCTAAGTGATTCAAGAAAAATATAAGGCAAAGTTTCTGCCCTTCTGGGGAAATAATGTCTATCCCACCTTCAGTCATCATTGGTTATTTATGTCCTGCTATTTTAGTGGCTACTTCCCTGCTTTTATTTCTGGTGACCTCTTGCCTCTAAATCTAATTCAGACAGCCCTTTTGTGAAGCCTTCTGTAAAAGCTCTTATCTCTCCCATGTTAATTTATATATATAGGTACAAATGCACATAGGCATACAGTGTTTACATTTCATCTCTTATTCCGGGTATAATATAAATGCATTCCAAAAATAAAACTTCAGGAATCAAATTCCTTATTAACTGTAAATTCCACATTAGGTAGAGCTGTCTGATTCATACCTTTGATACTGGCACTATGGCACGAATTAAATAGTGCTGTCTTTCCTGCTGTTTATATATAGCATTGGTTTCAGCCCCATCCCAGATATTTTTTTTTTTTTTTTTGGAGACAGAGTTTCACTCTTGCACCCAGGCTGGGGTGCAATGGTGTGATCTTGGCCCACTGCAACCTCTGCCTCCTGGGTTCAAGCGATTCTCCTGCCTCAGCCTCCTGAGTTAGCTGGGATTACAGGTGCCTGCCACCACACCTGGCTAATTTTTGTATTTTTTAGTAGCGATGCGGGGTTTCACCATGTTGGCCAGGCTGGTCTCGAACTCCTGACCCTCAGGTGATTCCTCCCGCCTCAGGTTCTCAAAGTGCTGGGATTACAGGCATGAGCCACCGCGCCCGGCCGATATTTTTATTTCAATGATCTGGAGTTAGGGATTTGTCATTTTTTTTCTTCATCAAGTGATTCTTATGGTTTACACCTGTGGTTTACAGCCTTACCTTGGAATTTTCCAGGACTAACTACTAGAATAGATCAGAAAACGGTCTTGGTTTTATTCTTCTTTAATCTCAGAATATAAGAAATTCATTCATAAAGCAAGTATAGGATCAAACAACCACAGTTTTAGTTAACTTCATGAAACCTGGCAAATACTTAGCTTCCATAAGCCGTGAATTCCTTAAAGACCCTTGTATATCTTGTCTTTCATTATTTTTCAAAGCTGCCTTTTTCGTGGTCAGGCTCTGGGCTGCCCTGTGTCCCAGGAGCAGAATGAAATGTGTTACTGTGACCCACGTACCCTTCTTTCTTGGTTTTAGCCTTCTTTAATCATAAACTGAGACCTAGAGGATCAAGGCTTTCAGCATAAGGCCAAATTATGTAAACCTGATTTAACCCTGTTCCCAGATCAAACGCTGAATGATTGATTCTGAGAATATATGTTGTTATAAGTAAATCCAGAGATTACCAAATCATAATATTTTAATAGTAATGTGATTAAAAGTACATCACAATTATCTTATATGTTCTCATTGATAAATCTTAATACCTTATCATTTAGCCTGATATTTTTTTCACTTCTGTAAATATTAGTATTTAGATGTCTATTTTAGACCCAAATTATTGGTTGCCCCAGTAGCATAATTTGAACTTGAAGCAGGGCTTGAGAGAGTAAAAAGATCCCAGCAGGATCACACAGTATTAAAAGGCCTATTAAGTGCTATTATATGGTTTAGGATTTATGGAATCTATGTAAGTGGCTTAAGATACTGCCTCACTTTTATTCATTCTGCATACACTGTTTGAGTCCATTAACATATTCACATTTTTATACATATATTCTGAATATACCTTTCTAATAGAAAACCTGTAATATACATTTGAAATAAGATCTGCTGGAAAGTAGCATAATCATTGTTTATAATTTTATTGTTATATAGGGAAAATGTTTACGTGTTTCTTCTTTGTTTGTTTTTGAGATGGGATCTTGCTATGTTGCTCGGGCTGGTCTTGAAGTCCTGGGTTCAAGTGATCCTACCACCTCAGCCTCCCGAGTAGCTGGGACTACAGGTGTGCACCACCGCACCCGGTTTATTTATGTTATTAATTAATCCACTATAGCAATGTTGAAGAATTAATTGGTGAAACTCTTGATGGATACTTTACTGACTTCTCTGGATTTGTTCTCCAGCCAGGTCTAAACTGCAGTAATCCATTTACTCAGCTGGAGAGGAGACATCAAGAACATGCCAGACACATTTCGTTTGGTGGTAACCTGATTACTTTTTCACCTCTACAACCAGGAGAATTTTGAATTTAAAAATAAATCCAAACATTTTCCTTCATATTATCAATGCTTATATATTCTTTAGACTATTGAAATTTTGGAGAAAATGTATTTGTGTTCACTTCTATAGCATATAATGTTTTAATATTCTGTGTTCATCAAAGTATTTTAGATATACTCTTTCTCAAGGGAAGTGGGGATATTTTGTATTTTCAACACAGAATAAAAAATGTACTGTGCCTTGCCTCTCTTGTTTAAAAGGAATAAGCTTAAGGCTAAGTATACTTATTAGCACTTATAAACATTCTTTAGTTTAATTGAAATATTAACCTGTGACAAATATTTGCATCTTTTTACACTTTATTCTTAGTTTGAACTCCTAAATTTGTTGACGTTGAACAGCTTTGGGTATCACATATTCCAGAGTATTCTGAGTTTCTTTAGATGAGCTTTTTGGATTCCGAAGTCAGTTTGACATGCTGCGGTTTCAAACAATTCAATCATTAGAGGTGCGCATTAAATCCTTACTTTTTGTTTTCATTTTCCCATTGGCATGGCCAAGAGCCATTAAGGAAATGCTTTTTTCTTTTGAAAAAAATCATATCAGTCATATAACATATCAGTCACATGAACATTTAAAAGATTGGTACAAAGAAAGCCAAGATTTACAGTTTATACAAAGCAATATGCAACACAACAATATTTTGCTCTCAAAAATAAAGCAGATCATAATAAGACAATGTCAGTAAATGTGGTCTTTAATAAGATGTATCACTAATTGTTTTGAAAGCTTTCAGCTGTTCATGGCCCTGGGCCATTAGAAAACCCTACTTTATGTATATTTCTTTTTCCTACATGGCTTATTTGAATTACCCAAACAAGCAATGAACTCAAACTGGCTTCACAATAAGGAAATTTATTATTTCACAAGTTATCAAAGTGATTCCAGGTACATAATCAATAGCTCAGTGATGACATCAAGGTCCAACTTTCTATTCCTAGTTCATTCTGTTATCCTTGATGTCGGCTTCTCCTCTGTGGCTGGGTCTTTTTGGGGTCATAAGATGGCTGCTAGTGGCAGTTAGAGTTATGTCCTTCCCTTTGGCCTGATTAGACCAACTAATGCCACATCCCCATCTGCACATCAGTGATCCAGCAGGGGACTGACTTAAATGAATCAGAATTCCCTGTTGAATCTGGGATCACACCTGAATAAAACCATGGCTCTTAGGAAACAGGGAATGGATATTGGGTAGGCAACCATCAGTGTCCCTTACTAGATAATGTGCTTGGCTATTGGAGTCTAGAATTAACAGGTATTAGGAAAATTTTTAGAGACGAAAGAAAACTGCTTTGGACAGAGCAGGAGTTCTTAATGCAGTGTATTGTCAGAGAAAAAAAGAGTTCTACCAAAATAGAATGAGAATTTCTATTTATTGAGGACGTACAATTTGACAGTCCCTTTGCAAACAATATTTTACTTAATGTTACGGTAACTCTATAAGAGCTGTGTGCATTTTATAGACACAGGAACCAAGGCTCAGAGGATTTAAGTAATTTTGTATAAACCAAGTTCTCTCTTTTCTCCAAAGCTATATTCTTCCATTTATTTAATAAGAATAGAATAGTCAAGACCAGAATGTTAGGGGAAGGAATTTTTTGAAATATGCTATGATATGCTGCCCACATCCCTCTTTAGTGATAGAAGACTTATTCCTTGAGCTACAGGAAGTGCTGCTGGCAGGCAGCCCTCAGTTGACATCCCTTGTGAGGATTATGTTGCCTCAGCTGAAGACAGCCACTTCATCTCAGGTCACATTCTCTTTCCCAGGTGTCCTATAATCAGTGACTGATCAAAGTGGGGGTATAAAAAGGCCTGGCCCCCCTTGCAGCTCTGAAGAATCATCCCAGCTTCAGAACTCCCCCTAGGGTAGGGTAAGTTATTGCTGCTCAACCTCTCCCTCAACCCAATCACGTCTTTCCCATCCCCACATGTATTTATTGCAAGTACACTCCCTCACACGCTTCTTGAGATCTAATCTCTGCTTCCTGGGAGACCAAACCTGTGACAATTACTGATTTAATGGATTTGAAAAGATAGTATTGTATAAAATAATATTTTGGGCCAGGCGTGTTGGCTTATGCCTGTAATCCCAGCACCTTGGGAGGCCAAGGTGGGTGGATCACGATGTCAGGAGTTCAAGACCAGCCTAGCCAAGATGGTGAAACCCTGTCTCTACTAAAAATACAAAAATTAGCTGGGCATGGTGGCAGGTGCCTGTAATCCCAGCTACTCAGGAGGCTGAGACAGAGAATTGCTTGAACCTGGGAGGCGGAGGTTGCGGTGAGCTGAGATCATACCACTGCACTCCAGCCTGGGCGACAGAGTCAGATTCTATCTCAAAAAAAAAAATGTTGGTCTTCTATAAGATGAAGTGGTTTTGCCACATCCTAGTTTTGGAATTTTATTAATCTTTGGGCTTGCTGCTAATAAGGGTAGAAAGGCATGGGTAAGAATGTTGACGATGGGAACAATTAAATTTTGAAAGTCAACTATATAAGATACCTTTTTTCTCTATAAGAGATTTCATAAAAACCAGGGAGATGGTCCTATATTGGTATCAAATTACTGATTTGAAAGCAGTGAACTACAGAAGGAGAAAATAGGATTAAAAAGCCGTCAAGAAATATACCAGAATCCTAATAATAATTGTCTATGGGTCATAGGTCATCTATAGGTTAACTTTTTCTTAATGCTGTTCTCATTTCCTGAACATATTATATTTCCTTAAGAAAATGAGAATAATTTCCTTGAAACATCTGATTTTTATGAAATTCTGGAAGAGATAATTTTGTGGTAATATTTACTTTCTCCTTAAGAAAAATATTTTAACAAGTATAGGAAACCTTGAGGCCCCAATGCAGTATTAATATTACTACATATTTTTTCCATTGTGCATTATCTAGAATAAACCACTCCAATTAAATGACATATTGAGACAGGTAATTCACTGTAATATTTATTAAGTAGATGACTTACAAGAAGGATATTGATGAATAAAAATTTTCACTCACAGTGAACATGAAACCTTTACACATGTAAGGTTTAGATTCTTTTTTTTTTTAATCTGCCCTTTCAGATTATATCATGGTATATGAAGCACTGGTGAGGTCTATGTCACCAGAAATTCCCAGTTTGCTGATTTCATTGAGTTTTTTAACCCGATGATTGTACTGCAACAAGTGAGCATCATTCACTGCAACCTTGAAGTGGTCAGGTTCAACCAGTACTTGTATCTGAAATGGCATATACATAAACTGTTACATGAGGTAATGCATATGTCAGCTGGATTTAGCCATTCCACAATATGTACATATTTCATGTGCACGATAGAAACAATTTTTTGTCAACTGAAATAAAGGGAAAAAAATGTCCATTAATTTCAAACCAGTCTGGCCTGAGCCCAGGATGTCCAACATTTCATCTTTATCATTTGTGGGGCCAATTAAGATCCAGAGAAAGTAACTTTACAGCAAAAATTCCAAGTTATGCCGGGCGGGGTGGCTCACGGCTGTAATCCCAGCACTTTGGGAGGCTGAGGCGGGTGGCTCACAAGGTCAGGAGATCGAGACCATCCTGGCTAACACAGTGAAACCCCGTCTCTATTGAAAATACAAAAAATTAGCTGAGTGTGATGGCGGGTGCCTGTAGTCCCAGCTACTTGGGAGGCTGAGGCAGGAGAATGGCATGAACCCAGGAGGCGGAGCTTGAAGTTAGCCGAGATAGTGCCACTGCACTCCAGCCTGGGTGAAAGAGTGAGACTCCATCTCAAAAAAACAACAACAACAAAAAAATTCCAAGTTATTCAGGTTTTTTTTTAAAGCAACAAATTTATTAGAAGGATACATAAGTGAAGCCATAAAGGTGAAGGCTAAAGATTTGCCTGCATAAAAACTTAAAAGAGCCTGGGTGTGGTGGCTCACACCTGTAATCCCAACACTTTGGGAGGCAAAGGCAGGCGGATCTCTTGAGCCCAGGAGTTTGAGACCAGCCCAGGCAACATGGTGAAATCCCATCTCTACAAGAAAAATACAAAAATTAGCCAGGCGTGGATGGCATACTTCTGTGGTCTCGGCTACTAAGGAGGCTCAAGTGGGAGGATCGTTTGAGCCTGGGAGGTTGAAAGGCTGCAATGAGCTGTGATCGTGCCACTGTACTCCAGCCTGAGTGACAGTGTGAGACCCTGTCTCAAAACAACCAAAAGTTCTGGTATGGTCTAAAACACCTAAAAGAAAAACACGAAAATAGGATTCCTTTGGCAAATGTTGTAAAGATTGATGATAATCAGTTTTGGCAAGGGTAGGAGAAATCTATTCTTCCAATAGTGGATGTACATTCCTACATCTTTTTGGAAGTAGCAATTTGACAATATCTAAATTGTAAACATGTATATTTAAAGCAAAGATTTCTAGAAGATTTGCTTCTAGGAAGCAAAAATTTGTAAGGATAGTTATTACAGTATTTTAGTAAAATCTTTCCAGGTTGGAATGTTTCTATTCTGTAAATTTTCATCAGTAGGGTACTGGTTAAATTATCACGTATCTAAAAATGAAATACTATTGGCCAGGCGTGGTGGCTCATGCCTGTAATCCCAGCACTTTGGGAAGCTGAGGCGGGCGGATCACAAGGTCAAGAGATCGAGACCATCCTGGCCAACATGGTGAAATCCCGTCTCTACTGAAAATACAAAAGTTAGCTGGGCATGGTAGCGCACGCCTATAATGCCAGCTACTTGGGAGGCTGAGGCAGGAGCGTTGCTTGAACCCAGTAGGCGGAGGTTGTAGTGAGCCAAGATCGTGCCACTGTACTCCAGCCTGGCAACAGAGCGAGACTCCGTCTCAAAAAAAAAAAAAAAAAGTGCTATTAAGTAACAATATTCTGATATGAAAAGATATCCACCAAATGTAGACTGTGGTCCTTATTTGTCCCTGTTGTTGAAGAGTTTACACTCCAGCTGTTTTATTCACCACTCTATAGTCAACCCTAACTCAATGCTGTGGACCTAATTTGTTGAAGCAGTGCTTACAAATAAAAAGCGTGCTGTATGTCAGAAAATACTGGGAAGATACTCATGGAATTGCAACTTTGTGAGGATGGGGGAAGGAGTAAAAGGAAACTTTGTTAATTTAAAATTTATAAACTTTTCATAAAACTTTAATTTTAGAATAAAAAACATTTAGTTTTCATCTCTATGCCAACTGTGTTGTTTTAAGCAACAAAGTCGCAGTACAACTGTACCATAAAGACTTTTTGCCTTTTTTGTTAAAGATTATATTCTTTTCATTTCTAGAAAGGCTTAATCTCAGAGGGGTGGCAGCAGTGATGATGGTGAGGTGCCTGAAAGGAACTGGGGAGTGTGCCACTCCTGGCCATGTTCTCAGCCTGCTGAGCCTGGTCCCCTGGGCAGGGAGAAGATAAACTGGTTAGGCACCTTAGGAGAGGTGATAAAAACTCTCACTTCAAGTGCTTTGTGGTTTTAGAGTGATTCCTCATGAGAAATATACATTATCAATATATAATAGTAGCAATAACTTACTTTGAATGGTTTCCCACTTTCAAATGGGAAAACCGACTGTCTTTCTTCCCTTCCCCAGTTATTATCCAGCTTTGTATTGCAAACAATGACTCTCCTGTTGTTCTCATTGAAGCGTGGGTTAAAGTGGAAGGCAACATCATTCCCTCTTTGGAAATCTAAAGCAATTCTGTTTTAAACCAAAGACCAGTTATTAAAATGATTAAAGCTGTACATTTGCACCGTGTAAAGAACATATAATTTTCTAAAAAGCAAATAATTGCATAATACAGTACCTAGGAAATTTTTCTGAATGGAAAGCAAATAAATCAGAATGGGTTCAAACTGGAAAGTATCCTATGCCCGAAATTCTACGTACTATCAGAAAATCTAAAGGTAAGCAAGACAATAGATGTTGAATTTTTTTGCCTCATTGTCTTCGATCATATTTCCATTCATCTGTAATGCCCCTACAGACTCATGAAAACCCTTCGAGGTTTTCTTACAGAGATTTAGAGCCACTCTGAGGACACTTTATCCCTTACTATAGATAATGGTTATCTCTTTCCTGCTCTTCCAGTTTGTTTCAATACCTGGTAAAGGCAAGCCAGCTATATAGTTAACAGCCATCAAATACCTGGCTTCCTCATAATTAACCAGAAGCCCTAGTTCCTCTAAAACAGCAAGAATGAGATAAGGTAGTTAATATTCAGTATCTTGTTGCTAAGTTGTAAAGTCATGATAGTAAATGTGATAAACATTCTATGATGTGAGCCGGAACCAATGAAATTGCTAATTTAGCTTTTTGACCCTGTTCCTTCTCCCTGGATGTTAATGCAAACACAAGTCCTCTTTGACTAACCCCATCCCTGAGTTTCTCAAAGTGTGCTCTATAAAGCAGTAACACCAGAATCATCATTAGGTATTCGTATTTTAAAGCCAGGTCTGCACTCTAGACCAACTAACAAAGATTCTCTGTATTTTGATTCACCCAGTAACAGTCACATTCAACCACAAATGATCTTCCAGTGATTAAATTTGTAAGGAAAAAACAGCATAGAATTTGTATTTGACTAAATATACAATGTTGTCATCTCTGTCACCTTAAGCACTTTTTTTTTTCTAGATGCAGTTCGTCATATAGAATTTGCAGGACTAAGCAAGTTTTTTTTAAGTTTACTACCATTAACCATTTCAACCAGAATTAGTTTTGATCTGCCAGTCTCAATCTACATCTCTAGCATTATTAGAACTAAACTTAGTGAAATGACTCTAACAAGACAAGGATACCAAACTGGGTATTCAGTGTGCGTTAGAGGTTGTGGGAGGATGAGAGCAGATATTTAATAAATCATGAGTGCTGTGTGCACAGGATAAGGTGTGCTGGGTTCTATGTGATGTTGGGAGGAAATATGGATAAGGACATAGGTAGAGGATGTATATATTTTGTAATTTGCTATGAGACGGGCATTATTGTACGGAGAAGTTCTGTGCTTACAGAAATTGTCTAGGCTGTGTGGAAAGATGGGTTGGCCTTAGGATAGTGATTACCATTGCAGAAGCAGAGGAGGCTGGCTGAGGTGGAGGGAATGAGCATTTGAATGTGAAATTATCAGATCAGAAGTGAAGTCCATCTCTTGATTGCAGGATGTGGAGCAAGGTGACAGACACTGAGACTGTTTATGGATTCTTGCATAAACCTGTGTACATGGCTTGAATTTGTGCCATTTAGGTACTGTCCATAAGACCTAGAGACAGTTCCACTAACCTCAGGGGCAGGCATCTCAGATGGTTTCAGGACATGGCCAGCTTCCTTGTATGGTATGTAAGTACTGCATAACCAGTGGTGACAACCAGGGCCAAGCGGCCCAGGACAGCCATAATTAGCATGTATTTTCCTAAATAAAGCCTCACCCCATCCTAGCCCACCTCATCAATCAAACCACTTCCAATAGCAAAGGTTGATTTATTATGATGAAGTTTTTAACTTGTAGAATCTCTTCAAACCCATAAGCAAATAGTATCTACTCAAAAGACGGGTTCCCAGGCCTGCCACTGTCATCTGTAGAACCTGAGCCTCAGTTTTGTCTATAAAAAGGGGAGAGCAATATTCCTTATCCTGCCTTCAACCATGAAGATTAGCTGACATAATACGTATCAAAGTATAGAATAAGGTGTGTTACCATTTACTATGAGTGCCCCGATGCTTAGCAAAGTTATATGGGAATATGTATGGATTTATGGGATAATCCTATCTGATGGTATAGCCAAGATTCTAAATATGTAGTTTTTTAAATTTTACTAAAATTCAAAATAGCACTGTAAGACAGGACAAGAAAAAGAAAATCAAAATAGGCCATTCTTTATTCAAAAACCAATCTACAAATAGGGTAGGCTTGTTAATTTTGCTCTCCTTACCTGTTTGCATTGGGCTTCACCGTGCCCAGAATTGTTATCAGCATGCGAGGCACCACTCCCCCAGGCAAAGGCAGGTTATAAGGCACAATCTGGGAATGAACAAGTACATATGTGTCAATAAGGAGTCATGTTTCTTTGGGGAAAAAAAACGATGTTGCTGAAGTTCCATCACTATTAATATGTGTGAAAAACACATAACTCTAGTATATGCCATCTGTCCAGACTCTCAGGCCACTTTGCCCAGGGGCCAAAGGGATGAGGCTCCCTAGATGTACAAATAATAATTGAAAAGAAAGCCATCAGTAAATCTCATTACTATGGCCATCCCAATTTGTACTCATTCATGTTGACTATTTCTGGAAAGGCTTAAGCTAGATCTTGTGATCAACATTAACATTTTTGTATCACTCTTAAGGCCCTGTCATGGTACATGCTTCACTGTGGTTATTCTGCTTCCTGGGGGCAAGCAGCATATCACATTCTGGGCTTGTGGGTTCTCATATGCTTTGTACTCACATGGCTCCAGCAGAGTGCTTTGCATGTGGCAGATACTCAATATTTATGGAATGAACACTGTTAATACTGTGAGGTTCATTCCACAAATGTTTATTGACCAACTACATTCAAGGTACTGTGAATATCCCCAAAGCTCTATTTATTTATGGCCTCTTTTCTTTCCCTTCTTAAGACTTCCCCTGGGTTTAACTATCACCCAAACCTTTTTATTTTTTGAGACAAGTCTCAAAAATCCGGGTCTCAGTTGTTGAGGATGGAGTGCAGTGGTGTGATCATAGCTCACTGCAGCCTCAATCTCTTGGACTCAAGTGATCCTCCTGCCTCAGCCTCCCACAGTGGTGGGATTACAGGCATGAGCCACCACACCCAGCCTATCCAAATATTTTCTTTCTAGTCCTGATGTGTACTAATCCTGTACTTCCTCCCACCTAGATTTGCTGCTAGTGCCTCAAATTCAACAAGTGTGAACTAGAATGGTCTTCCCTACCCCCTCCCCCATCAGTTCCCCTTCATGAGTTCCCAGTTTGGGCTAAAGCTTTGCTGATGGCTCTAGTTGCTCAGCCTTGAAAAGTCAGAGTCCTCTCTGACTCCTAAGACATAATCAGTAGATTCTGGGGGTTCTTCCTCTGTAATCTCTCTTACATCTGCCTGTTCCTTTCCACAGCCTTCATGTCCCCCTCTCTCTGCAACTGACTAACCATCTCTGGTATAGGCCCTCTCAATGCCACCTACTCCCCCAAGTCTTTCTACTCTAAACTGACCTAAAAAGAGACAGTGCTACCTTGTGCTGTCTTCTGCATAGTCCTGAAATGGTCTAATCTCACACTGGTACTTAGCTCTTTCCTCATATTTATTATGTGTTTTATCATCCAACTAGATTATAAATCTGGAAAGGAAGGATCCTGTGGCTGAGATGTATCTGGATCCCCCATGGAGTTATGTTTTACACTTAGAATTCACTTGCTAAGACATTTTAATTTGCATGAAAATTCAACCCTTAGATCACAAAATTATCTTTAGAAGGTTTTTCAAAACCAGATTACCCTGGTTCCTCTACATGTTTGCTCAATGACCCTGGACAAATTATATCACTTCTCTTGCCCCATTTTACACATGGTTATTAACAGTATCTTATAGGGTGGTAATGGGGTTAAATGAGATTATCTATGTAGATGCATACTATTGACATGTACTCAGTAAGTGTTAATAATAACCAAAATGTTCTCCATTACTACAATCTTGATTTATATTCATAAGCAGTTTTATCAGTACCTTCAAAATATTCATTACCTTCTGTTTATACTAACCACACACAATAAGCTCAATATGAACACTTAATTTTTTGACTCTACCAACATACACCCATGGCTGGCCCTTGAGAAGTGGCTCTAAGCAGCAGGTTTAAAGCTCAGGGTCTCCCTGAAGCCTTCTGCATGTCAAGTACATGAAAGAAGGAATGCCATCTCACCAGTGGCCCAGCAGGGGCGCCATAGGGGCCAGTGGCAGGGTAGGCTCCGGGAGCACTTGGCTGTCCAGGAGGTGGGTAGGCCCCAGGGCCGCTGGGTGGCCCTGGGTAGACTCCAGGTGCAGATGCTCCGGGATAAGCTCCAGGTGCTCCAGGGTAGGCGCCTGGAGGTGCCTGTCCAGGATAAGCCCCTGGGGGTGCCTGCCCGGGATAGGCCCCAGGATAGGAAGCCCCTGGGTAGCCCCCTGCCCCAGCAGGCTGGTTCCCCCATGCGCCAGGCCATCCTTGAGGGTTTGGGTTTCCAGACCCAGATAATGCATCATGGAGCTGGAAAGAAAGACATAAACAATTACAGGACAGAAAGCATTCTCAAAAGCAGAATTTTCAGGAAAACAGGAATATGTGATCTAAGAAGGAGAGGAATATGGCAAAGGCATTACATGCATATCATTAAACTTTTTCCACTTATTAACAGTTTGAGTTTCTAAGACTAAAATCAGATGTTGGGATTACATATACTTTTTCACTTTATTCTTGCCTCGCAACGTCTCAGATCAGGGAGGGCTGCATTTTCATAATTAGCTCAAGTCAGGAGTTAGCACTCCTCTACTTACAGCACATACTTTTTAATCACCGTGAGAAAAACAATCACAAACATCAGAATGCCCAGACTGTACCGCGCTTCCCGCTACTCAGAGGATTTCTCAGCTCCTGCCGGCAGAGTCCACTCGCTCTGCCTGGCTTTCTTCCCAAATCTGCTGCTGGAAAAACAAGGCTCCAGCTTGCAAGCCCTCGTTGGACAAATGAGTCCAGGGGAAGCCACGCAGTGGGAGAGTGAAAAGGGAAAGTCATGGTAAAAACAAAACCCCCAACCCTCAACCATGTGAAGCTGATCAAGGATAAGAAACAGGCATAAAACACTTACCGAAAAATTGTCTGCCATTTTCCTGAGAGAAAGAAAAAGACAAAGATTATCATTTGATCCTGAAAGCCTTCACCGATTTCCATTAAACTGAACCTCACCACTAGTTCATTGTGCAGTTCTAGTCCATCTCTAGGCATTATGCCTAAGTCAGTAGTGTGGGGCCACAAAAACGTCTCTTCAAGGGGCAGGGATGCTATCCAGCTAGATTGCCAAACCCTATTTAACTCACGAGTTTAAACTTCCATCACACTAGCCTGTGCTCTGAATCTTACCCATCTGCCCTCTGTCCCCACTAACTGCCCCATCCCCTCCTCTGGGTTTTTGAAGATAAGCAGTGATTGATTACTACTGAGACAGGAAAGATAATGATCTCCAGACATAGTTGCTGCCCTGTTATTTATTCCTCTATTTGCACACACTTATGCCTGCTCTTGGCCAGGCACTGCGCAGGCTTCTATCTAGGTGTGAAGATGAATAGGCCATGATCTGCATGGTCAAAGGGGCCACAGGATCTAAAACTCAAAACAATTGAGCTCACAGAGATATAGAATAGAAGGATGGTTACCAGAGGCTGGGAAAGGTAGTGGGGGAGGGTGGGAGGGAGGTGGGGATAGTCAATGGGTGACAAAAATAGTTATAATGAATGAATAAGGCCGGGTATTTGACAGCACAACAGGGTGACTATAGTCAATAATTTCACTGTACGTTTGAAAATAACTAAAAGTATAATTGGATTGTTTGTAACACAAATAAATGAGAAGACGGATACCCCATTTTCCATGATGTGATTATTAGGCATTGTATACCTGTGCCAAAACATCTAACGTACCCCATAAATATATATAACTGCTATGTACCCATAAAGATTAAGAATTTAAAAAAAATAAAAGCCGAAGGGCCCACAGTCCAGCAAGGCAGATGAGACGCATCCATGGAAATGTGAAATAACAAGTCACAGATGCTATGAGTCAGAATGTGTGCTGTAGGAATTCAAACCCAGAAAGCTTACTTCTAAGAAGGAAAGGAAAGGTGCTGTTGGAGCTAAGCCTCAAAGGGCAGCTGAAGTTTGTATGTGCTTTTTTTTTTCAAAGGTACTTGTTATTCCAAATAAAATCTTCGGCAGTACAACAAACTAAGGTGAAAAAATTCAGGCAACGTGACGTGAAGGAAAAAAATATTTGGGTGTAAGATGCTACCAAAGACGGTTTGCCTAAGGGGTGGTCTGGAGACATCAGTCCTGCTTTCTCCTGTTCCTTCCCATGTCAAGGCTCCAAAAGCACAAGATGCTTCACAGCTGTTGTAGGTGCTCCAGCAGTGAGGGGAGGAGGGCAGCTGGGCCCCTGAGGCATGGGTGAGTTCTTCCTAAGCTCAGGATCACCTGTACCATGGCCTGAATTACCTGGACCTTGAAACAACCAGAATATCCTTCTCTTTGATTTGCCCACCTGTGATATTTACTCAATCACTTTTAGAAATGGCATCGGCCCCAAGGGATCCAATAAATGTCCACTACTTGATTCAAATGCAAGATATTGGCTGGGTGTGGTGGCTCATGCCTGTAATCCCAGCATGCTGGGAGGCCAAGGTGGGCAGATCGCTTGAGCCCAGGAGTTCAAGATAGCCTGGGCAATATGGCAAAACCCTGTCTCTATGAAAAATACAAAAATTAGCCGGGGAACGCATGCCTGTGTTCCCAGCTACTCGAGGGGCTGAGGTGGGAGGATCATTTGAGCCTACGAGGTCAAGGCTGCAGTGAGCTGTGATTGCACCACTGCACTCCAGCCTGGGTGACAGAGCGAGACCTCGTCTCAAAAAAAAAACCCATAAAATGTTACATTTTTTTTGGTAAAACTCAAACAGGCAGAGCTCCTCCTAGGGCTTAACATATGCTTCATTTACACACACTGGATATTTTATACAGGTTGAGTATCCCTTATTTGAAATAGGACCAGAAGTGTTTCTGATTTCCTTTTTTTTTTTTTTTTATTTTGGAATATGTCCTTATGCCCAGTTAAGCATCCCTAATCTGAACAGCCAAAATCCAAAATCTCCAGTGAGCATTTCTTTAGAGCATGACCTCTGAGCATCATGCAGGCATGCAAAAAGTTTGGGATTTTGGAGCATTTCAGATTTCTGCATTGGGGATGCTCATCCTGTACTATACTGCTATTATTTATATCATAGTCAGACATTACCTTTGACTAAAATATTTTTGCACATCTTTTTTTTTTTTTAGACAGGGTCTTGTTCTGTTGCACAGGCTGGAGTGCAGTGACATGATATCAGGGCTCAATGCAGCCTCCACCTCCCAGGCTCATGTGATCCTCCCACCCCAGCCTCCCAAGTAACTGGGACTACAGGCACACAACACCACACCCAGCTAAGTTATTTTTTTTTGTAGACATGGGGTCTCACCATGTTGCCCAGGCTGGTCTCAAACTCCTGGGTTCAAGTGATCCTCCCACCTCAGCATCCCAAAGTGCTGGGATTACAGGCATGAGCCACCACATCCAGCCACACATCTCTTTTTGAACATGGTCATTCTGAAACCTATTCAGAAGTCGTTAGGTTATGACCATGCCCATTTTCCAACCTAGGGAACTGCTAGCAGCTTGACAGGGAAGTCACAGTGACTCCAGAGGTTACTGCATCTTTCATTTATGTTACATCCCGTAGTGCTTGGCTTTTTAAAGCAAAAGTTGTGAGCTCCTCTGCATGTGCCTCCTTCCCCAAAAGGCTGCCACACTACCATATAAGAAACTATATAAGTTGCTACTGCAGGGGGAACTTGAGAGAAGAGTTGCTACAGAAAAGGAAAATAAATGAAAATTTTTAATTCAGAAAAAGAAAATCTCCCTCATTTTGGATGCCAGTAGGAAACAATCTTGAACTTCAAGGTGGGCAGAAAGCTTAGTTCCTTTAATTACACATACTTCTTCCACCCTAAGGCAATATGTCAAAGACCCAGCAATAACGTTATCAACATTTTGATTTCTTTTAAATGTCCTCATTGCACAGGAGCTTATTGTGAACCTCAGCACCACTGACACTTCAGGTCAGATGCTTTGCTGTGGGGCGCTGTCCTGTGCACTGCAGGATGTTCAGCAGCATTGCTGGCTTCAATACATATGCTGCCAGAACTCCAGCATACCACACTCCAACTTGTGACAACCAAGTGTCTTCAGGCGGGGTGTGGTGGCTCACACCTGTAATCCCAGTCAGTTGGGAGGCTGAGGTGGGAATATTGCTTGAGCCCAGGAGTTCAAGACCAGCCTGGGCAATACAGCGAAACCCTAGTCTCTACCACAAAAAGGAAAAAAAATGTCTTCAGACATTGCCAATATCCCCTGGGAGCAAAATCATGGCTAGTTGAGGACCGCCAATCTAGCTAGTTAGCAGTGTATCCCTACATGAATGTACACACATGGTTCAATAAAAACCAAAAAGGTAGTTTCAATTGTTAAAACTAGCTGAATTTGCCTTATAAAGGGTCCTAACATAACTCTATTCAAATTAAGATATGTTTAAAGGCTGATTCCAACCAGAAAGTCAAATAAACAAAGCATTTCCACAATTTAATATTTACTCTTTTCAAAGCCTCCGCTCAAGCATGTTTAGTTTATTTTCCAATCTAACCAAATCCAGTTTGGGAAACAAAGCAGATCTCACTGCATTTCCACTGTTTCAACACCACCTCGGAGGGCAGTATAGATTGTGTCTCAACACATTAGACAGGGCCACTAGAACAAAACCTGGCATTTGTGTGGTGCTTTTCAGCTTATGAAGCATGTTCACATACCTTATCTATTTTAGTTATAATGACAATCTTTGTGGTGAAATCTTGTACTGTCCTGCCATCTCACTGTCCAGCCTGGGACATGAATCATTCCTATGTCCAGCCTATCCACACTGTAGATGCTACCCACCCACAAGTCACTTAGTAGCAGGCTTGCTTATCAGATCAAAAAAACAGTATATATAGGGTTTGGTACTATCCATGGTTTGAGGCATCCACAGGGGGTCTTGGAATGCATCCCCTGAAAATAAGGGGGAGACTACTGTGTTCTCACCATAAAGAAACTGAGGCTCAGAGAGAGAACATGGTGGCCCAAAGTCATCTGTCATTGGCAGATCAAGGAGTGGGGCTCGTGTCTTTTTACTCCTTATTTAGGCTCATTCTACACCAATAGAAAACATCACACTTTGAAATGTTAAAGTACAGTCCTTTGAAAGTTAATTATTTCATTGGGAAATTAATTCTCTGACTTACTCATCTGTAACTACATAACACTGAAACTAAACAAATTTTTTAAAAAGGATTGTGTTTTGGTCAGAAAACTAACTGGGTGATTCAAGCACAAAATAATATTGAATATTGAATAAAGAATGCCATTTTGTATAGTCACTTGCTAATTATAACCACATAACCAATAAAGTGCACTTTTCCAAAAATTGGGTCTGCCCCATTTTGATTATGTCAGCTTCCAACCATGAGATTTCTTTTTTGAAAAGCATTATATGCCGGGTACAGTGGCTCACGCCTGTAATCCCAGCACTTTGGGAGGCCAAGGCAGGAGGATCACAAGGTCAGGAGTTTGAGACCAGCCTGGCCAACACAGTGAAACCCCATCTCTACGAAAAATACAAAGAATTAGCTGGGTGTGGTGGCGGGCGCCTGTAATCCCAGCTACTCGGGAGGCTGAGGCAGGAGAATTGCTTGAATCCGGGAGGCAGAGGTTGCAGTGAGCCAAGATGGCACTCCAGCCTGGGAGGCTGCAAGCCTCCATCTCAACAAAAAAGAAAGAAAAGAAAAGCATTATAACTGATGCTCTTTTGAAATCAAGATTATTAACCTCAAAACTTTCAGGAAAACAAAAAAGACATCCATTCAGATAAATATCATCCTTACTTGCCTGAAATTTTTTTTGTTTTTCTTTTCAGATGAGTAATTTAGAGAGAGAGAGACATACAATCAAATGTCAGAAATCTTCCCACTCTATAGACACTATAGATATGTGAACCCCATCCTGGTGTTTCCAGGATCAGAGAATTTTGAAGAGTCAGAGGGGAAAAAAAAAAAAAAAAAAACTTCAAAAAATAAACTAAAAGTAGAGAAATACTAGCTGGGTCTCCACATTTGTAAACACCTACAGTAAGCAGTTCAGTGTAGCTTCGGAATAAGGAATTTAAACATGAGTTAGAATACAGACCATTTTAATCGTCTGTTAATTGGTAGCTTTTCCCTTTAACAAAGAGTAGCTATCCGCTGCACTATGCTATTCTAGGCCCACCCAGCAATCAGTCCGGTTGTGTGGGTTCCCAAGAACACTTCTGAAATGTGTGCTCATAAAGGTCCCTGACCTGTGTGCAAGCCGTCACGGAAGAAGACTACTTCCTGAGCCCCTAGGCACTGCCCTACACTGCTCCTCAAGTAACACAAGAGGCAGTCTACTTCCTGTCCTTGCTGAAACAGAGCAGGACTTGAGGAAAGCCCATTTGCCAAAGACAAATTCAGTGATGCTAAGTTGGAATAAGGGGAACTGGTCCTTTCCTAGGATTTCTTTCTCATCATAGTTCCCTGGCATCAATGAAGGTAGAGTTACTTTCTGCTTCTCAGTGACTGATTTTCCCCCCTATGGAAAAGCTGAACAGGTCAAAAGAGAACACATGACACTTGGTCAACAGCGAACTGAAAGTATACAGCAAGCACAGCCTAGACTGGCTCTTAAGTTACCCACTCAGAATTTAATGAGAAGATCCAGTTCAGGCACCAGACACAAGGAGCTACCCTTGAGTGGGAGCCTGTGTCCCAAACGATCACAGGAAAGAAGAGCTATGTTTGAGATCAGTTACCACAAGTATCAAGTACATAAGTTTACAAGCCACTTGGCATTTAAGGTCAACACGAGATTCTGAAGGCATACTACATGAACAAAGGTCTCGGCTGCAGTTAAGGTTTGAAGTCTGGCTAATGAGGGTTCTATGTAAAAAGGTATCTAAATTATACATGAGACCAGCATTAGCCTCTTGACCTCACTAAGTGAAAAGTCTTTATAAAGCACCTATGCATATTTGTAGTACAGCGAACTATCATAGATTAAAGACCACTTTTAACAGAGGAAGACACCTATTCTACTTGGACACAACTAGTTTTCGGGGTCAATCCATCAGGCAGTACTCGTCCTCTTCTGCTTCTTATGTAACTTAGTGAGGCATCCTCCTAGCACTTCTAAGTGCTAAATATTCAAGGACCATCATCAAACTTCTCCCCAGAATCTGGACTAAGTGCTGATTTTAAACATCACCTCTAAATATTATGAATTTAGGAAGTTGCTTAAGTCCCCCAAAGATCAAGGATGGGGTATGATCATCTTTAGAATGAGAGACCCTACCCTAAGGATTGAGAGTCAATGTCTAAAAGGGAGACTATTGTTGTAGAAAAGTAAATGATCATTATTCAACCTTACTTTTTATGGAAACACACAATTTCCTAGTATGAAATGTTTATAAACTTGAGGTAGGCCAGGCGCAGTGGCTCACGCCTATAATCCCAGCACTTTAGGAGGCCGAGGCAGGCGGGTCAACTGAGGTCGGGGGTTCGAGACCAGCCTGACCAACATGGAGGGACCCCCCCCCACCACCACCACCATTAAAAATACAAAATTAGTGAGGCATGGTGGCGCATGCCTGTAATCCCAGCTACTCGGGAGGTTGAGGCAGGAGAATCGCTTGAACCCGGTAGGCAGAGGTTGCGGTGAGCCGAGATAGAGCCATTGCACTCCAGCCTGGGCAACAAGAGCGAAACTGCGTCTCAAAAAAAAAAAAAAAAAAAAAAAACCTTAGGTAAACAAATCAGAACTTTGGAAGCTGACGAAAGCTTTTTCTTCTCAGGCCCTGTGCCCAAGTGGTTAATTGTATCAGTCTTATTTTCTTCAGAATTAACTGAGACTTCTCCCATTTCTTCCCCAGAATCCTAGAAACAGCCTGAGTCACTGAGGTCCAGGTGTCCTCATTGTGTAGCAACCCAACTCCCAGAGTCACTTTACAAACATTCTGCAGTCTCTGGAACCCGCAGGGCGAACTTGAAGGGTAAGGCTGAAACCTAAGTCCCAGCCTCCACCATGCGTCCCCGACTCCCTGGACCTGAACGCCTACTGCTCAGAAGGCAATCGTTTTAGTGTTTCTATTTGAGCACCCGATAATTCAGAATAAACTCTCAAACATGTTGTGAAAGCCCCCCCGCTAGGGCCCTGCACAGTGGGACCAACATTCTGCCACACCCAACACTTCCTGGGCACAGACAGTCTGGGCAGGGAGGCACATTTGATTCGGAAAAGCTTAGAGTTTGCAGTCTTTGCTAAGCCGGGTCATGCCCACTCAGGCCATGGGGCAAGCACCATTTTCTGTGGGATCAGCAATCAGACAGCGGCTGCAGCCCGGCCGCGGCTGGTCCTGGTGGAAGAACTCATTCGCGCTCCACAGCGAGATCTCCTCCAAGTCCAGCCTCAGCTGATGCTCAAAAGGGGCAGGGCCAGCCAAGCTGTGGGTCCCGGGAGGCGCCCTATGCAGTCCCGGGAAGTCCCTTCGCTCCCCCGCGGCCGTGATCTGGGGAAGGGTGACGGGGCTCCAACCCCAGTTAGAGAAACTGGAGCGGCCGTCTGGTTTGCTGAGCGAGCCCCTCCAACTCCCCTCACAGCTAGACCTGGCGAGACTGGGGTGACCAGACTGCGGCTCGTCACCGGATGGGGCTTACTCCGGGGCCGCAGAGCGCAGCCGGCGGAGGTGCGACGGTGGCGAAGCCCCCGAGGCTCCGCAGAAGGTGGCCCCGTGCCGCCCCGGGGACGTGTGTGGGTCTCGTAAGGTGCTGCCAACCTTCCCCGAACGCCAGCGCCCTCGAGAATCAAAGGCGACTGCCCCGGGCCCAGATGGCTGCCCGCCGCCCCGCACCCGGAGGGCAGAGCACAGGCTGTGGGGCTCTCCGCGCGCGCCCCGGCCCGGTCCCGGGGAGCCGAACCCTCTCCGGAACGCGCCCCGAGCAGCGCCCGGGCGCCCTCACCCCTGCCCGGCCGGAGCCGCGTCCCCCGCGCCCCGCGCCGCTCACCGCTCGTGGCTGGCTCCGGACGGCTGCTGGCGAGGAGGTGCGGGCGCCGGCGGGGCGGTGGCTCCGAGCCTCAAATACTCCCAGCCCCGCCCGGCCCGCCTCTCCCGAGGCGGGGCGGCGCCCCTGACCAGCCAGTCCTCTCCCCGGACCAGGCTGGGCGAGCCCCGCGCCCGCCTGACACCCCGAGCCACCGCCGCAGGGGCGACCAGGAAGCTCCCGACGGGGAGAGCGCGGGCACTGAGGGGCGCGACCTCCGCCGCCACCGTTAGGTTCCATGGCGCTCCCGGGGCCTGGGCTGCGGCCGCGTCTGTCCCCCGCCCTCTCCAGAATCACCTGAGTGAAGAATTCGCTGAGAGGAATTCAATTAATAGGTTGCTTTATTTGTAGAATACAAAACCAAAAATCTTTTCAATGTCTGTTCCCTAGGGAACTGACTACAAATTGACTACTTATTCGAGATCAATAGGTCTAGTCTCAAAGCAATTCCCTTATGAAGCAATTAATCAGACAACTCTTTAACACATTTTACACAGGAAATTCACATTATATATATAGACCCTCCTTTTAACTTCACCTTATCTTTTTGTTGGAAGAAAGAGATAAGTATTATTATCTCATTTTTACTGTCAGGGTGCTATAGCTGAATGTTTATATCCCGCCAAAGTTCGTATGTTGAAATCCTAACCCTCACGGTGATGTATTAGGAAGTGGAGGCCTTGGGAAGTGATTAGGTCATAGGGGCAGGTCCTTATGAATGAGATTGGTGCCCTAATAAAAGAGGCCAGAGAGAGACCCCTTGCCACTTCCACCTTGTGAAGACACAGCCAGAAGGCGCCCTCTGTGAACCAGAAAGCAGGCCCTCACCAGACATCAAATCTGCTGGCCTGGATCTTGGATTTCCCGACCTTCAGAACTGTGGGAAATAAATGTATATTGCCTATAAGCTACCCAGTTTATGATATTTTCTTACAGAAGCCCAAACAGACTAAAAGAAAATGATTTACTTATCCAAGCTCACTCATGTCTAGCAACAAAATCCAGAAATCCTGGCTCTTACACTTTATCTGGAAAAGCACCAGGCCAAAGAATCCTTGAAGGTTGGAACAAGGATCTCTGAGGAAAAAAACAAAACAAAACAAAACAAACAAACAAAAAAAAATTAAGGGGGTGGGGGAAGAATCTTTGCAGGGACTGGCTTATGTAAACTATGGAGAAAACCAGGTATCATCTGGTTCCTAAATAATTCCTGTAGCCCTTATAGTAACCAATTAATAACATAAAGATAAATTATTTCCTGCAGTTTTTCAACTTAGGGAAATGTCCCTGTGAAGGACTCACTTGCTGGAATTGAGAAGCTGTCTTGGCATTCTCTGAGATAAATTTGAAAGTGTCTTAGTGGCTGGCACTGTTCCTGCAACATCGTCCCCTCTAGGCTTGCACATAGAAGTCATAGTGTGGCTGGGGATTATTTATGAAAGTATGAACTCTTATCTGAAGAGGTAGCCTGGCAACCAATTTATTTGAATGGATCACCCACAGTAAATGACTAACCTCCGGGTAGTAAAAAGGTGTCACCCAAAGGAATGCCCTTGGTCTCCAGGGAAAATGCTATAAATCTTAAGACTTTGAGTCATGAGGCCTCATGGCCAGGCGTGGTACCTTTAGAGGGTTAGCCATTGGTAATAAGAAAAGTAGATAGCCAAATGAATTGCTGTGGAGGCAAGGGATGAATCAGACTCTTGCCTTTTCTTCTGGTCATTTCGGAGATAGACAAAGTTCATGCCCTGGCTACTTAGGGGGCTTGCTTACACCTGATTGTATGATCAGACATCCTTTTGGCTTCACTTCCTTACTTGTACGTCCCCATGAATACTTTGGTGCCAACTTCATGCCCCATAAAGCTAACAAAAGGATCCTGCTATGATCAGGGTGTGCCTGCGAATTTATAATTTGTACACATGCAATAAACGGCTCTTTATTACCCAATCCAAAGTCATATCCCTTTTCTAAGATAAGCATAAAAAGGAACCCAATAAAATCAATTAAGATATCATTGAGTAACTTCTATGTACAGCTCACTGTGTTATTTGAAATAAGGGACAAGGCAAGTGTTAGCCCTCAAACAAATAGGCTGGCTGGTTTCTACAGATGCAGAGATTGTAGGCCCCTGATAAAAGCAAGGATTCTAAGAGAGGCATCTCCACAGGAGGGAAAGGAGGAACCTTGGAAAAGCAGGTGGCTGTCCAGAAGGTCAGGAGGAAAACTGGGTAAGAACTTCGGTTAGAGCCAGAAGAGAGTAGGAGATGAAAATGAAAACAAAAAGGGAAAGTCTTTAAGGATAAGCAGAAAAGAGAAAGGAAGACAGTAATTGGAGGAGAAAGCAGAGCCAATTATTTATTTATTTATTTATTTATTTTGACACGGAGTTTCGCTCTTGTTGCCCAGGCTGGAGTGCAATGGTGCGATCTTGGCTCACCGCAACCTCTGCTCCCGGGTTCAAGTGATTCTCCTGCCTCAGCCTCCCCAGTAGCTGGGAATACAGGCATGCATCACCACGCCCAGCCAATTTTGTATTTTCAGTAGAGACGGGGTTTCTCCATGTTGGTCAGGCTGGTCTCAAACTCCCAATCTCAGATGATCCGTCCACCTCAGCCTCCCAAAGTGCTGGGATTACAGGCGTGAGCCACTGCGCCTGGCAGCAAAGCCAGTTTTTTAAAGTCACCTTTTAAATAGGAAAATAGAAACAGAGAGAAAGGAAAAAGAGAGGAGAATAGAAGAATTATGAAAATATAAAAAGTGAGTGAACCTGGCACAAGCCAGAAAAGAGGAGAGAAATTTCCCAGAAATTAGCACTACAGTGGGCCAGATAGGGAAAGAATGTCTCACAAAAGCTGAAGTTCTTATGAAATATAAACAAAAATGTTGATATTAAGTCATGTAGACAGCAGAATACAGGAACAGCCAGAAAAGAGCAAAGCAGCTGCTTTCCAGTTTTCACATTTGGACCCCGGGGAGCCCAGGCAAGTTTGGCGATTCTGTGTCCACATGGTGTTAACGCATCTGGGTGACAAGTGAAGAGTTGAGTCGGGCCTCAGGGCACTTGGTCTTTCTGGTGCCAACAACTAGATTCTGGGTGGCTGGCAGACTTAGGGACTGAAAGAGAGGCTGAGTGTTCTGGAGAACCATTTATGCCTTGAAGACAAAGTAATTTCCAGTTCCAGAACGAAATGACTGTGGCTGTCTGCTGTTTCTAGTCCCAGTTATCTACATGTACTTACTCATATCCAAGGCCTTTAGTGGGGGCCTAATATATGCCTCAACTATTTTGCAAAATCCATCCCTTCTAGCTCGCTGAATGAGCAGGCTCACCAAAACCTGGTCAACAAATGAAATAGGGTTGGTGGCAGTAATGTGCCCAATGATTGTTTACAAGGTCTTACCACCTGGGTTGCAACTAGAGCCCCTTGGGGACAGAGTGAGAGCCAGAACCTGCTTAGAAGGGAGCCAGCCCCTCCTGCCTTGGATGGGCAGGCCAACAGCATCAGGAAGAAGAGGTGTCCCAGGTGCCACCGCAGGTGCAAAGCCCCTTCTCCAGCCCAATCTCAGCCCTGGCCACCTCAGCCTAACCTTCCTTGTTTGTCCCTCAAGCCTAATCCAGGCCTGTCTTCAGCACTAGCCACCATCAAACCCACATTCCTACCAGTCACTTCTGTCTATAGACAGGAAGTGGTTGCTGCCACTACTACTGCCCTTATTGCAGCCACACCCAGGGCTATGCTCTTAACCACGCTACAGCATTAACCTGCCTCTTGAGGAAGTATAAAACCAGGGAAAGGGATAGAGAGTGTGCGAGCTTGCTAAGGCTGCCATAACAAAGCACCAGGAACTGAGTAACTTAAATAACAGAAATTTATTTTCTCCCAATTTTGGAGGCCTGAAGTCCAAGATCAGATGTTGGAAGGGTGGGTTTCTTCTGAGGCCTCTCTCCGTGGCTTGTACGTCTCTCTATGTCTTCACATGATCTTTCTTACATGCCTGTCTGTGTCCTAATCTCCTCTTTTTAGAAGGACACATTCGTATTAGATTAAGACCTCATTTTAAATTAATTTCCCCCTTAAAGGCCCTATCTCCAAAAACAGTCACATTCTGAGGTATCCAGGGCTAGGACGGTACTGATATAAATGTTTTTGCAAAGAGAGAGGGACACAATTCATCCCATATCAGAGAAGGGCAGGAGAGGAGCTGGTTGTCAGTTCAGCAAGTGTGGTCAGCAGAGATTTCTCCAAGGAGGTGGAATTTGAGCTGAGACCTAAATAAGGAGTAGGGGCAGGCTTGTAAAGGTCCGAGAAAGTGAGAATGGCAAGAATAACACTGTGAGTTGCAACAGGGACCTGTGCCAGCATAGACACCCGTGGGGCACCTCCTGCCCACTCCTCTCAGAATCCCCTCCCTGCCATCCTCATAAAGCGGCCCGGCAGCCAGGCTAGCACTTCATGACCTCTCACCTTAAGTGGAGTTGGGAGAATTATGGAGTCCTAACTGGGGGCTGGGGGAAGTGGAGAATTGGGCTGGTGGGATCAAAGGAAAGCAAAAAGAGAAAGCAGGCCGGGCGCGGTGGCTCACGCCTGTAATCCCAGCACTTTGGGAGGCAGAGATGATGGGTGGATTGCTTGAGGTCAGGAGTTCAAGAACAGCCTGGCCAACATGGTGAAACCCCATCTCTACTAAAAATACAAAAATTAGCCAGGCATGGTGGCAGGTGCCTGTAGTCCAGCCTGGGCAACAGAGTGAGACTCTGTCTCAAAAAAAAAAAAAAAAAAAAAGCAGATAAGCTATAAGTCTGCCTTTCTTCATGGTCCAGGACACATAGCCCTCTTGCACAAATAACTCACAATCTTCCTGCTCCCAGCTCTCTCCAGACCCTCAGCTGATAGAAAAAATGTAAGTTAGCTCATTGCAACATTGGCATCATCAGTACTGCACAAAACCCTCTTCAGCACGCAGCACGAGCTCCGTCCTACAAAATCCCTAGCAAGCCTTTGTCTCCTTTCACTCAGCTTCTCTTTTGCCAGCCTGCCCATTGCTTCCTTGCAACATATTTTTATACTTTCTCTAACAAATCTGCCTTTCTTTACCTACAACTGTCTTCATAAATTCCTCTTATCCCCCACGCCACTGGCCCCAATAGTCACGGCTCACCTGCAGCAAGAATCAGAAGGAACTCCTAACGCAGCTGAGTATTTGGTTTCTCTCACCTGAAAGCTTGAGTTTGGGCCCCTGATGGATTGTGAGTCAGTTGGTATGTGTGGCTGCATCTGCACCATGTCAGCCTGGGAGCCATGCACATTCTGCCATGATAAAGGAAGAGTAGAGAAAGCCAGTCTGCAGAGATGAGTTGAGAAGCTGTACAGAGGGAAGGGACAAGACAGAGAGAGTCCTGCAGTATTTAAATTCCTGAGGCCTGGTCTCACATCTGCATCTGGATTTTGTGTATTTCTCTTGCCCCCACACCCTTCCTCTTTTTTTTCCTCGGATTCTAAATCCAAGGAATCCAATCCCAACTTCCCCCAACGCTTTTTTTTTCTTTCTTTGTTTTGGAGACAGGGTCTCACTCTGTTGCCCAGGCTGGAGTGCAGTGGTGCGATCATGGCTCACTGCAGGCTTGACTTCCTGGGCTCAAGTGAATCTCCCATCTCTGCCTCCCACATAGCTGGAACTACAAGCGTGTGCCACCACGCCGGGTTAATTTTTGTATTTTTTGTAGAGATGAGGTTTCGCCATGTTGTCCAGGCTGGTCTTGAACTCCTGGGCTCAAGCAATCCATCCACTTCAGCCTCCCAAAGTGCTGAGACTGCAGGCGTGAGCCACTGCGTCCAGCCCACCTCCCTTTTTCGCATCCTTTTTCTGTTCAGGCTTGCAGACGCTGGTCTCTGTCACTTGCCACCAAGGAGCCCTCATACAGAATACAGACCCAAATGGGGCCTCACTGGAGGCCACCTGACTGTGGAGGGCTGGGTCCTGTGTGTGTGCTGGTGGAGACGTGAGCCAGAGAGAGCTGGCTTTCAGTGTTGTCACCATGGTTACTGCTATTTGACTCATGTTGTAGGATTTCCCCACTGAATCCCACACTGCCCACCCACAGATTCCCACACTGCCGGCTTACAACTCAGGGGGAAGTCTTTCCTGGGAAGCTGGGGTTGGGCTGCACCTTCCCTGCGAGGCAGCTCATCCTGGCCCAATGTCAGCTCAGATTTGCCCAGATCCACCATGTTCTGGCCTCCACCTGTGGCATTCTCCAGGACTGTCATCCTGCCTCCTACCTGTCCCTCTGCAGATTCTGTCCTCTTTTTTCTACACCAAAGTCATACTCTTTTTCTCCCCAAGAAAAATAGGCTTGCTTATATGGATTTCCCCCAGTCTTTTACCAAAACTGGAATAGTCAAAATCCTCTCTGGGCACTGCCAGCCTGTTATGTTATAGACAGCAGAGGGAGGAGGCCAGGGCCGCTATTGATAAGCATCGCCTGCAATGAAGTGGGAGCGTTCACAGCGCAAACTGACCCATGAGGCTTGCCAGGGCTGTGGCAGGGTGGGGTGGAACAGGACTGACAGGCTCCTGTTTCTTCCAGATCTGCACATTGGCAACGTGCCATGCATATTTTCAATATGTCTGCTAGCCAGCAACCATAAATATCTCTGTGGAATGAGCTGGGGAGATCTAGTTTGTGCAGAAAATCAGGGAACATGGAGGAGGATTTGCCCCTCTCTGCACTTTTAAAGGGCGTGCCATGTGCTTCTGCCAAGGGCAGAACCAAGGTTGCAAACTTCACAGAGAAGCTCAGAGACGTGTAGTTAGGTCTGGTTGTTTACTATAAACTGTGGAAGTCTATTGACTACAAATGCACAATCTAAATCATAGCAAGAGCATGAGGCAGGTAGTTTTCAGAAAAGAGCTAATTCTTTCTCATCCAGGTTGCAAGTCAGAGCTCTCCAAATGCCTCGTTATCATTAGCAGCAATCATGAAATCCTCAGCACTAATGGCCCCTGGTGCCTTTGAGAGTAAAGGTCAGAGGTCTTACAATCAAGTAAGAAGTTTCTGCTTGTTCTTTACCTAGCATAGAATTACAGATGGGGGAGGAACTAGGCCATATAGGCCATAAAAAGTGCAATTTGTGTTTATAGAGATGAGAATGAGCACGATCACATTTAAGTTAACAAAAGCCCTTTCTAGGGGCAAAGGAAAAGTCCGAGCTGGGTAACAGATTCCTGGAGATGTACTGGTATTCGAGAAAGAATTTACCTGCTATAGAGATAGTATTCCAGGAGGTAAACTTTTGTTTATTATCTCCCTTGGAGATAAACAAGTTTCCACTATAACCATTATTAGCACCCAGTGCTCGTTCTGTCTCTGCTGCCAATTCATTCCTTCATTCAGTTATTTAACATGTCATCATTCACACATTATCGTATCTACTGTCCTCCAGACTTCTACTCTGGTAGAGGTAGAGGACACAGGCTGGGCACGGTGGCTCACGCCTGTAATGCCAGCATTTTGGGAGGCCGAGGCGGGCAGATCACAAGGTCAGGAGTTCGAGGCCAGCCTGGCCAACATGGTGAAACCCTGTCTCTACTAAAAATACAAAAAAAAAATAGCCAGGCGTGGTGACAAGTGCCTGTAGTCCCAGCTACTAGGGAGGCTGAGGCAGGAGAATCCCTTGAACCTGGGAGACAGAGTTTGCAGTGAGCCAAGATCATGCCACTGCACTCCAGCCTGGCAACAGAGCAAGAGTCCATCTCAAAAAAAAAAAAAAGAAGAAGTAGAGGACACAAAAAATAGGAAAGACATGTTCCCTGCCCTCAAGGATCTCCCAACTGTTGGATCAGACTCACACATGAACAACTAACCCCAGTGCAATGCAATAACTGCTGGAGTAGAGGAATATTACCTGTGCTACGGAAGGACAATACAAGGAACAGTTCGTTCTTCCTGAGAGTTGGGAAAGGTGGGGCAGGGCCCGTGGAAGCAGCCTGACCAAAGTCAATGAGGATTAGGGTGCGGGTGTGGTAGCAATAAGACTGAACATTGACATTCGGTTTATCATATGCCCGCAGATATTCTGGGCATTTTCTATACTTTAACTCATTTAATGCTCACAACAACCCTATAAGGTAGATCTTCTCATTTTGCTGCTGAGAAAACAGAGGCACAGAGAGTCAAATAACTTAATCAGGGTCACACAACTGGTAAGTGTCAGATTTGGGGTTTGAAACCAGGCAGGAAGGCCTCAAGACCAAGCTGCAAACCACAATGCTCTACTACCTGATCCCGGAGCACACGGGACGTTTGGAGGAAGGGAGGGGTGCTGTAGTCACATTCGCAATGGCCTTTAATGCCATGTGCTTTAACCTAGTATGAGAAATTTGCCCTAGAGGGATAATGCAAGGGCTGGATGGGGAAGGGGAAGAGAGACAGAAAGGAGAAGACCAAGAGAGGTTATTGCAACACTCTAAGAGAGAACCCAGGGCAGTGGCGATGGGACCCGGAGGAGCTTATCTCCATTTGCTTACTGGTGAAGTTTGCAGCCAGATGGCAAATGCCTCGCATGCCTTCCATCACCCAAGGCAGAGGTGATAACAAATCACGCTACTTTTTCTTGCTGAGGTCAGATGCTGCCTCAGAATCTTTCTCAACACAGTGCTCCAGGCAGCCACTTGCCAGTCAGTCACAGCTGGTACATTAGATGAAACCTATTTGTCATCTCTCGTTGTGACAGACATTTTCGGGTGAACACGATGGCAGACAGAATGTCCCAATAAGGTGAAAAAAAAATGTAGTCACAGATAACTTGGAAGTTTCTGCTGTGGGTCCCTGAATGGAAAGCCATGCTGTGGATGGTGACGGAGAACAGAGAAAGACTGGGTTGGGAGGGAAAACCATGAGGTTTGTTTTGCACATCTTCAGATCTGAAGTCCAAAGGGCATTTGAGAATAATGGCTGACGTGAAAACATGGGTCTGAGCTCAGGAGAAACTCAAATTGGAGGTGTAGGGGAGAGTGTCATTGAAGGCTTGAAACTCAGTGCCTTCTCCCAGAATGGACGGAAGACAGAATAGGGCCAAGACTGGAACCTGGGGAACACCAGTCCCTATGTGGTGTAAGGAGAAAGAAGAGAGGCTTGTCTGATGGGAGAAGAATGTTTCCAGGTGGAGGTAGTCAGGGCGTTAGACACAGTGGAGAAATCAGGAGCAACAATGAAGGCTGCGGTGAGGATTCAGTAATGGCGAGGTCTTTGTGGCCAGTCCTGAGACAGCATTTCCAGTAGGTTGGAGAAAGCCAGTGGGCACCAACTTACACGGTTTGTCGGCTAAAAAGAAGGTGAGGAAGGTAAGACTATTTGGGAGCAGGGTTAAAAGGGGAAACCAGAGCATGTTGCTCTGACTGGGAGGAAGGATCAGGTGAACAGGTTAAGGCTGCAGTTGCAGAGGGACAAGAGGGTTAGGAAGGGATGAGTTAAGAACAAGGAGGATTTCTCCTTGGAAAGAATAGGATTTGTCAGAGTGTCATTTCATATTTATTGGTATGATTCTTACCACTTAATAATAGGGCTCCGTCCTTTTTTGGTCAGTCTTTTATCCCCAGTGCCTAGCAAAATACCAGGCACTAAATGAATACATGCCAAATAAAGTGAATAAATGCCAGAACATCTCCTTTTCCTAGATATGAAGGCGTCACCAGGGCCAATGTTCTATTTATTTAGAGACAGGGTCTTTCTCTGTGGCCCAGGCTGGAGTGCAGTGGTGTAATCATAGCTCACTGCACCCTCAAACTCCTGTGCGCCACTTTGCCCAGTCTGCCAATATCCTTGATGGCGGGAGATGGAGAAAATCACCTTTAGCTGGTGAGAAAGAGGGTGGTGGGAACAGGAGTGAAGGAACTGCTATAGTCACGATCAAATTCCCCAGAATTCATATAAAAGCTACACCAGAATTTTCATTCTTAAAGGCAAAGTAAGGAAGGGAAAGCCATGGTCATTATTTCCTTTAGAAAGACACACTAGAAGTCATGTGACAGGATTTCTGAAGCTCAGTAATTAATAATAGACAGGTACTTCCATTATAATTCTCTCTTTTTTCAAGAGCTAACACCTAAGATAAACACAAAGTAACTAGCCATAATTTCTAGCATTTCTCCTCGGGGGTGGAAGCTTCCTAAGATAAATATGTTAAGAGATGTGCTACCTTTTAAAATGCAAGTGTGATCTGGTCTGAAGAAAAAAATGTTCCTTCCATTTGTGTCTTTTTTCTCCTTGAGACTTAAAATTTTTTTAATGTTTTTTCCTTTGCTACAAGCCTGTAAGGAAACAAAATAACATAGCTGTGTGCCAGGAAACACGATAGTGGCAGCTACATCATCACATTCATGCATCTTTGTAATTAAGATGAAATTGATGTGAAAAAAAGTATTTTTATTCCTTTAGCAATATTAGAGACTCTGTTATTTTGCCTGCTCCTTCTTATCGGCTTTTTCTGACGGGTAGGCATTTTTACACACGAAGAATTTCTGGGTTACCAAGTTCTTTAGAGAGCTCTCTCTAACTGCGTCACTCCCTGTTCCTCAGCGTCTCTTCACATTTTCCGCTGTCAGTGAACCCTGGGGCAGGAATCAGTCCACCACCAAGGACACAGAACAGGCCACAGGGCTCAGATCTTCTACTTCCAGAAGAAATGGAAGCCCTTTTCTTCTTAAGTGTTGTCAGGGAAGTGCTAACTCCTTAACTCTCTCAAAACAAATTTGAAATTCTTAGAGAAAAGGTCTTAGTAAGGAAATCCAGCAAGATTTTGCCTCAGTTTGGGTCCCCCCAAACTCCAAGCTGTAGAAGAAGCAGATTCCAAAGAAATGAGTCCCTCAGATCCATTGTTTCCTAAAACCAAAATCTGGTAAATGTATTCGTATTGTGGGTTAGGTCTCTTTGTTGTTTTAAAAAAGGGCGCTGGCAGTTCCTCATATTATCACAATGGAAATCAAATCATGTGCTTCTGTGTTTGGACATCACGGCACCTCCTGTTCCTGACTCTGTGGCTTTAGAGGAGTTTATCATGTGTCCAAGCAAAAGAGGTTCCCTGGGGAATCCCTTCTTTCCCTATTGCTACAGATGAGCATGTCCAAGCATATACATAGAGGGTGTTTCCCACAGTTCTAATGCATGTGGGGAAACACATGCCAAATAGCATGGTTTACTGTCGGCTGGGCAGGAAAGGCTTTCCCAACCCAGAAGTGTTGCTTCAGACCAGAACAGAGTCCTGCATCTGAGTGTGAGCCTCTCAGGGCGGATCAAAGCTCCAGGCTCAGTTTGAAGTCAAAGGGAGTCTCCTCTGTGGTTGCGCAGGAGGTGGATAGTCTGGCATTAGTCTAAGACATACGTAATAAGCCACAGTTCAGCTCTCTGAGCATCATGACATGGCAGGGGAGATGATGGGGGACGGGGGACAAGGGACCAGCCATGGGTGGGGATAGATCCAGTCACCATATCCATAAAGGGCCTCAAATATGGGCTTCTGAGCTATCTGCAAGTGAGGTTATGAACTCACACACAGAGGTATACCTACAGGAGGGAAAGGCAATATTCATTATACAATTTTAATTTTAAAAATAAACATTAAAATAAACCACAATTTAAAAATGTTGTTTAGCCCTTTGTACTTTAAAAAAAATTTTTTTGAGATGGAATCTTGCTCTGTCACCCAGGCTGAAGTACAGTGGCATGATCTTGGCTCATTGCAACCTCCGCCTCCCAGGTTCAAGTGATTCTCCTGCCTCAGCCTCCCGAGTAGCTGGTATTACAGGCATGTGCCACCATGCCCGGCTATTTTATTTTTATTTTTATTTTTAGTAGACATGGGGTTTCACCATGTTGGCCAGGCTGGTCTTGAACTCCTGACCTCAAGTCATCCACCCGCCCCAGTCTCCCAAAGTGCTGGCAGTACAGGCATGAGCTACCGTGCCCGGCCCATTTGTATTTTTTTTTTTTTTTTTAGTATACTATGTGCCTCAAAAGTGGAACGGGCCAGCCTTCCCTCTGCTTCCGGGCTAGCAAAGGAGCTTTTAGTGAGTGTTAATGAATAAGCAGGACTCATGGATTCTGAATAACCCATGCTCATGGAGAGATTACCAAGGGAAAGTGTTTTACACCCTTTTCCTGGCAGTCAAATGTTCCCTGTTCACCCCAAGAGTATGCTGCTCCAAAAAGACCCCAGCCAGCTTCCCCCACCTGTTTCAGGGCTGCCAAAATGACAGTGGGAGCCACACAGATGCAGCAGCTCCAGCCCAGGACTCAGCTTCCTCCTGACACTACTCCTTGAGTGGACGCACTCAGCAACTGAGCCCCTTGACACGCTCGTGGGAGGGACTGGAACGTTTATGGCATATCTGGAAGAGAGTGTATGAAAAGAAAAACAATAGTGCTGGTTTTGTAAACATGGGACCGGCTCAAACCAATTAACCATTGCCTAAGTTGTTACAGCAACAGCTGAACAGCTGTTAGGGTGTTCAGCCTCACCTTTGACTATGTCACACAGTCAAAATTGCCCTGGTACGTGCCATGGAAAGAGCTTAACCTCCTCATTGTTAGCACCGCCGGCACAGCAGACTGGCTGCCATGGGGGACTGGGACTAGTTAGAAATGCCACAAAAGTTTGACCCAACCACCCAGATCCTGGCGATAGAGTTGAATGTTGCCTCCTGTGTCCTTGCCAGTCAACTGGTGATAAGGTTTTTTCTTATCTCAAAAGCCATTGCCATAGTATTGGCTTCTTCAACCCTTGCTTGGTAACAGTTTCTTCTGCACCAGAAGGAAGCAAGTCTCATGACTATTCATAGGTAATGTTTCACCACAGCGCTGAGTTCTCACTGCTCCTCAAGGGCTCTGGGATGAAAGACGACAGCACAGTAATGCTGCTGGCTTGCCAGTTCCCACTGGCACCAGTTGTTGAAGCTGCGTATCAAGGCTTTCACCTAGAAATGCATTTAGGTTAATGAAATCAGAATATTAACATAATCGGCCACAGAGCTCTAGTATTTAGAAGACAATTCGGGCCCAGGACACAAAAAAAGTCACCCATGAAGACAGAGAAGAAAACAGTGTTATCCATGGGATGATAACGACCATAATCCCTTTGCAATTCTACCCAACAAAAACCTGTCAAGGCCTGCTCTGTGCAAGCACTGTGCTAGGTCCCAGGAGGAGAGAGAATTTGCATCTGTCCCTTAGAGACCTTGGTGGTAGTTTGGTATCATTCAGAGTTTAGGTTTTGGTGCCAAATGGATGACAAGCAATGGGTTCCCTAGAGTACTTTCTTCTTCTTCTTTTTTTTTTAATATACTTTAAGTTCTAGGGTACATGTGCACAACGTGCAGGTTTGTTACACATTTATACATGTGCCATGTTGGTTTGCTGCACCCATTAATTCGTCATTTACATTAGGTATTTCTCCTAATGCTGTCCTTCCCCCTCCCCCCATCCCCCCTAGAGTGTTTTCTAGGGAACCCGTCACACAGCAGGAACTGAGTGAAGAGTAACACCTTTTATTTGCTGTCAGAAGCTCAGCTCTCGTCAACCTCCCACGGATGGCTTCCTGCTCCCAAGTCCCAGTCCCTGGCTGTGTCCCTGCACTGTGTTCCAGCCAGGCACTCACTGCTCAGGCCTGCCCCTTTTAGCTTGACACCATGTCCCTCCTGCTCTCCAGCACACTCATCTGTAGCCAAAGCCAAACCTCCAAGATGCTGCCTGCCTGGATTTCTAGAATTCATCCATGGTCTGGCCTGATACTAATTATATCCAGGCTGTGTCCATTTTACTACTGAAGTAACCTCTTATGTCCCCAGCTCCAGGTAAATCAGCCTTCAACCTCACCATGTTTTTTTGTTTTTGTTTTTTTTTGAGACAGGGTCTCACTCTGTCACTGAGGCTGGAGTGCAGTGGCGTGATCTTGGCTCACGGCAACCTCTGCCTCCTGGGTTCAAGCAATTCTCCTGCCTCAGCCTCCCGAGTAGCTGGGGTTACAGGCGCCCGCCGCCATGCCCAGCTAGTTTTTGTATTTTTAGTAGAGACAAGGTTTCACCACGTTGGCCAGGCTGGTCTCGAACTCCTGACTTCAAATGATCCACCCGCCTCAGGATCCCAAAGTGCTGGGATTACAGGCATGAGTCACCACCCCTGGCTCAACTTCACCTTTGAACATGTCACTCCTGCCCAGAAGCTAGCCCTGACTCCCTATGACTTCTAATTTAAGGTAAAATCTCAGCCCGAGGCTCTTGGTTTGGTGTGATCTAGCCCAGCCCATCTCAGGTAACATGCCAGCCTTCATGTCTCTGGCCTTAGTGGACTAATTGCATTCCTCGAGTAAGTTCCTACTTTTCCTTCCTGTGTCTTTTGCTCTTGTTGGACTTTGTTGGGATTTCAACACAGGAAGATAGAGGGAGATGGAGGACTAAAGGGAACAACATGAACACAGATAAAGACATGAGAATGCACAGACACCAGAGAGGAGATGTGTTTGGTCATTGATATTGGGTACTTACAATCCCAGAGTCATAGCTCTTATAGATAAAGGAAACTAAATAGACCATCTGGTCTACCCCTGGCTTCCAGGCTAGGAAAGTATTTTTATTCCCATGCAGTATATTAGACCACCAAGACCCGGAGAGGTTAAATGGCATAATTGGAAGTAGGGAGAGAAATGTTTAGACAGACAACTTGGGGTCATCCTATAGAAGACCTTTAATGCCAAGTTAAACTTGTACTCAATTTTAATGCCAGAGATAATTGAAAGCTTTCCCTGGAGCAGTGGCATAATTGGAGCTATGCTTTGAAGTAGTGTTTTCAAACTGTGGGATATGACCCGTTATTGAGCCACAAAGTCAATTTAGTGGATCATGAATAAAACAGAATGCAGTATTGCTTTGTGAGTTTTCTGTGTGTATATTCGGTTGTAAGGTAAAATATAGTTCTTGGCTGGGAACAGTGGCTCATGCCTGTAATGCCGGCACTTTGGGAGGATCACTTGAGTTCAGGAGTTTGAGACCAGCCTGGGCAACATAGCGAGACCTCATCTCTACTAAAAATAAAAATAAAAAAATAGCCGGATGTGGTGGTACACACCTGTAGTCCCAGCAACTGCAGAGGATCACTTGAGCCTGGGAGGTCAAGGCTGCAGTGAGCTGTGATTGTGAGCCATGATCTTGCCACTGCACTCCATCCTAGGCAACAGAGCAAGACCCTGTCTCAAGTGTATGTATATATTTCTTATTAAGAGTCATGGTCAAAAAGGCTTGACAGCTCCAGCTTTAGCCAGGCATGGTGGTCCATGCCTGTAAGTCTCAGCACTTTGGGAAGCCAAGCTGGGCAGATCACTTGAGCTCAGGAGTTCCAGACCAGCCTGAGCAACATGGTGAAATCCCATCTCTACAAAAAATTAGCCTGGCATGGTGGTGTGTGCCTGTAGTCCCAGCTACTTGGGAGGCTGAGTCTGGAGAATGGCTTGAGCCTGGGAGGTCGAGGCTGCGGTGAGCCGTGCCACTGCATTCCAGCCCAGGTGACAGAGCGAGACCTTGTCTAAAAAAATCTCAAAAAAGAAAAAGAAAGAAACAGGAAAGCTCCAGCTTTAGAGATTCATCTGAATGAGGGTGTAGAAGAGCCTGGGGGTCGAGTTAGGAGACTCTTGTCACAGCCCAAGGGGGAGGAAGGAAGGTCTGAATGGGAAGGAGAAGCCAGAGGAAGGGAAAGGAAGGAGTGGGCATGAGGGATTGGCGGGGGTAAGAGTGTCAGGATGTGGGGGCTCAGGGAGAGGGAAGCATCAATCAGGCATGACTAAAAGTCACACCTGGGTGCTTGAGGAAATGTTAGTGTCTACAGCCAAGGGAAGAAGCCAAGGAAAGTTCAGAGAAGGCGCTGGTTTGAGGACCATCTCAAAAGACTGATGAAAGGACACAGCAATTATCAGGTACTAGATCAATTGAGGTCCCAGCAGGAGACAGAATCCACTCAGATGGCTTCAATGAAGAGTCCTAAGTGGGCAGGGCACGGTGGCTCATTCCTGTAATCCCAGCACTTTGGGAGGCTGAGGTGGGCAGATCACCTGAGGTCAGGAGTTTGAAACCAGCCTGGCCAACATGGTGAAACCCCATATCTACTAAAAATACAAAAATTAGCCAGGCGTGGTGGTGGGTGCCTGTAATCCCAGCTACTTGGGAGGCTGAGGCAGGAGAATCGCTTGAACCCGGGAGGCAGAGGTTGCAGTGGGCTGAGATCATGCCACTGCACTCCAGCCTGGGCGACAGAGCGAGACTACATCTCAAAAATAAATAAATAAATTAAATTAAATAAAAAAAGTCCTGAGTGAAGGGAGGATTTCCAGAGCTGTAGGCAGGTTGAAGGGAACCAGCCTGCGATCATGAGGCCCTCAGAGGCTAACCACAGTAGGAGGCTCTTCCTCTCAGATTCCCTTGGGCCCCAAGCTTGCAGGACAGCCCTTCCCCACCTTCTCATCCACTCCCCCATCCCCAAACCAGCACACAACTGCTATTTGGCTTGTCACCATCACTGTTTCTCTTGCTACTATTATTTCTATCCTCACCATCACCCTTACCCATGCCAAGGGCTTTATACACATTCTCATTTAAACATTTTTACCTCAAGAGTTGGTGTTGGGCTGGGAGTGGTGGCTCATGCCTGTAATCCCAGAACTTTGGGAGGTGAAAGCAGGTGGATCACCTGAGGTCAGGAGTTTGAGACCAGCCTGGCCAACATGGTGAAACCCCATCCCTACAAAAATACAAAAGTTAGCCAGGTGCTGTGGTGCATGCCTGTGGTCCCAGGTACTCTGGAGGCTGAGGCAGGAGAATCGCTTGTCCGGGAGGCAGAGGTTGCAGTGAGCCAAAATGGTGCCACTGCACTCCAACCTGGGTGACACAGTGAGATTCCGTCTCAAAAAAAAAAAAAGAGTTGGTATCATGCCAGACCCCTATTAACTCCAATAGGGATGGCATCAGGTTCAAGAGGCTGAAGAAGAGACCCAAAGCCAATAGATGAGACAGGCAGTTTATTGAGAGGAACTTATACAGGGTGGTCCGGTGGCAGCAGGCTGGGCCAGAGAAGCACCAGCACCTACAGAAAGCATGCAGTTTCTATAGTGTTTTCATTTAGTACCCTTCCCCTAACAACCTCCACCTGCCAACCTTCATTTACCCCAAAACAAAGGGCCTTGATCCCCTGCACAGCCCATTCCACAGGATGGCCCAGGCTCTCAGATGTTCCTCATAGATAAAATATAATGATGCCAGGCGTGGTGGCTCACGCCTATAATCCCAGAACTTTGAGAGGCCGAGGCAGGCAGATCACTTGAGGTCAGGAGTTCAAGACCAGCCTGGCCAACATGGCGAAACCCTATCTTTACTAAAAATACAGAAATCAGCCAGGCGTGGTGGTGCACACCTGTAACCCCAGCTACTGAGGAGGCTGAGGCAGGAGAATGGTTTGAACCCAGGAGGCAGAGGTTGCAGCCTGGGTGACAGAGCAAGACTCTGTCTCAAAAAAAAAAAAAAAAAAGCTATAATGAATCTTTGGGTTGGCCACACTGGGAACTCTGAACACACATTCAGGTGCATCTGCCATACAGGGTCATTCTCAGGGTAGGCTTAAGTTATTACTCTCAGGAGGTGCATCTGCCACGCACAGGTGCATCTACCATACGCCCCACCCCAGCACGCCCTTGAATGGTTCTCATAGTCTCATCACATTCCCTGGGGCCAGGTATATGGAGGAGCACTGGCACCAGCGCAGCAGCAACACAAACCACCACAACAAAAAGAACAACGAATACGATAGAAGGTTCTCCCAAGCTCTTGGGAGCTCATCTTGGATCTGCCACAGCAGGCCCCTGGTGGAGGAGAGGGGCGGCTCTTTGTAGGCTCAACAGTCCATTTTGTCCTGAAGAGAAGCCACCATCTGTGCCCAGTTGGACCATTGCTTGTGCTGTGAGCTCAGCCTCTATGGCTGCTTGGGGCATGGTCAGAAGTGGCCAGCCAACTACAGCTGCCACAGCTCAGGAATCTGAGCCTTGCTCAGTCAGATCTACCCCCTGCAACTCCCCTTCCAGACCTTTCAGTGTTTTCAGGGCATCCCTGTACTCATACATTAGGCCTGATCCATCAAGGACAGCGGCTCTCGGGCCCCATATAGACATGGACAGCCAACCTGGGATTTCCCCCCTGCAGATCTCCCCTTTCCCAATCTCATCATCTGGGGCTTTTCTCCCACCTCCTGCTGGGCTCACCACCTATCATACTGGACCCCATTAACTCCAGTAGGTCAGGATGTTACTTTTGGGACTAGAAAAAAATTAAAAATTTAAAATATTTTAAAAATTAAAAAAAAAAACTTCCAGTAGGGATGGTACCATGTCTGAGAGGCCAAAGAAGAGACCCAGCGAATGAGACATAGGGTTATTTTTTTGTTCTTTTTCTTTCTTTTTTTTTTTTTTTTTTTCACTAGAGATGGGCCTTGCTATATTGCCCAGGCTGCTTTCAGTCTCCTGGGCTCAAGGGATCCTCCTGCCTCAGCCTCTCAATGTGCTGGGATTACAAGCAGGAGCCACTGCACACAGCCAACATAGAGTTTATTGAAGGGCACTTACATACAGAGTGGTCTGATAGAGGTGAACTGGACAAGAGAATTGCCACTGCTTGTAAAAATGCATGCAGTTGGCCGGGCGCGGTGGCTCACGCCTGTAATCCCAGCACTTTGGGAGGCCGAGGTGTGAGGATCACAAGGTCAGGAGATCAAGACCATCATGGCTAACACGGTGAAACCCCGTCTCTACTAAAAATATAAAAAATTAGCGGGGCGCGGTGGCGGGTGCCTGTAGTCCCAGCTACTTGGGAGGCTGAGGCAGGAGAATGGTGTGAACTCGGGAGGCAGAGCTTGCAGTGAGCTGAGATCGCGCCACTGCACTCCAGCCTGGGTGACAGAGCGAGATTCTGTCTCAAAAAAATAAAAATAAAAAATAAAAAATAAAAATCCATGCAGTTTATATAGCATTTTCACTTAACACCCTCCCCCTAACAACCACCACCTGGCAACCTTCACTTAAACCAACACAAAGGGCCTTGATCCACTCTACAGCATTCCGTGGGCAGGACAAAAGCTCAGATGTTCCTTATAGATAAGGAATGAATCTCTGAGTTGGCATACTTGGCACTCAGAATACACATTCAGGTACATCTGCCATACAGTGTCATTCTCAGGGAATGTTTAGGTTATTGCTGTCAGGTGTGTCTCCCATACACAGCTGTGTCTACCATATAGTTGTTCCTATCTTTTTTTTTTTTTTTTTTTTTTTTGAGACAGGATCTTGCTCTTTCACCCAGGCTGGAGTGCAGTGGTGTGATCATAGCTCACTGAAGCCTTGAATTCCTGGGCTCAGGCGATCTTTCCACCTCAGCCTCCTAAGTAGCTAGGACCACAGGTGTGTGCCACCATACCTGGATAATTTTTTATATTTTTTGTAGAGACAGGGGGTCTTGCCATGTTGCTGAGGCTGATCTCAAACTCTTGACCTCAAGTGATCCATCCACCTTAACCTCCCAAAGTGCTGGGATTACAGGCAAGAGCCACTGCTTCTGGCTAAGAGCTAGTCCTGTCATTATTACAACTTTACAAATAAAGAAATTGAAATTGGACTTGGCACAGTGGCTCATGCCTGTAATCCCAACACTTTGGGAGGCTGAGGCAGGTAGATCACCTGAGGTCGGGAGGTGGCTCACGCCTGTAATCCCAGCACTTTGGGAGGCCAAGGTGGGCGATGGCTTGAGCCCACGGGTTCGAGACCAGCCTGGGCAACATGGTGAAACACTGTCTCTACAAAAAATACAAAAATTAGCCAGGTGTGGTGGTGCACACGTGTATCTCAGCTACTTGGGAGGCTAAGGTGGGAGGATCCCTTGATTCCAGGAGGTGGAGGTTGCAGTGAGCTGAGATCACGCCACTGCACTCCAGCCTGGGTGACAGAGTGAGATCCTGTCTCAAAACAAAACAAACAAACAAACAAACCACAACAAAAAAAAACTTGGCCAAGTTCACAGTAAATGACAAAGTTGGAATATGAAGCCAGGCATCTTCTTGATCACTCCTAATCACTATAGTGTACTACTAATTACCAAGAAATAGACAATAACAAAGGTAGCAAATAACAAGGCAGGTAACCAAGCATAGTCATCAGTGATGTTGCACACTGTGAGTGGGACCAGGCCTTTCATAATCCCACTTCCCTAATTTCTTCTTCGAAGCTCTAGTGGGACTCGGCTGGAAGCTGTGGCTTATGCCAGTAATCCCAACACTTTGGGAGGCCGAGGCAGGCGGATCACGAGGTCAGGGGTTCGAGACCAGCCTGGCCAACATAGTGAAACCCTGTTTCTACTAAAAACACAAAAAATAGCTGGGCATGGTGGCGTGCGCCTGTAGTCCCATCTGCTCAGGAGGCTGAGGCAACAGAATCGCTTGAACCTGGGAGGCAGAGGTTGCAGTGAGCCGAGATGGTGCCACTGCACTCCAGCGTGGATAACAGAGCGAGACTCCGTCTCAAAAAAAAAAAAAAAAGAAGCTCTAGTGGGACTTATATCTGGAAAATCCCTCTCCCACTCTCTCACAGCCCACAGGATTGGCTGCTGGAGTCATAATTTCTCATGTTAGCCTGGAGTGAAATTGGATTACCCTAGTTATGGACCTTGCGCCCAGCAGCCTCTTTCAGAACCTCCTCCCCAGTGTTCATGTGGTGAGGGACTCTTCTACTCAGCAGTTGCTTTAAGTAAAGACAGGCTGTTGTCTGGTGACTCATCTGGGGCCTCAGGAGGCTGCGTGGTTTGCGAGCTGCCCACTGCTCCCTTGCTCCTCTCCCCTTGCCCTCCTCCGTGGAAGTCCTGCCAGGAAGCCCATGGTCCAGCTCACGTTTCTGCTCAGGTGCCTCTGGCACTTGTTACCTAACTAGGGCTAAGGCTGGTTCTATCCTACTTCAGACAGTCCAAACAACTCTGAACCTCATTTTCCAGCAGCTGAGTGGCCCTAGGACCCAGGGCCTGTCGGCCTTCTCCTGTGCCTCCACCCGCCCACGCTGACCACCGTCCTATAGGTTAGAAGCAACCACTCCCACCCCCGCTCCCCGCCTCTCAGTAGGTCTCTTCTCATGGCAGAAGGCCCCAGTGGCCTGCTCCGCTCAGGGATCCAAGTCTGCGGAGGATTGAGCCAGGGCTCCCCGGATCACGCCTGCAGCCTCGTGCTGCTGCCTGATGACTCATTCTCATGCCCATGACTTCCTCCCACGCTTTATTTCAGGAAATTACTTTGGAGAATGACCTCGATTTTTTTTTTTAACAATAGAAAAATATTTTTCATCTACAGGGAACAAACGACAATCCCCAATGCTATTAACTGCCCCGACCCCTGCAAAAGAGGCTTTATAAAACCAGGCTAACAAGGACAAGGAAGGGGCAAAGAGGGCTATCCTGGTGAAAGTGGAAGAACGTTAACCATTCTGCTTCAAATAGAATAGGAAAGGAACAAGGGCAGTCAAAAAGAATGTAAACCTGAGAGAAATTGCATGTTAAGAGAAGCTCATCCAGCTACTTGAAGCGCCATCAAGTCTCTATGTCCAGACAAATTATGTCCTTGGGTGTGGGTTGCAAATTTTTTAGTAGTGTAACTTTTTCAGATAAATCTTAGAACTCTAATTTAAAAATACCGGCCAGGCGCAGGTGACTTACGCCTGTAATCCCACATTTTGGGAGGCCAAGGTGGGTGGATCACCTGAGGTAGAAAGTTCAAGACCAGCCTGGCCAACATGGTGAAACCCTATCTCTACTAAAAATACAAAAATTAGCTGGGCGTGGTGACGGACGTCTGTAATCCCAGCTACTCAGGAGGCTGAGGCATAAGAATCGCTTGAACCCGCGAGGTGGAGGTTGCAGTGAGCCGATCGCGCCACTGCACTCCAGCCTGGGGGACAGAGCGAGACTCCATCTAAAAAAATAAAAATAAAAATACCAAAGAGGCCGGGCGCAGTGGCTCACGCCTGTAACCCCAGCACTTTGGGAGGCTGAGGCGGGCAGATCGCTTGAGGCCAGGAGTTCCAGACCGGCCTGGACAACATGGAGAGACTCCACCTCTACAAAAACACAAGAATTACCTGGGTGTGGTGGTGGGTGACTGTAATCCCAGTTACTGGTGAGGCTGAGACAGGAGAATCACTTAAACCAGGAGGTAGAGGTTGTAGTGAGCCGAGATCAAGCCACTGCACTCCAGCCTGGGCAACAGAGTGAGACTCTGTCTCAAAAAACAATAAAAGATAAAAAAAAGAAATAATTTGTGAATCTACATTTAAGTTAAAATTCATTTAGCATTCACTTCTCATAAAGTCACTCTATGAGAAAAATTACCATTTTGATGAACACCAAAATTTGAAATAATACAGGCATAACCATTGCAATCTTTTATCAAGCTCAGCATTTAATTTACTTCATATTGTTTTAGTTGTAAAAGATAAACAAATATTTAAAAACAGCTTGCTTTGTCATTTATCTCATCTTAAAACTGATCCAATTTGGAAAAGGAATACCAGAACATTTTTTAACTTTCAAAGTGAATTATTAAGACTATTGAAGCTGGATGCCATGGCTTATGCCTGTAATCCCAACACTTTGGGAGGCCAAGGCAAGAGAATCACTTGAGTCCAGAAGTTTGAGATCAGCCTGGGCAACATAGTGAGACTTTGTGCAAAAAAGTTTATAAATTAGCTGGATGTGGTACTTGGGAGGCTGAGGTACTTGACCTCACTTGAGCCTGGGAGGTCGAGGCTGCAGTGAGCCTAGATCATGCCACTGCATTCCAGCCTGGGTGACCAAGGAAGACCTTGTCTCAAACAAACAAACAAAAAGACTATTAAATTTCTTGTCCTAAATAAAAAGTTGGACACAAAACACAAAATACCCAAAACTTTTCACAAGCAGTAGAGTCTCAGGGTGAGTTACACATCGCTCATGAATGCACAACTGAGGCATGACAAGAATATGAATCAAAAATCCTGAGCCTTGTGCAGCAGTTGTCTTCTTGGGAACATTGTTGCAGGAACAGATAGAAAAGGCCAGGGCAGACCCATAACCTTCCTAATCAGTGGCACAACTCAGTAATTTTTGGTGATAGAAGTAAGAATAGTAACAGGAGGCGGTGCTCCTGACTTGGAAGGGACACAAGGAAACTTTCCAGAGTGTTGGACACTGTCTATATCATGTTATGCATAGTGATTATATGGAGTATATCTGTGGGAAAATTCATGAGCTATACACTTAAGAATTGTGCATTCTGCTGTAGATTAATTATACTTCAATGTCCTGTTAGCTGAGTCAGTAAAAGAGAGGGGGACAGAGAGACAGGCAGGGAGGAAAGGAGGAAGGGCCCAGAAAGCTTCAATCCAAGATTTGCTCAAAAGACTGCCAGCAAAAGTTATGTGCCAGCATTATTATAATTTGGTACCTAGCACAGCAACACATTGTGTTTTTAATTATAGGTTCTTAAATTTTTTTATTTTCATTTTTATTTATTTTTTTGAGACGGAGTCTGTTAAGCCTCCCAGGTTCAAGTGATTCTCCTGCCTCAGTCTCCCAAGTAGCTGGGATTACAGGTGTCTGCCACCGTGCCTGGCTAATTTTTGTATTTTTTTTTTTTTTAGTAGAGAGGGATTTCACCATGTTGGCCAGGCTGGTCTTGTACTCCTGACCTCGAGTGATCCATCCACCTTGGCCTCCCCAGGTACTTGGATTATAGGCATGAACCACCAGGTTAAAGAAAAAAAAAATTTTTTTAATGGAGGCTGGGTGCAGTGGCTTACTCCTATAATCCCAGCACTTCAGGAGGCTGAGGCAGGAGGATCACTTGAGCCCAAGAGTTTGAGACCAGCCTGGCCAATATGGTGAGACCCCCATCTCTAGTTTTAAAAAATAAAAATAATAAAATAATAAAAATAATAGAGATAGGGACTCCCTACATTGCTCAGGCTGGTCCTGAACTCCTGGGCTCAAGTGATCCTCCCACCTCAGCCTCCCAAAGTGTTGGGATTATAGGCATGAGCCACCACACCTAGGCTGTTTTTAATTATAGTTAAAAAAATTTTTTTAATGAAATCCAAGTATATTTAAATGTAAAATTCAAATCAAATATATTAAAAAGATGAAATTCAAATCACCAGTGACCTCACAATCACTCCTGGCAGTCTTCAAGAAATCATGGAAAACTGAAGAAGTGGTAGGTGACCAGGGATGAACAAATGACCTGAATGTCAAACCAGTGGAAAAGTCAAGCACAGCATGCCTGGTCCTATGGAGAACACACAGGCTTGATGAGCAGGTAGCAACCTAGGTTCACATCCTAACTCTGCCAGTTACCTGAGGTCCTACAACTAGCGCCTTGCCAAATCCACAGCCCCAGTTGCCTTGTCTGTAAAACGGGTACAAGGCCATCTGCCTCAGAGTTGGTGGCGGATTGAGAAGATAGCTAAAATGTCCAGTACAGTTAGCCAGCCCCCAGCCAAATGTTAGGTTTCTTTTCTGCTCTATTCCATAATGCTATATAATATGCTGGATTTAGAGAGGATATGCCTGCCTTCAGGAAGGCATGCTTTCTGACTGTTTTTCCAGAGGCAATGAATTTTTATCTCACCATCCACAACCACACGTGGCCCTCCTTGCTTGAATGAGACATTCCAGATGTCAATGATACCGTACACAGGCCCCTGATAGAAACATTCTGTACAACTGGAGGTGCTAGCCATCCTTGCCTTGTAGAGAAAATGATCAGAATGTGAGTGGAGCAGGCCAGTCACCCTACTTCCTGCCTCCACCACTATAGGAGCAGAACATAAATGTGTCAAAGAAGGGAAGGAGCTGCTCTTGCCTTGCTGGGTTTCTCCTTCCTTCTCTTTTCTGTCGCTCCCAGCCCAGCTCAGGAAGCAGGAGAAAAATAACCAAAGGCAAGAAGACAGAAAGCATCTTTTCCCCATACTTTGACCACAGGAGTGAAAACAAGTGTCTCATTGCTAATTAAATGTCAGGTTGGTGATGTCCTGGTGGGGTGGGGTGTACACTTTGGAGACAGGTGTGGCTGTCACACCAGGGTGTTAGTCTCAGTGTTCTTCAGCGGAAGCTCCCCAACTTGATCTGTCAGAAGCATTTACTCATAGGGACCAGAATTTAGGTCTCAGGGCCCAGTGTCCCCTTTCAGATCATGACCTCAAAGAAATGGTTTTGAGCTGCAAGGAAAACAAGCCAGGCTACCAAGACTTGTCTGTGAGTCTTCAGGTGCCAGGAAGCCTGCCTCTCAGGTGCTGCTGATCTCTAATAACCTGGATTTTCATCTTCCAGTTTCAGAGATCTAAACCACTCATGCCCTGAAAATATCTCAATTCCAAAGCATTTCTCTTTGCCTGGGTAAATTGGGGTATAAACAGCTACCTCCTGCTTTTATAAATTCTGTTCAGCTAGGAATTCGAAGACACCAGAAACTTGGAAAAGACTTGCTGAGAAGTCACTGCCCCATAACTTTTTCCTGATCTTAAGGGTCAGCCCAGGGCTAAGCTGACCCTGTATAGCACTGACTGGCCTTGTGTTCTGGCACTGGGGCTGCATTCACCTTTAATTTCACGCTCACAGAGTAGGGAATGCTTCTGTGAACCGGCCTTGAAAAAGCTTTACAGAATCTACAGTCTAGATGTTCTCTGCCTGTCCTGTTTGCCTGTTATGTTTCAAGAATGTGACCCAACAGCCTCCACACCCAGATGACTCAGCCCTAGCTTTAACGAGTGTTTTTCAGGCCTTTCTGGGGCAGGGCCTCTTCAGTCATGTCGGCCAGGTGCTTCCCAGGCCAGCACTGCCCCGCCCCTGCATGAGCCGGGGATGGGAGTTTGGAAACTGCTCCCCATAGGCGGCCGGAGAGGAACGTGAATCTTTGTCTGTTTCACTCCTCAGCAGCTCACTCTTGGTCCCAGGAGGAAAACAAGAAGGTTAACCAGGCACAACCCAGAGGTGTAAGTCAGAGGTTAGGAAAAACGTATGTGGTGGGATTGGTTTTAGAGCTGGCCACCTAGCTTCCTGTTGCTTTGAGAAAAAGAGGTTGATATCAACTAGGGGTTGTGTGAAGAAGCCTGTCTTTTAGCTAATTGGCCTTTGATGTGTGGGACATTCAAGTTGCTCAAAAAACAAAGCCAAAAAATAAAAATTGGTTAAACTTCTAGGGGTAAAATGGAAGAAATAAATAATACTTAGCAACTCAGAGATTCTCAGAGACTGGCTAAAAAAGAGATGGAGAGAAAAAGAGATTCCTGTGCTCTAGAGCCATGACAAAACTGGATAAACAGCCTCAGAAGAGACATTAATGAATTCTCTTTAAATGTGTGCTCCTCTTTGAAAAGGAATTGCTTAGGGAAGGTGTATGTCTTAATTACTACTCTTACTAAATGGGAAAACTTTAACCGATCCTTGCTCTTTGGTAAAGATGATTAGATGTTAAAAATTCAGGCCTCCTTGCAAAAATGCAAATACATTCCATTTATTAGTGAGCTGTAAAAAAGCAGACTTAACTTAAACAATAATAACTTTTATGAAAAGAGATGATATGCAAGTGCAATTCACACATTCACCAATGATTCTTCGGTTTGCTGCACGTTGTCTGTGAATCATCTAACACAAAACAGCTGTAAGGCCTCTCTGCTCTAAGGACATAATGAGTTCTGCCAGGAACTGCAGCCCAGCTTGTGGTCTAGTTGTTGATAGAATTTGCATAATACGTGCTCTTGCCAACCAGGCCTACCCTGCAGGGTCGCTGTTCATGCCCTCCTGCAGGCCCTGGGTGGACGTATTTGGGGCTGGCTCTGGCCCCAGCAGGAAGCACAGGCCTCCCGGTTGCTCTTGCCAAAGTGTTGCCTGATTCCTGGCCACACTCATAGGTTTGTTTGCTTTGTTGGAGGAGGGCCTTTTAATTTGATATAATTTCAATCTTGCAGAAAAATTACAAGAACAATAGAAGGAATTCCTACAATCCTTTATCCAGAGTCACTGATGGTTTGCATTTTTGTCTTATCATTCTCTATCCATAAATATATATGTGAGATATATATATATATGTGATATATATATATAGAGAGAGAGAGAGAGCGCTCACTGAACCATTTAAGAGTAAATTGTTGGTTGAGCACAGTGGCTCATGGCTGTAATTCCAGCATTTTGGGAGGCCAAGGCAGGAGGATTGCTTGAGGTCATGGGTTTGAGACCAGCCTGGGCAACATAGGGAGACCCCTGTCTCCACCAAAAATAAAAAAGTTAGCTGGACATGGTGGCATGTGCCTGTGGTCCCAGCTATTCGGGAGGCTGAGGTGGGAGGATCACTTAGGCCCAGGAGGTTGAGGTTGCATTGCAGAGTGAGCCATGATCGTGCCACTATACTCCAGCCTGGGCAACAGAGTGAGACCTGTCTCAAAAAAAAAGAAAGAGTAACTTGAAAACTTCAGTGTGCTTTTTTTTTTCTTTTTTTTTGAGATGTAGTCTCACTCTGTCGCCCAGGCTGGAGTGCAGTGGCACAATCTCGGCTCACTGCAACCTCTGCTTCCTGGGTTCGAGTGATTCTCCTGCCTCAGCCTCCCGAGTAGCTGAGATTACAGGCAGGTGCCACCACACGTGGCTAATTTTTTGTATTTTTAGTAGAGATGGGGTTTCACCGTGTTAGCCAGGATGGTCTCGATCACCTGACCTCGTGATCCGCCCTCCTCAGCCTCCCAAAGTGCTGGGACAAAAAAGACAAAAATGCAAACCATCAGTGACTCTGGATAAAGGATTATGGGAATCCCTTCTATTGTTTTGTAGAGACCCTGTCTCTTAAAAAAAAAAGTGGGGGGTGCTGGGACAGGGTCTCACTCTGTCACACAGGCTGGAGTGTAGTAACACAATCCTAGCTTACTGTAACCTCAAACTCCTGGGCTCAAGTGATCCTCCTGCCTCTGCCTCCCAAGTAGCTGGAACTACAGGCACTTGCCACCGTGCCTGGTAAAGTTTTACATTTTTTTTTCCAAAAATGGGGTCTCATTATGTTGCCCAAGCTGGTCTCAAACTCCTGGACTTAGACAATCCTCCCACTTTGGCCTTCAGTGTGCATTTTCCAAGAACAAAGACACTCTCTTATATTCCCTTACATTTTCTTACATGGTACAGTTAACACAATCAGGAAATTAAGTATTAATACAGTACTACTATCTATCTCATCCATTGCCCTAACAAGGCTTTTACTTGTTTTTCCTGTGTCCAAGATCACACAATAGCATTTTGTTGCCAGGTCTATTTATTTTCCTTCTCCAAGCATCTTACTGGAAGGCACATGATATTGGATATTGGATATTGGTTTATGCCAATATAGTGATGTAAGGTTTGATGACTTGATTAAAGTGGTGTCTGCCACTGTGGAGTTATTATTTTTCCTTTGTAACAAATAAGTAATTTGTGGCAGCATACTTTGCAACTGTATAATTATCCTATTTCTTATCAAACATGTACTCACCAGTTTTAGCATTCACTGATGATTTTCTCCCTTCGTCATTCCTTCTATATTTATTAGCTGGCATTCTACTGTAATGAAGAGATTTCCGCCAGGCATAGCGGCTCACACCTGTAATTCTAGCACCTTGAGAGGCCAAGGCAGGAGGATCACTTGAGTTCAAGAGGTTAAGACCAGCCTGGGCAACATAGTGAGACCCTGTCTCTACAAATAATTTAAAACAAAAATTAGCCAAGCATGGTGGTACATGCCTGTAGTCCCAGCTATTTGGGAGGCTAAGGTGGGAGGAACGCTTGAGCCCAGGAGACCAGTGCTGCAGTGAGCTATGATTGTGCCACTGCACTCCAACCTGGGCAACAGAATGAGACCCTGTCTCAAAAAAAAAAAAAAAAAAAAAAATTTAAAGAGAGATTTCCCCTCCCTTCCATTTTAAAAAAAATGCATTTATTTATTTATATCTATATGGATTCTTATTTTATTCAATGGGATAAGGCCCATTACAAATATTATTTATTTTGATACTTAAATTGTTTCAGATTCGGCCAGTTAGGAGTCTCTCCAAACTGGCTTCTGAGTCCTTACAACATCCCATTTTTCTTGGAGCACTTCCTTACATTTTGGCACAAGATGTTTCAGGCTAATCCTCTCCAGCTTTTCCTGCTCCAGCTTTGGAATAAACCATTTCTCAAAGATCCCTGGTTCCTTTAGTGAAGCATGATATTTAGAAACCAAGACCTGGGTGCTTAACATGCTCATTCCTATTGGTGTGTCATTGCTTGTAGGCCCTGTCAGAAGACAGGATTAGGCAATAGATTATATACACACATATATACACACAGAAATAGCTATAGAGACATAGATGTATATTAGAAAACATGAATTCGTACTGATTAACTCCAGTTCCAATGCAATAAACTTTCTATATTTGTAACTTCTTTCCCCAGCAGTGAAAAATCTGGTTCCCCTTAGCCTTAAGCTCAAGAGTACACAGAATGTAGTTTCAGAATTGCTAGTCCATAGCACTGCTAAAAGTAAACCTAACCAGAGTTCAATTTGCTAACCCTTTTTTTTTTTTTTTTGAGACAAAGTCTTGTTCTTGTCGCCCAGGCTGGAGTGCAATGGTGTGATCTTGGCTCACCGCAACCTCTGCCTCCTGGGTTCAAGCAATTCTCCTGCTTCAGCCTCCTGAGTAGCTGGGACTACAGGCACCTGCCACCACGCCCTGCTAATTTTTTGTATTTTTAGTAGAGATGGGGTTTCACCATGTTGGCTAGGCTGGTCTCAAACTCCTGACCTCAGGTGATCCGCCTGCCTTGGCCTCCCAAAGTGCTGGGACTACAGGCATGAGACATCGTGCCTGGCCTGCTCACATTTTTAAAGGTAAAATTTATATATATAGAAATGCACAAGTCCTAAGTATACAATTCAACAATTTTTTATAAATAGATACACCCTTGTGACTTATAGTTTTTTTGTTTTTTGTTTTTTGTTTTTGACACAAGGTCTCATTCTGTGCCCAGGCTGGGGTGTAGTGGTTGACCATGGCTCACTGCAGCCACCACCTTCCAGGCTCAAGTAATCCTCTCACCTCAGCCTCCAGGGTAGCGAGGACTACAGGAACACACCACCATACCTGGCTAATTTTTGTAAAGATGGGGTTTCACCATGTTGCCCAGACTGGTTTCAAACTCCTAGGCTTAAGCAATATGCCTGCCTTGGCCTCCCAAAGTGCTGGGACTACAGACATGAGCCATCACACCTGGCTCATACTTCTTTCCTTTCTTCTGCTTCTGCTTCTTCTTCCACTTCTTCTGCTTCTTCTTCTGTTTCTTTTTCTGTTTTTCTGCTTCTTCTGCTGCTTCTTCTGCTGCTTCTTCCTTCTTTCTTTCTTTCTTTTTTTTTTTTTTTTTTTTTTGGTAGAGATGGGTTCATGCTATGTTGCCCAGGCTGGTCTCGAACTTCTAGACTCAAGCAATCCTTCCTGCCTCAGCTTCCCAAAGTGCTGGGGTTACAGGCACTAGTCACCATGCCCTGCCTAAATCTTGCTTCTTTTTTTCCAGTTTCTTGATGGTTACAGTCCTGTCTTCCAGTGACAGCCCGAGAGAGGAGCTGGTGAGGTTTCCTCACGAGGTTTCCTTGTGAGCGTGACTGAGATAGACAGGAACCATGTGTCTTGTGGGTGATTAGTAAATGTGAAACTACTTAGCCCACCCAGAAGATATGGCACATGGCCAGAGTTAGGAGGACAAAGAGAGAAGGTAGGTGGGCTCTTATGCACACTGAAACACTTATTAATGACTCTCAGTAGTGCAAAGGCAAGAACTCTGGTGCAGGGTAGAAACTATGGTTCCTCAGAACCAGGAAGTTACACCCAGGTTAATATTTAGATAACAGTGGGGTTGTAATAGCTTATTTTCCAGGCTCCCTAATGAAAAGAGTCAGTGTGGTTCAATCATCAGAGCTTCTGAAAAGGCTCTTTGACATGAAGGCACTTAGCTCTGCTCTTCATGTTGGCCCTTGACTATGTTAACAGTTTAATAAGCAGTTGCTTGTTCTGTCTGTGGCTTTGGTGTGCTTGAATTCCTCCCAACAAGGCTAAAAGCTCCTTGAGGGAGGTGACAGTATCATGCATTTTTCTGTTTTCCTACCTTGTCAGGTGACCAGGAAATGTCTAGTAGATACTTCTGAATTGAATTGAGTCTTCTCAGTCACCTTGACAATTTCTTGTTTCTATTGTATCTGACTTCCTAGTGAGTAGGCACTCACACTGGCTGAATACATCATAAACCAATTCCACTAAATTGTTGCTAATCAAATTGTTAGCCCTTTCAGGAATCTGTGTTTTAGAAGATGACAATAATGAATGAGCGATGCTTACTAATCCAAGTAGAATTGACCCAGTAGTGGAATTACAGGCAATAGGGAGCTGGGGGGAGAAGGACTTTGATGAGCAGGGGGCTCCTTGCTGCCTCACCAGTCATGCCACATCACCTGTGTCACTCTTCCCTGAGGTCACAGACTGTTGGACCATAAAGGGATCATTATCTTTTTCTGATGGACCTCTTTTGCTCTCCTGACTCTTCTCTTTCCTATTCAATTTTAGTTTGTTTCCTTTGGTCCAACAGCAAATTGGCTGTAGCACCTTCTTCTAAAGAGCCCTGTAGATACCAGCATCTCTTGCCAGGATCTCCTAGTGGAAACCTTCTACGCTTTCTGCTTTTATCCCCTCTAGCAAGACTGTGCAGACACTAGCAGGCAGGCAACCAGGGCCTCTGTAGGGCTAGGATCCCCTCCACAACAGGCCAGATTCATTCCGGAATTTAGTCCCAACTCTGTAGATCCTAGATTTGCTCAGCTGCTCAGTGGTGCGGGTTCTGCCTCTGCCTGCCTTCCTCTGCTGCCCTGACCCTGGTCGAGCCCTCACTGACTCTTACCTAGATTATTTTAACACCTACTTCCTAATGAGTCTACCTGCCACTGGTTGTGGTAAAATGTATAACTATTTGGGCCGTGATCCCAAATTTACGATTAGCCTCCTACTGGGGCCACCACTGGCCCCACTACTCCTTGAGAGGTATGTGCAGGTGACAAGTCTAGGGAAACAGACCATTTAGTACCCCACTTAGAACTCCACCCAAACAAGCTAGACTAGGCCACAGCTGAACTTGGTGGGGGGTCTTATTTGGATCCAAGGCTAATGGTTGTCTGGCAAACTTGGCTTCAATTAGAATCATCTGGGGAACTTTAACAACTACCAACATTTCATGATGAAATTTTGCTGTGTTAAAACAAATTTTTAGAAAACAAAATAAATAGGGCTGGGTGCGGTGGCTCACGCCTGTAATCCCAGTACTTACAGATTACTTGAGGTCAGGAGTTCGAGACCAGCTGGCCAACATGGTGAAACCCCCATCTCTACTAAAAATACAAAATAAATTAGCCTGGCATGGTGGTGGGCACCTGTAATCCCAGCTACTCTGGAGGCTGAGGCACGAGAATTGCTTGAACCTGGGAGGAGGAGGTTGCAATGTGCTGAGATCATGCCATTGCACTCCAGCCTGGGCAACAGAGTGAGACTCCATCTCAAAAAAATAAAATAAAATAAAAATAAATAAATAATAAATACCAATGACCAGCCACTACTCCCCGAGTTTTGACTTAATTAGATTATTAGACTGGGATGAGGTCTAAGCATGCTTATTCTTTTTTGGTTTTTTTTTTGTGTGTGTGTGACAGAATCTCGCTCTGTCGCCCAAGCTGGAGTGCAGTGGCTCAATCTCAGCTCGCTGCAACCTCTGCCTCCTGGTTTCAAGCAATTCTCCTGCCTCTGCCTCCTGAGTAGCTGGGACTACAGGCACACGCCACCATGCCCAGCTAACTTTTGTATTTTTAGTAGAGACAGGATTTCACTATGTTGGCCAGGCTGATCTCAAACTCCTGACTTCGTGATCTGCCCACCTCGGCCTCCCGAAGTGCTGGGATTACAGGCGTGAGCCACCGCACCCGGCCTATTCTTTCTTTTGAAATGAACTTTCATAAAAGCACAAAAGCACTTAAGTCCAAAAAAAAGGTTACAAGTTCATTATCAGTATATTTTACATATTATTACAAATTTCCATTACAGTTTTAATTGCTGCAAAATGTCCAGTGTAGTAAGCACCTGCCATTTGTTGAAGGTTTAATTTGTTTCCAATTTTTAGCAATTATAAAAGGAATCATAATGACAGCAACTGTCACATATATTTTCTTTAAAAAATAGTTCCTTAGGAAAAATTCTCAGAAGTTTTATTGCTGAACAAAATGGTATGAAAATATTTTTGGCTGGGCAAGGGGGCTCATGCCTGTAATCCCAGCACTTTGGGAGGTTGGGGTAGAAGGATCGCTGAGGCCAGGAGTTCAAGACCAGCTTGGCCCAAGATGGTGAAACCCCATCCCTACAAAAAAAAAAAAAAAAAAAAAAATTAGCAGGGCATCATGGCATGTGACTGCAGTCCCAGCTACTCAGGAGGCTGAGTTAGGAGGGTTGCTTGACCCAGGGAGGTCAAGGCTGCAGTGAGCCATGATCATGCCACTGTACTTCAGCCCAAGTGACAGAGCTAGACCCTATCTCAAAAAAAAAAATTAAAAAACATTTTAGACTTTGGTATTGTCAAATTGCTTTTCAAAGGGTTCTTAACCAATTTATACTCATTCCAGAATAAAAGAAACGTTCTATTTATCCAGCATTGGATATTTGCTAAAATAACAAAACATTTCTTCTATACTTCAGTGTATATGGCTATACACTAAGCAGCATAAACGACATCTCAGTTAACAATGAACGACATATATGATGGTTGTCCCATAAGATTATAATGGAGCTGAAAAATTCCTATTGCCTAGTGTCATCATAGTTCTTGTAATGTAGTAGCATGACACATTACCTTTTCTATGTTTAGATGTGTTTAGATACACAAATACCATTGTGTTAGGATTGCCTGCAGTGTTCAGTACAGTAACACACCGTATAAGTTTATAGCTTAGGAGCAAGAATAGGCTTTATAGTGTATCCTAGCTGTGTGGTAGGCTATATCATCTAAGTTTGTGTAAATAAACTCTGTGATGTTCATCTAATGATAAAATCACCTAACAATGCATTTCTCAAAACACATCCCTGTCTCTTATAAGTGATGCATTACTAAGCGTGAGGCTTAGGTATTCTTTAAAAGCTCCCCAGGCAATTCTGAGGAGGAGTCTGGGTAGAAAACAAGTGGTCTCCACTGGAAGTCAGCCAAATTATTGTAGCCTCTTTTCCTCAGCTCCTGGAGATCTTTTGCTCTGATAGCAAAAGGCACAGGAAGAGAACCTCAAGGAAGGCTGGGCAAGGTGACATATGCCTGTAATCCCAACATTTTGGGAGGCTGAGGAAGGAGGATCACTTGCATCGGGAGTTTGAGGTCTCACTATGTTGCCTAGTGACATCATAGCTATTGTAATATAGTGGCACAACACGTTACCACGTACCACTTCACCTGGCTAATTTTTTATTTTTTGTAGAGACAGGGTCTCACTGCGTGCCTGTAGTGCCAGCTACTCAGGAGACTGAGGTGGGAGGATCTCTTGAGCCCAGGAGGTCGAGGCGGCAGTGGCCCGTGATTGCACCACTGTACTCAAGTCTGTGAGTATCTCAAAACAAAAACAAAAACAAAAACAAAAACAAAAACAAAAACAAGGAAATGGGCACTAAGGGAAAGAAGAGGTTTCTTCTTAAGGCCTAGGGCCAAGCCAAGCCATCCTCTCTGAGTTTTCCTAGGGAGGGGTTCTTCTCTAGCTGCCTGGATTTGGAAAGAGACCCAGGAAAGGGAAAACAAAACAAGAAAAGGATATGCGGTGCATAGTCAAGAGCTTAGATCCTCTCCCCCAGCTTGCAGTCTGCCTTCCAGCCCTTGGCCCTGACTCCCAGAAGCCTCTGGCTGTGCTAACATCCCCATCAAATGTGCCTCCATGCCTCCTCCATACTCCATCCCCATACTTTTTATGGGGAAGCACTACTGTTGCATCCCAAATAACACAGAAATAAATATGGCAAAATTGGAAAGTTCCCCTCACCAATCCCCGCTTCCACTCCCTTGCCCAGAAATAACCTGATAATAGTTTAGTGTGTATCCTTCAAGACCTTTCTCCCCCTCCTCCTCCCCCTCGTCCTCCCCCTCCTCCTCCTCCTTCTTCTTCCTAGATGTTTTTCTATCAGCTTATCAAGTCTAACATGTGAAATAGTGTGTGCCTGTGTGTGCATACAAATTGTTTTAATCCATACGTGGGATCATGCTATATGTAGTTTTCTCCAACTTGCCTTTATCATTAACAACATAGCATAGACTTCTTTCCATGGTGGTTAATATAGAGCTGCCTCATTTCTTTCCATGGCTGTGTGATAATCCATGGTATATGATTATATATAATTTTTTTTTTTGAGACAGAATCTCACTCTGTTGCCCAAGCTGGAGTTCAGTGGTGTGATCTCGGCTCACTGCAACCTCCACCTCGCGGGTTCAAGTGATTCTCCTCCTGCCTCAGCCTCCAGAGTAGTTGGGACTACAGGCGCATGCCACCATGCCCAGCTAATTTTTGTATTTTAGTAGAGACGGGGTTTCACCATGTTGGCCAGGTTGGTCTCGAACTCCTGACCTCAAGTGATTCACCTGCCTCAGCCTCCTAAAGTACTGGGATTACAGGCGTGAGCCACCGCACCCAGCCGATTATATATAATTTAACACTTCCTGTTGCTTGATGTTTTCGTTGTTTCTCTTTTTCTCTTTGATGACAATGCTATAATGAACACCTTTGTATGTATCTTTGTGCTATCTACCTGGCTTTGAGTATTGCCACTGCAGAAAATTCCTGATGTTGGGCCCCAATTAAGCAAGCAGACCCCAAGGTATCTCTGCTGCCCTAGGACTCCTTTAGACTCTGGCAGAACAGCAGCCTGCCTCAGTTCCCACACTATGATCCTGCACTTGTGGTTGAAGACGAACCTGTGGCACAGCCTGCCAGAGTTCTGAAAACTGCTCCCTGCCCCATCATGGAGAGGTGCAAAAATTACAGACCCATATCCTGTGTCCCTCTGTCCACTGGGAGGAAAGAAAGAGCATCAACTCCTCCAAAAGCAATCTAGCTGGAGAAAGTGTGCAAGTGGATTTCTAGCAATGTTTTTCAGGATTTTTGCTCTTTTGCTTGTGGGATGGGAGAGAATCAGTGAGACAGAGGATACAAGGAGCTCAAGTGGCAGTAGCAGTCCAAGCCAGCAGAGGGAATAAGGGAGTGTGTGTGTGTATGTGTGTGTATGTGTGTATGTTTTGTGTATATGTGCATGTGTGTGTATTATGTGTGTATGTGTGCATGCGTGTGTGCGTGTGTGTGGATGTCTATATGTGCATGTGTGCATTTGCATGTGTGTGTATATGTGTGTATGGGTGTACATGTGCAGGTGTATGTGTGTGTGCACGTGTGTGTATATGTGTGTGTAAGTGTGTTTTTTTATGTGTATGTGTGGTGTGTAGCCATGAACAGAGACAGGCAACCCCTGAAGGAATATGTTGTACTTTTGTCCTTTAATATTTTCAAGCCTGCTGGTCCTGCAAAAAGCAGTAAGAGCTAATGAGAAGCAGGTGTAGTTGGGGAAACAGGAAATCTGGTTCAATTTATGACTTCACTGCGGCCTGCCATGGAGTTTTGAGCAGCTTTAGTTTGCTGCTCCATTTCTCATCTCTCTCTTCTCTGGAGGTGCCATCTGCACCGTTAGGATGCAGGAGTTGGCTTTCTTGCTTTTCCTGAAAATAGTACTAGTGCCATTGGCTGTTAAAAGTGGGATATGGGCCAGGTGCGATGGCTCACACCTGTAATCCCAACACTTTGGGCGGCCGACATGGAAGGACTGCTTGAGCCCAGGAGTTCAAGACCAGCCTGGGCAACATAGTGCGACCTTGTGTCTACATAAAAGTTTACAACTTAGCCATGTGTGGTGGCATGCACCCGTAGTCCCAGCTATTCAAGAGCACAGGAGGTCAAGACTGTAGTGAGTTCTGAGCTTTGCCATTTGTGTGAGATGTTTGCTGCATCTGGCCTGCCCACTTAGAAACTGTCTTCTTCCTTACTTTCTGGACACACAGAAAGAGCATATGTTTGTAGTATTAAAGGTAGAGGATGAACTTCCTGTGTGGCAGCTCTCCTGAAATGTATTCTTGCACTCAGAATGCAATGGCAGATGTTGAGCTGCTCTCACAACCCTTCAGAAAGTCTTCAGGGAATGCTGGTGTGCTCTCTGTCAGAGCATAACAGTAAACAAGGCTGCCGCTCCTTTAAGCAGAGATGAGCTAAGTTTTGGTAGTATTTAAGTCGGCTCATGTAAAAGTAATTTGTGTAAACAAATCAGGATTTAAAACAACTTTTTATTGAAGTGTAACATATATACATCAAAGAGCACACCTCATCAGTGTACAGCTTCGTGAATTTTTACAAAGTGAACTCATTACATAAGCCAAGAAGTAGAACACTAGCGGCACCCTAGCCAACACCCTCATTCCCCTCCCAGTTACTAGTCCTGTGGGTTATAACCACTCACCTACATTCTAAAAAAAAATTTTTTTTTTTTTTGAGATGAAGTCTTGCTCTGTTGCCTAGGCTGGAGTGCTGTGGTATGATCTCGGCTCACTGCAACCTCTGCCTCCTGTGTTCAAGCGATTCTCCTGCCTCAGCCTCCTGAGTAGCTAGGACTATTGGCACACGCCACCATGTCCGGCTAATTTTTGTATTGTTAGTAGAGATGGGGTTTCGCCATGTTGGCGAGGCTGGTCTTGAACTCCTGACCTCAGGTGATCCACCCACCTTGGCCTCCCAAAGTGTAAATTCTAAAACTTTATATTAATTTTGCCTGCTTTTGAACTTTATGTATAATGTATTTGTGGAATTTATTCACATTGCACATAGATCTTGTTATTTATTCTCATTACTATATGGCATTCCATTATATAAATATACCATGTATTTATCCATTCTATGTGGATGGAATTTGAGGTTTTCTTCAGTTTGGGCTATTACAAATTATGAACTATCTTGTACCTGTCTTTTGGTGCTCGTCTGCATGCATTTCTGTTGGCCAGATTCATAAAAGTAGAACTTCTGTGTCACATTGTAGGCATACAGTCAGTTGGTGGACACCGGAAATCGCAGTGTATGAGAGTTAGGAACATGTTTTTGATAGGAGAAAGAACACAAGGCTAAAATCAGGCCCCAGGCTTCTGGTCCCCTCCCAGGGTTGGCTTACAGGGAAGCCAAAGCAAACCACCTACCCTCTGTGTCTCCTCAACTATAAATTGGAAATAATTAGTACCTGCTCTGTTCCTTGTGGGATGGGACAACCTTCCACAAAGACTCGCACTGCACAAATGTAGGCTGTCATTAAAACAGACGCAGAGGAGGAGGGAGATTTTAATGATTAATGAGAACTAAAGAATAACTATACTTATGTGAATTTCCACCTCCAATTAAGAATCCACAGATTAGATGAACTGCTCTGGTAGGTGGTGTTGTATTGCCAGAGGGGCCTGCAGTATTATTCCCTCAAATCACAACACAAAGTGCAACCTTCCAAACCTGTCCTCTCTATTTTGTTACAAGGTTCCTCAGCTATCTGGAAGTCTAGGGTTCCTCTCGGTTTCTTCTCTCAATCTCTAAATACCCCAACTTCCTCCTTCCCCCAGCATCAGCCTGCGTTTGCCTGATCTGGAATAACTGGGCTCTGCCTTGTTGGACCAGATATGACACACTAGGAAAGCCGAAGGATAAAATCATTCCATGTCTTCTTATTATTATATTTAACTTTTTTAAAAAGATGGGGTCTCACTGTGTTGCTCAGGCTGGTCTCGAACTCCTGGGCTCAAGCAATCCCCCCATCTTGGCCTCTCAAAGTGCATGGATTACAGGTGTGAGCCACTGCACCCTGCCCTTCTTGCATTATTGAACATAAACGTTAAGTATTGCCAATGAGGTGCTTTGGTCCCACAGTGATACTAAAATTTCACAGGCGTTTATTCTATCAAAGGTTGTGCTAAGCTAAATCAGAGGCTGTAAAAAATAATAATTAGGCTGAGGCAGGCGGATCAACTGAGGTCGGGAGTTCGAGACCAGCCTAACTAACATGGAGAAACCTCGTCTCTACTAAAATACAAAATTAGCTGGGCATGGTGGTGCATGCCTGTAATTCCAGCTACTCGGGAGGCTGAAGCAGGATAATTGCTTGAACCTGGGAGGCAGAGGTTGCAGTGAGCCAAGATTGCATCATTGCACTCCAGCCTGGGCGACAAGAGCGAAATTCTGTCTCAAAAAAAAAAAAAATTAATTAATTAATTGAAAGTAGTGTCCAAATCTCATCCATCCTATTGGTTTCCATGTACATAGTCATACAAGTAGGAGGCAGTGCCCTCTTATGGCCAATGCTACACGTGCATGGCTGTGGCTAAAGGATTGCCAACTCATGAGACTGGTTTTTCACTTGCGGCAGGCTCATCTTGGGGTTATTATCAGTCTTGAGTGAATCACATTTGAGGATTCATCCTCCCCTTTCTCTTTCAAGAAGAAAAATGAAATCCGTGATGGCTGATTTTATGCGTCAGCATGGCTAGGCTAGGGTGCCCAGTCGTTTGGTCAAACACTAGTCTAGATGTTGCTGGGAATATACTGTTTTTTTGTTTGTTTGCTTTTTGTTTTTTTGAGATGGAGTCTTGCTCTGTCACCAGGCTGGGGTGCAGTGGCATGATCTCAGCTCATTGCAACCTCCACCTCCTGGATTCAAGCAATTCTTCTGCCTCAGCCTCCCGAGTAGCTGGGTCTACAGGCGTGTGCCATCACAGCTGGCTAATTTTTTTTTTTTTTTTTTTTTTTTTTTTTTTGTATTTTTAGTAGAGACGGGGTTTCACCCTGTTGGCCAGGATGGTCTGGATCTCTTGACCTCGTGATACACCTGCCTCGGCCTCCCAAAGTGCTGGGATTACAGGCATGAGCCACCGCGCCTGGCTGAAGATATTGTTTTAGATGTGATGAATATTTAAATCAGTAGACTCTGAGTAAAGCAAATTACCCTTTATAATGTGGGTTGGCTTCATCCACTAAGTTGAAGGCCTTAAGAACAAAGACTGAGGTTTCCTGGAAAAAAATCCATTCTGCCTCAAGACTGAAATATAGAAACCCTACCTGAGTTTCCAGAGGGCAGATTTTGAATTTAAGATGGCAACACTAACTCTTCCCTGAATTTCTGGCAAGCCAGCCTGCTCTGCAGATTCCAGACTTACCAGTTTGCACAACTGGGTAAGTCAGTTCCTTAAAATAAATCTGAGTGTGTGTGTGTGTGTGTATCCCTGTGTGTTCACTTTCTCTGGAGAACCCTAACTGATACAAAACCCAACTCCAAAACCTATTTTGTGTCAGTGACATCATATTTAAATAACTATCAAGGGACCTGATGTATAGCAGTTGACCTTCTGGGTTCCAGTCCCGGCCCCACCCCACTTACTAGTTTCATGAACTTTTACTTAATCATGCTTAGTCTTGGTTCTTCATTTGTGTAAGGGAGAAAATGGTAGCATTTGGCCAGGCGCAGTGGCTCACACCTGTAATCCCAACATTTTGGGAGGCTGAGGCAGGCGGATCGCTTGAGCTCAGGAATTCGAGACCTGCCTGGGCAAAATGGCGAAACCCCATCTCTACAAAAAATACAAAAATTAGCCAGGCATGGTGGCACAATGCCTGTAGTCCCAGCTACTCAGGAGACTGAGGCGGGAGAACCACTTGAGCCCAGGAGGTGGAGGCTGCAGTGAGCCGTTTTTGTGCTACAGCACTCCAGCCTGGGCAACAAAGTGAGACCCTGTCTCAAAAAAAGAAAATACTAGTGTTTGCTGTAAAGATTAAACAAGAAAACACGTCCACTTAGAATAGTATCTCACTCAGAGTAGGTAGTCAATAAGTTAGTAGTTACTAAAATTATTGTGGGAAGCTGTCACAGAAGGGTAATTTACAAAGTGAGGAAAGCTAGCTAGTTTAGTTCACTTTCCTCCCCCACATTTCTCTCCCAAAACTCTCAGGTACAGACACAGGCAGCATCTGTTTTTCACTACAGCCCATTCCTGGGGTATATTATAAATGTATATCACACATTTCTTCTCAAGTGTCCTATCTCTTCCCATAGGAATCAATCAAATTTAAAAGTTGGGTTCCAAGACTATACTTTTAGAGATCATTTCTATAGTTTTTTACTAGAGAATTTTCTCTGAAGGTGTAGAGCAAAAAAAAAAAAAGGTTCCAAATTCCAGATTGAGGACAAAATCATCAACGAAAGCATTATTATGTCACAAAGGCAACTTCAGTACATCTTGGTAGTCATTTAAAACAATAAAGTTATTTTTTAAGTCTTCTTTTTTTTTTTTTTTGAGACGGAGTCACTCTGTCACCCAGGCTGGAGTGCAGTGGTGTGATCTCGGCTCACAGCAAGCTCCGCCTCTTGGTAAGAGGTGAAGCCAGCTCAGCTTCTGGGTCGGGTGGGGGACTTGGAGAAGCTTTGTATCTAACTAAAGGATTGTAAATGCACCAATCGGCGCTTTGTGTCTAGCTAAAGGATTGTAAACGCACCAATCAGCACTCTAAAATGGACCAATCAGCACTCTGTAAAATGGACCAATCAGCAGGATGTGGGCATGGCCAAATAAGGGAATAAAAGCTGGCCACCCAAGCCGGCAGTGGCAACCCACTTGGCTTCCCTTCCATGCTGTGGAAGCTTTGTTCTTTTCGTTCTTCACGATAAATTTTGCTGCTGCTCACTCTTTAGGTCTGCACTACCATTGTGAGCCGTAACACTCACTGCGAAGGTCTGCCGCTTCACTCCTGAAGTCAGCAAGACCACAAACCCACCAGAAAGAAGAAATTCCAGACACATCTGAACATCTGAAGGAACAAACTCCGGACACACTATCTTTAAGAACTGTAACACTCACCACGAGGGTCTGTGGCTTCATTCTTGAAGTCAGCGAGACTGAGAACCCATGGGAAGGAACCAATTCCGGACGCACTGGGTTCACGCCATTCTCCTGCCTCAGCCTCCCGAGTAGCTGGGACTACAGGTGCCTGCCCACCATGCCCCGGTAATTTTTTGTATTTTTAGTACAGACGGGGTTTCACCCTGTTAGCCAGGATAGTCTCGATCTCCTGACCTCGTGATCCACCCGCCTTGGCTTCCCAAAGTGCTGGGATTACAGGTGTGAGCCACTGTGCCCGGCCTTTTTTTAAGTCTCAATATGGGATTTCCATAAAACTTAATCCGTACTCCACAATGCAACTTTTTATAATCAATAAAATTGGCAAGTTTGTTTGCTTCCTAACAATTTAGAAGGACTTTCAGAAAATTTGGCTGGTCAAAACCTATTTTTACATCTAGCCAAATGGTTATCTCTAGATAAAGGGATTTGGGTTCATTTATATTTTCTTTTTCTTTTTCTTTTCTTTCTTTTTTTTTTTTTTTGAGATGAAGTCTTGCTCTGTCACCCAGGCTGGAGTGCATTGGCGCGATCTCGGCTCACTGCAAGCTCCGCCTCCTGGGTTCACGCCATTCTCCTGTCTCAGCCTCCCCAGCAGCTGGGACAACAGGCGCACGCCGCCACGCCCGGCTAATTTTTTTTTTTTTTTTTTTGTATTTTTAGTAGAGACGGGGTTTCACCGTGTTAGCCAGGATGGTCTCGATCTCCTGACCTCGTGATCCGCCCGCCTCCGCCTCCCAAAGTGCTGGGATTACAGGCGTGAGCCACCGTGTCCGGCCATTTATATTTTCTTTTTTCTTTGCGTTTAATTCAGCAATGCACCAGAAGGACTGACGAGACTCACTGGTTGTCCAGGCGTGGTGACTCATGTCTGAAATCCCAGTACTTCAGGAAGCCAAGGAGGGTGGATTGCTTGAGCCCAGAAGTTTGAGACCATGCTGGGCAACATGGCAAAACCCTGTCTCTACAAAAATTAGGTGTGGTGCCACACACCTGTGGTCCCAGCTACTCGGGAGGCTGAGGTAATAGGCTCACTAGAACCTGGGAGGTTGAGGCTGCAGTGAGCCAAGATCGTGCCACTGTACTCCAGCCTGAGTGGCAGAGCAAGACCCTATCTCAAAAATAAATTTTAAAAAAGAACAAATGGCAGGTTATATACTCACTACTAAGGTTTGTTACATCAAAGTATACATAGCAAAAGCAGCAGGAAAAAGACATGCATCAGCAGGGTCCAGAGAGGTTCAACACAGGTTTCCAATGTCTTTCGTTGTCTGAGGCCACACAGGAGTACTCGCTGTCTCGAGCAGTTAACTACAGGGACATATGTGGAATGTCTTTGCCCGTGAAAGCCTGTCTGAATCTCAGAGTCCAAGGCTTTTATGAGGAGCTGGTAATGTAAGTATATCTTGCTATGCAATTAGCCATGGCAAGCAAAACTCAGGACCCTAACAATGAAACCTCAATCTTGGTGTTTATGGAAAGCAACCTGACAAACCAGTATGGCATGGTTTGTTGCTCCAGTTGTATATAACAAAATCACCAATCAATAACACAAAGAACTCTCTAAGGACTATATTCCCAGTGACTGGCCAAGGGCTAATCATGGATCCCTTGGAGACCAGCAAGGTTATGCAACCTGGCCGGGCGCGGTGGCTCAGGCCTGTAATCCCAGCACTTTGGGAGGCCGAGGCGGGTGGATCACAAGGTCAGGAGATCGAGACCATCTTAGCTAACACGGTGAAACCCCGTCTCTACTAAAAATACAAAAAATTAGCCGGGCGTGGTGGCGGGCGCCTGTAGTTCCAGCTACTCGGGAGGCTGAGGCAGGAGAATGGCGTGAACCCGGGAGGCGGAGCTTGCAGTGAGCCGAGATCGCGCCGCCACTGCACTCCAGCCTGGGCGACAGAGCGAGACTCCGTCTCAAAAAAAAAAAAAAAAAAAAGGTTATGCAACCTGACCTGCTGTGTTAACTCTTTCCTCACAGTCTGTATTTTCTAAAATGTCTATAATTAACATATATTACTTTTATAATCAGAAAAGTAACTAGTAACATAAAGGCATCCAAACATAATGATTTTCTTTTTAGTTATTTAATGATGGTGCTTTGTAAGCTCAGTACATTTTCCTGTAGTTAGCAGAGCTACTAAGAGTATAGTCACCCTACTAGACATTTCACAGATGCCTATCAGAGCCTTTATATGCTTTGGGAAAAACCATAAAAACAGGCATGAAAGAGCATATGAAACCTAGGAGGAACCACAGCAACATCTAGTTCCACTTCGCCATCTTAGAGATGAGGAAATGGGAATTCTGAACAGTGAAAGGACTCTCCCCAGATTCTAAACCTTAGGGTTTTCAATTAAAAACCTGTCTTGGAATTGCTGAAATGTTTGCTCAGTTGCTTCTGAATGTCTTTACCATGGAAGAAGCTGGAGCCCTGAATGATGAGCTCACCTGGACCAAGCACACATAGTTTGTCCTCCTTCAGTCTGGATAGTGACTTCCCTTCCTCCCACCGCCCCAGTGGCCTGACGGGATCCCACGTCAAGAGCGTTCAATGCTATTGGGTCAATGTTCCAGCTCGGAACCTAACAAGAGGATAGGTTCATCTTCACTAAATTTTGCTTTTCTTTCACCTTCATTTACTCTCTTGTAAGTTGCAGGGAGATACGGATTCCTTTTAGGTCTCCCAGAACCAGGTCTTACAGTGGTTATGACTTCAGGTAGTAAAGTCAAATGGTCCAGGATTTGAAGTCTGTTTTTGCATCTACTTGTATGATTTGGCTTATGTGATTTGAGTGAGTTACTTGGGGAAGTTACTTAATAAAAACAGTAGTACCTTCTTCCTAAGGTTACTGGGAAGAGGAAAGGAATGTCTTTCATGTAATAACTCTCAACTAGCATAGGGCTTGGCATATAGTAAATGTTCAATAAATATTAGCTATTATTTTTTAAATAGATGGTCCATTTATTTTGGAAAACTCTATTCTCTGATTTTTAAGACCATTTTATTGAAGTAATTGATATGCAGTATAAACTGAACACGTTTAAAGTATAGAATATCATGTTTTGACATGTATACACCCGTGAAACTATCACCATAATCAAGTTAATGAACATATCCATAACACCTAAAAGTTTTCTTTTTCTTTTCTTTTTTTTTTTTGAGATGGAGTCTCGCTATGTTGCCCAGGTTGGAGTGCAGTGGTACGATCTCTGCACACTGCAACTTCCACCTCCCGGGTTCAAGTGATTCTCCTGCTTCAGCCTCCCAAGTAGCTGGGATTACAGGTGCCTGCCACCGTGCCCGGCTAATTTTTTTTTTTTTTTTTGAGGAGGAGTCTCGCTCTGTCACCCAGGTTGGAGTGCAGTGGTACGATCTTGACGCACTGCAACCTCCACCTCCCGGGTTCAAGTGATTCTCCTGCCTCAGCCTCCAAAGTAGCTGGGATTACAGGTGCCTGCCACCATGCCCGGCTAATTTTTTTTTTTTTTTTTGAGGTGGAGTCTCACTCTGTTGCCCAGGCTGGAGTGCAGTGGCCTGATCTTGGCTCACTGCAAGCTCCGCCTCCCAGGTTCACACCATTCTCCTGCCTCAGCCTCCTGAGTAGCTGGGACTACAGGCGCCTGCCACCATGCCTGGCTAATTTTTTGTATTTTTAGTAGAGACAGGGTTTCACCGTGTTAGCCGGGATGGTCTCGATCTCCTGACCCCGTGATCTGCCTGCCTCAGTCTCCCAAAGTGCTGGGATTACAGGCATGAGCCACTGCGCCCGGCCCTAATTTTGTATTTTTAGTAGAGATGGGGTTTCACTACGTTTGTCAGGCTGGTCTTGAACTCCTGACCTCAGGTGATCCACCCACCTCGACCTCCCAAAGTGCTGGGATTACAGGCGTGAGCTACCGCGCCTGGCCAAAGTTTTCTTATACCTGTTTATAATCCCCTTGTTTGTCCTCAGGTAACACTATCTACTATCTGTCTCTACAGATTAGCTTGCATTTCCTAGAATCTTACTTATATAATTGGAGTAATATAGTATATACCCTTCTTTTGGCTTTCTTTATTGAGCTATGTTGTGAGATTCATTCATGTTTAGAGTATCAGTTACTAAGTAGTATTCCATTGTTTGGCTATATCAAAATTTGTTTGCCCATTTACCTATTAATGGACATTTTGCACTGTTTCCAGTTTGGAGATATTAGATATAAAACCTCTATAAACATTTATATATAAGTCTTTGTATGGACATACACAAATGATCTCTGACTTAACATTGATTCGACTTAAGATTTTTCAACTTTACAATGGTGTGAAAGCAATATGCATTCAGTAGAAACTGTCCTTCAAGTACCCATACATTCATTCTGGTTTTTACTTTCAGTACAGTATTCAATAATTTACATAAGATATTCAACATTTTATTATGAAATAGGCTTTGTATTAGATGATTTTGCCCAACTGTAGGCTAATGTAAGTGTTCTAAGCACATTTAAGGTAGGCAAGACTAAGCTGTGGTGTTTGGTAGGTTAGGTGTATTAAATGCATTTTCAACTTACGATATTTTCAATTTATGATGGGTTTATTGGGATGTAACCACATTGTAAGTCAAAGACCATCTCTACTTATATTTCTCCTGGGAGTAGAATGAGTGGGTCATTGGGTAGGTACATGTTTAACTTTTTGCGAAACTGACAAATTGTTTTCCAATTGGTTGTACCACTTTACATTCCCACCAGTGGTGTATGAGAATTCCACTGTCACCAACAGTTGGTACAGTCAACATTTTTAATCAAATTAATTTTATTTATTTATTTATTCATTTTTATTATTTTATTTTATTTTTTTGAGACAGGAATCTCGCTCTGTCACCCAGGCTGGAGTGCAATGGTGCGATCATGGCTCACTGCAGCCTCAACTTCCCAGTCTCAAGTGATCCTCCCACCTCAGGTTCCCAAGTAGCTGGAACTACAGTCACATGCCACCACAACAGACTAAGTTTTTCTATTTTTTGTAGAGACAAGATCTCACTATGTTGCCCAGGCTGGTCTTGAAATTTTGGGCTCAAGTGATTCTCCCACCTTGGCCTCCCAAAATGCTGAGATTACAGGCGTGAACTACCCTGCCCAGTCCTGTTTTTAATTGTATACATTCTAGTAAGTGTGTAGTGATATCTCTTTGTGTTTTTAATTTGAATTTCTCTCTTGACTAATGATGTTGAGCAATTTTAATGTGCTTATTCACCGATATGTCTTTTTGATGTAATGTCTGCCCTAATCATTTGCACATTTTTTAATTGGGGAATTTTTTTTCTTATTACTGTTTTGTGACTTCATTCCATATTCTATACGAGTCCTTTATTAGATATGTGGTTTGCCAATACTCCCTCCCAGTCTATAACTTTATCATGCTCTTAACAGTGTCTTTTGAAGAACAAAAAATCTCAATTGCAGTGAAGTGCAATTTATCATTTTTTTCTTTTATCGACTGTGCTTTTGTTGTTCTAATCTAAGGTCATAAAGATTTTCTCTTGTATTTTTTTCTAGAAGTTTTATAGTTTTAGGTTTTACATTTAGGTCTATAATACATTTTTAGTTTTTGTACACGGTATGAGGTATGGATCAAAGCTAATATTTTTGCCAATGGATAGCCAGTGTTTTAGCATTGTTAAAAAGACTATCCTTTGTAAAATCACTTTTGCACTTTTGTTGAAAATCAATTTGCCATATATGTGGTATTTTTACACTCTTTGTTTCCCCAATGATTCATTTGTCTATCTTCATACCAATACCATAATGTCTTGATAACTGTAACTTTATAATAAGTTTTGAAGTCAGGAAATGTATTTTAAAACATTTTCTTCTTTTGCAAAGTTGTTTAGCTATTCTAGGTCTTTTGCATTTCCAAATTATTAATAATTTTAAAATCAGCTTGTTGATTTTTACACGAAAAAACCTGCTGAGGTTTTGATTAGCATAACATTGAATCCAGATGCAAATTTGGGGAGATATGACATTTTGACAATGATGAATCTTCTGATCCGTGAATATGGACTATCTCTTCATTTAATGAGATCTTTTAAATTTCTCACAGCTATGTTTTATAGTTTTCAGTGTACAGAACTTGCATGTCATTTGTTAGTTTTATTGCTGTGCATTTGACATTTTTGGTATTAGTGTAAGTGGCATTGTTTTAAATTTCAATTTCCAAATGTTTGCTAGTATATAGAAATACAACTGCTGGGCACGGGGCTCATGCCTGTAATCCCAGAACTTTGGGAGGCCAAGGTGGGTGGATCATCTGAGGTCAGGAGTTCGAGACCAGTCTGGCCAATGTGATGAAATGCCTGTCCCCACTAAAAATATAAAAATTAGCCAGGCATTGTGGCACACCCCTGCAATCCCAGCTACTCCTGAGGCTGAGGCATGAGAATCCTTTGAACCCAGGAGGCTGAGGTTGCAGTGAGCCAAGATTGCACCACTGCACTCCAGTGTGGATGACAGAGTGAGACTCCATTTCAAAAGAAAGAAAAAGAAAAGAAATACAACTGGTTTTTTTATATTGAACTTATGTCCAGCAACCTTGCTAAACTCACTTTTTAGTTCTGGTAGCTATTTTTGTAGATGCCATGGGATTTTCTGAATAATCATGTCATCTATGAATAGACAGCTTTACTCCTTCCTCTCCAGTCTGGTTGTCTATTGTTTCTTTTTCTTGCCTTATTGCGCTGGCTGAAACCAGCACAGTGTTGAGTAGAGGTGATGAAAGCAGACATCCTTGCCTTGTTCCTGATTCTACAGAAAAAGCATTGTCTTTCACCATTTAGTATGATGTTAGCTTTAGATATCCTATAACAGGCTGAAGAAATACCCTTCTGTTTCTAGTTTGCTAAGAGCTGTTTTGCTTGGTTGGTTTTTGGGTTTTTTATAAATCAGTAATTGATGTTGGATTTTTTTCAAATGTTTTCCTGCATCTATTGAGATCATTATTTTTTCTTTTTTAGTCTGTAATATGGTGAACTATATAGATTGATTTTATAACAACTTTATTAAGATATAACACATGTGGCATAAAGTTCACCTTTTTAAAGTGTATAATTCAGTGGTTTGTACACAAGTGACAGAGTTGTGCGTGTATCATCACTATCAAATCCCATAACATTTTCATTTCCCTGAAAGAAAGTCTGAACCCATTAGAAGTCATTTCCCATTTTCTTCCCTCTCCCCATGCCCTGGCAGCCACCAACCCACCTCTATAAATTTGACTATTCTGAACATTTTATATACATAGAATCCCACTATATGCAGCCTTTTGTGACTGGTTTCTTTCACTTAGTATAATGTTTTCAAGGTGCATCAAGTTATAGCATGTATCGGAATTTCATGTCCATTTATGGCTGAATAATATTCCATTGATGGGAATACCACATTTTGTTTATCCATCAGTTGATGGACATTTAGGTTGTTTCTACTTTTTGGCTGTTATGGACAATGCTGCTATCAACATTTGTGCACAGGTGTTTGTGTGGACATATATTTTCATTTTTCTTGGGTGTATATCCCTAGGAGTAGAATTGCTGGTCATACAGTAACTTTATGTTTAACCTTGTGAGGGACTTCCAGGCCAATGGTGAGGTTCAAGCAAGGGAAGGAGGAGGTTCTGGGTACATATGGTACATATTTGCTCTATTGGAGCAATGGTACATATTTGCTCTATTGGAGAGAAGCAATTGGCCAAAATTGTAGCTTGTCATTAGTCTGTTGAACAGCCATGGATTTTCATTACCTGGGCAGAGAACACATGAAGCCAGGCTAGGTATCACCAATGTGTGACCATATCAAAGACTTGTGAATATTGGTATTTAATGTATCACTATTTAGTGCCCAGGTCCCCCTTATGTATGTTTATTACCACGTGTACTCTTGGTTCTCCCAGCTCTTTTCATCTGTGTTTAACCCACACATTTTCTATATGCTAATTACTGATTTATACTTGATATTTTATGAGTTCATCCCATTTCTTCTATAAAATAATTGAATATTTTGAAACTGTATATCAAATGCATGTTAAACCCTTCCCCTCTGTTATTCATTTCTCTATGACACCACAGTTACTTTGCACACAATGCTGAATAAATGTTAAATAAAAAATAAGCAGGGTCGGACCCGTAATCCCAGCACTTAGGGAGGCCAAGGCAGGAAGATTGCTTGAGCCCAGAAGTTTGAGACTAGCCTGGCCACATGACAAAAACCCATCTCTACTAAAAATACAAAAATTAGCTGGACATGGTGGCACATACTTGTGGTCCCAGCTACTTGGGAAGCTGAGGTGGGAGGATCACCCAAGCCCGGGAGGCAGAGGTTACAGTGAGCTGAGATTGCGCCACTGCACTCCAGCCTAGGCGACAGAGTGAGACTTTGTCTCAAAAAAATAATAAAATTAAAACGAGCAATAATCTCAGGTAGTCCTGCCATAGAAATAAGCAGTTATTCAAACAAAAGTTTCCTGTGATTAAGTACTTGGGAAATACTGGGTTTTTTGTTGTCGTTGTTGTTTTTACTATAGGACTTGCTAGCCCCTTAATGTACTAATGTGGTGGTACTTCTTCATGAATGGATTTCACATTCAGTGTCCTCAAACCTACTGATCCATGGAACCCTTTACTCAAGGTGCAGCTCTAGAAATTGGTGTTGTATAAAATACACCTTGAGAAATGCTGCCTTGGGGATTGCTCTGTGCAAGGCCTTGGAAGTATAGCTGTTTACTACAGGAGCCATAGACGGAACAGCTGAACTGAAATTCCTCCGGGTACCTTTTATAAAGTATAAACATCCCACTTTTCTGGTTTGTTTTTTTGTTTTTTGTTTTTTTTTTTGTCTCACTCTGTCGCCCAGGCTGAGTGCAGTGGTGTGATCTTGGCTCACTGCAACCTCCACCTCCCAGGTTCAAGCAATTCTCCTGCTTCAGCCTCCCAAGTTGCTGAGACGACAGGCACATGCTGCCACGCCTGACTAATTTTTTGTATTTTAGTAGAGACAGGGTTTCACCATGTTGCCCAGGCTGATCTCGAACTCCTGAGCTCAGGCAATCTGCCTGCCTCGGCCTTCCAAAGTGCTAGGATTACATGAGTGAGCCACTGCACCCAGCCTATTTTTTAAAACAATAACAAGAAGCAAGATAGGGAAATTGAAGTAACTTGGAGTATGAGCTGACTAAATTATGCAATGAAGGGTTTTTCTAATTTCTCCTTTTGAGTAAATACAAGAATAATGTCCCATCCCCTAAACAGCACAGTGCTGAGACTAATTCTTTGACAAATATTAGGCACATTGAAATATTAGGTTTATAAAAAGGAGACTTCAGGGAAAGCGTGGTGGCTCACGCTTGTAATCCCAGCACTTTGGGAGGCCGAGGTGGGTGGATCACCTGAGGTCAGGAGTTCGAGACCAGCCTAGCCAACATGGTGAAACTCTGTCTCTATTAAAAATACAAAAATTAGCCGGATGTGGAGGCACATGCCTGTAATCCCAGTACTCGGGAGGCTGAGGCAGAAGAATTGCTTGAACCGAGGAGGTGGAGGTTGCAGTGAGCCAAGATCGCTCCATTGCACTCCAGCCTGGGTGACAAGAGCGAAACTCTGTCTCACCAAAAAAAAAAAAAAAAAAAAAAAAAAAACAGAAAGACTGCGTCTTCCACCTGGCTGGAAAAATATGCCTAATAGAACACCAAGGAACCCAAATCTCTATGCGAAGTATCTCCCTCATATGGTTAGCCTGGAGAGCCAAGGGATCCTAAAACTTAAAACTGAGTTTACTGGAGCTCTCTGTATTGTAGATGGGAGAACAGCTAACTTAATCTAGTAGACAGAATATAGGGACAGAAACAGAGCCAATCATAGGTCTCCTACCCTATCATGCTCCATTTCACATCCTCTGGCCCCAACACTATCAACATGAGGCAGGTATCACTGCCCCGACCCATACCATCCTGCACACAGGATTGCCTCTCCCCCTTGCCCTTTTTGCAGTCTCTTCTTGCACCCTTCCCTAAGCATATCTCCAGCCTGAATCCTGCTCAGCCGTCAAATTTCAGCTCAAATGTCATTTCCTCTGGTGAGCTTTCCTTGACTCCAGAATACTAGGTTATACATTATTTCCCCATCGCTTATTACAAATGTAATTTATATTATTTAGTGATTGTCTCTTCCACTAGCTTGTAAACTACACAAGGGCAGAAGCCATTTAACTTGTTGAGTATTGAATTTCCAGGATGTGGCACAGAGTAAGTAGTCAAAAAATACCAGTTAGTGGCTCACACCAGTAGCCCCAGCTACTCAGGAGGCTGAGGTGGGAGGGAGTATCACTTGAGCCAGGGAGTTTGAGGCTGCAGTGAGTTATGATCGAGCCACTGCACTGCAGCCTCGGTGACAGGGCAAGACCTTGTCCCCCCAAAATAATAATAATAAAATAAATAGGCCGGGCACAGTGGCTCACGCCTGTAATCCCAGCACTTTGGGAGGCTGAGGCAGGCGGATTACAAGGTCAACAGATGGAGACCATCCTGGCCAACATGGTGAAACCCCATCTCTACTAAAAATACAAAAATTAGCTGGGCATGGTGGTGCGCACCTGTAGTCCCAGCTACTCGGGAGGCTGAGGCAGGAGAATTGCTTGAACCCGGGAGGCGGAGGTTGCAGTGAGCTGAGATTTTACCACTGCACTCCAGCCTGGCGACAGAGCGACACTCCATCTAATAAAATAAAATAAATAAATAAAAAATAAATAAATAGGCCAGGCGCAGTGGCTCACACCTGTAATCCCAACAATTTGGGAGGCTGAGGTGGGCAGATCACCTGAGGTCAGGGGATTGAGACCAGCCTGGCCAACATGGTGAAACCCCATCTCTACTAAAAATACAAAAATTAGCCAGCTGTGGTGGTGGGTGCCTGTGTAATCCCAGCTACTCAGGAGGCTGAGGCAGGAGAATTGCTTGAATCTGGGAGGCAGAGGTTGCAGTGAGCTAAGATTGTGCCACTGCACTCCAGCCTGGGTGACAAAGTGAGACTCCATCTCAAAAAAAAAATAAAAATAAATAATAAATACATACATACCAGTAAGTTGAACGACTAAAACCTAGGTGCTAAAATATCTTTGCTCATTTATCTTAGGCCTATTCTATCTTTCTTTGTCCTAGGACAAAATCTTATCAACTCCTTTGTCCAAAGCTCAAATCCCTCAAGACTCATTCGAGGAAGTCTTCTCTTGCCGATTCCCCAGTCAGAGTAGTTGTTGGCCTTTGTGGACACAGGCTAATCTCTCACGTAATCCCAAATTAGCTGGGAAAAGCCATGCTCTTTTAGAATATGAGGTATTCAGAGTTGCTAGGGGGCCTGAAACTCTGTAATGAATAGCTCATGTGTACTCCCAAAACCCAGCAAGAAGGAACAGTGCAGCTGTGGGCAGCCAACAAGCAAGTCATGTTCACAGGTATGTGGCTGACGTCAGTGCTGATAACTCATGAAAGCTGTTCCAGGGTAGAGCTGTTCTCTGGAGTGTTGGGAACACAGCTACTCAGAGGTACAATTGTGACACTGGACTTCCTCCCCAGATGGGGCGCCTGCCTGCCCTTCATCTCTTGCCGAAACTCACTCACATACCCAGGCCTGGGGCTTGTGATTTTCCTAATGCATCCCCAAGGTGAGCTGCTTTCAAACAGGGTGTGCAATTGATTTGGAAATATGGCCAGGTGCAAAGTAGCGTGAGGTGAGGAGACAGATGTTCTTTTGGACTCTCTTTCTCTGAGACAGGTCTTTTTCTGAAGTGCCTTAAAATATTAATGGCGCCCCGCGTGATAAAGGGGAGAGAGCATGGCTCTGCACTCCACAGGCTGTGAATTTTTACCCCTTCCTTACGTTGTTGTGAGGACACAGTGAGTGTGAGTAAAGGCCTTGGGTAAGGGGCGGGGCTTATAGGGCATTGCTAAGGGAGAAAACAGAAAACAAAGCATGTGGGTGACTGTCTGAGACATCACTAGTGTTCAACAAATGGTAGCTGTTTCACTATTAGGTGCTCCTCGAGTGTACTCAGAGCAATCCGTGCCTCCTGCATCAGTAACATCACACCAGATGAAAATGGCCTGCTTATTTTTCTGTTTCTTTTGCTAAACTGTAACACTCTTGTAGGCCCAATACCTAGAAAAATGCCTTTCAGCTCCCATGATAAGCTCATATCTGATGTCAAGTGCCAACTGCCTCACATGGATGACTTCATTTAATTCTCATAACCCTGTGGAGTTAGGCATGAGTGTAATCCTCATTTTATTTTATTTTTTATTTTCTTTTGTGTGTGCAGAGTTTCATTCTTGTTGCCCAGGCTGGAGTGCAATGGCGTGATCTTGGCTCACTGCAACCTCCACCTCCCCGGTTCAAGTGATTCTCCCGCCTCAGCCTCCCGAGTAGCTGGGATTACAGGCGCCCACCAGCATGCCTAGCTAATTTTTGTATTTTTTAGCAGGGATGGGGTTTCACCATGTTGGCCAGACTGGTCTCAAATTCCTAACCTCAGGTGATCCGCCCGCCTTGGCCTCCCAAAGTGCTGGGATTACAGGCGTGAGCCACCACACCCGGCCCTCATTTTATAGCTGAATAAGCGAAGGCACCACAAGGTTAAGTAATTCAGCCAGTGTGATCTATGTAGTAAGCAGTGGAGTCAGCATTTAAACACAGCTGGCCAGGTTCCAGAACCTGTGCTCTTTACCTCTGGTTTTTTGTTTGTTTGTTTGTTTGTTTTCTTTTGTTTTTTTTTTTTTGAGACGGAGTCTCGCTGTTTCGCCCAGGCTGGAGTGCAGTAGCACTATCTCGGATCACTGCAACCTCCGCCTTCCAGGTTCAAGCAATTCTTCTGTCTCAGCCTCCCAAGTAGCTGACACTACAGGCACGCACCACCATGCCCAGCTAATTTTTGTATTTCTAGTAGAGATGAGGTTTCACCATGTTGGCCAGGCTGGTCTCAAACTCCTGACCTCAAGTGATCCTCCCACCTTGGCCTCCCAAAATGCTGGGATTACAGGCGTGAGACACCACGCCCAGCCTGCTCTCTACCTCTGTACTACGCTGCCTCTGTCCTCACTCTAATTATGTTTTTCTCATTTTTCTCCCTAATAGCACAGTGAAAAATACCATCCCTATTGTCTTCCGTATTTGTGGGGCTATCTTTATTCTGCGATTCTCGTTGTACTGGCCCAACACAATGCCTTACACAATCGAATGCTTGACAATCGCCTCCCCATTGGTGCAGAGCTGGGTCTGGCATGCTGGGTTTATGACCCAGTTATGCTCTTTTCACAAAAACATTTCTGGATGCCATTGTCAGACAGGACACTAGACTGACTGGACTACTGGGAAGACCCTTTTATGCTCTTGTGTTCTAAATGACAGCCCTGTTTCCTAAAGTAATTGAGGTTTTCTGTTATCAGCATAAAAGGAAACCATGGATGCTAGGCACAGCCTCGTGCTACTGTTACATGCCTCAGACATCAGTCACCACTGAAGTTAGGCCTGTCTGCCTCTCTCAAAGACAGTCTGAGTGAAACTGGAGTTTTCTTTCAATATTAGGTGCTCAGGTCCCATATGCTTTTAAAAACATGTAAATTATATATGCAAGAGAATGACACACATTTGGAGTTAAATAAGTCCAATGAATACTCCTGTATAGCCACCATCCCACTCAACTCAATAGAATATTACCAGAATCTCAGGCTAAGCGCGGTGGCTCATGCCTGCAGTATCCCAGCACTTTGGGAGGCTGAGGTGGGTGGATCGCTTGAGCTCAGGAGTTCGAGACTAGCCTGGGCCACATGGTGAAAACCTGTCTCTACAAAAAAAATCAGCTGGGCCTAGTGGTGCATGCCTGTAGTCCCAGCTACCAGAGAGGCTGAGGTGGGAGGATTGCTTGAGGGGAGGTCAAGCCTGCAGTAAGCCGTGATTGAGCCACTGCACTCCATCCTGGGCGACAGGGCGAAACTCTATCTCAAAAAAAAAAAAAAAAAAAAAGTGTGTTTGTGTGTGTGTATATATATGTGTGTGTGTGTATATATATATGTGTATGTGTGTATATATATCCAGAATCTATCCTCTCCCCACTGCGTCCTTCTCCCATTCCTCCCCCTGGCAATGCTAACATGCTTTTCATTATAAAGTATTAGTTGTTTGAAAGGGATAATTTTTCTGATGACTACTGTATATCAGATGTGATTCCTAAGTACTTTATGTTATAAAAGGTGCTAGCAGCGAAAGAATATTCAAACTTGTATTTTGAAGTTTCATTTTCAATGTGAACTGATACTGTCAGTGAGCTGCTTTCTATTCTAACTTTACAACCACAGTGCTACAGCGTAATAGTGTGCTGAGAACAGATGTGTCATTAAATTGTTGATGTGCAAAATTTTGCCACAAATTGGGGACATGTACTTCTGTGGCAGTGACTACCAGAATGTTAAGATGACCAGTGCTGCAGATGGGGAAGAGCAGATGCAAACAGCAGGAGTGAAGAGGTGACTGTAACATGAAGCCAGGGCCACAGATAGATTGTTTCCTGCAACACGTAAGAACTTTGCTGTGTAACTATGTGAGAGAACTTGGCCATGGCAGCAGATGCTCTCCTCACCCTGATGAATACTAGTGTGGTAACACCTGAAGCATTTAATCCTTACAGGAGAGCCACAAGTTCTAGTATTCAAAAATGCACCTCAAGCACCAAAAAGTTGACAACTCTTACTTGGCCACTAGATATTTCTGAAATGATTTAACAAGTTTTTGCTATTTCCCTGCCATTCAAGTATCGTATGAAATAATAATTTCATTGTCCCCTAGTCCCTCTTTACTGTGAATTAGAAACAAAACGTGTATGTCACCCCAGGGTTGGAGGAAATGAAACGTAATTCTATTACATATTTGGTAATATTTGTATGCAGCAGCCAGAGACCCTCCAAAATTGGGCATAAGCCAGGCGCGGTGGCTCCTGCCTGTAATCCCAGAAATTTGGGAGGCCGAGGCAGGAGGACTGGTTGAAGCCAGGAGTTCAAGAGAAGCCTGGGAAACATAGCAAGACCCCATCTCTAAAATAAAATGGACATAATTTTTGGTACTACTCAGTTTGTAAGGGGATTAAGTTGGGGGAAAAACTTAGGGCTTTAAGGGAAATTGCTTTCTGACTTGGGAGGGAAAAAGACATAATTGTGGCTATGTGGCAGAAACCTTTGGAAAGATGCCCAGAAAAGTAGAAAGCCCTGTTCCAACCCTTTCTCTAACTAGCTCCTCTATCTTAGAAGACATGACTCCCTGTTCCAAGACTGGAATGTGCTTGCTTCTTGCCGTTGGGACTTACTGAAGATAATGTAGCTACAATTCAGTGACTTCGATATGGTTCTTCACCTTTATAAGATGCTGTATGAGTAGCACCCTAAATAATATAGTCATCTCTCAGTATCCACAGGGGATTGGTTCCAGAACCCTCCTGGGATACCAAAATCCACAGATGCTCAGGTTGCTGATATTAAATGGTGTCGTATTTGCCTGTAAACTACGCACATCCTCCCTTATACTTTAAATCATATCTAGATTACTTAGAATACCTAGTACAATGTAAATGCTAGCACATAGTTGCTATATTGTATTTTACATTTTGTATTTTTTATTGTTGTTTTCCTTCGAAATATTTTCCACCTGAGGTTGGTTGAATCCCCAGATGCAGAACCCACAGATACATGCGTCCAACTGTATGTGAATGAAGGGGTAACATCTACAGTAAAACATGTTTTTTAGGACAAGTTTTTTCTCTGAGGAAATAAACAAAATCTTCACTGGTACTCTTTTTTTTGTTATATTTAGGACAACCATGTGACTTATCACAAACACCTGGACACTTTTGTGGATGCAAGGGAGGTGCTTTAATAATTATACCTGGATGCCGGGCGTGGTGGCTCACACCTGTAGTCCCAGCACTTTGGGAGGCCAAGGTGGGTGGATCACCTGAGGTCAGGAGTTCGAGAACAGCCTGGCCAACATGGTGAAACCCCGTCTCTACTAAAAATACAAAAACCAGCTGGGTGTGGCGGTGGGCGCTTTAATCCCAGCTACTTGGGAGGCTGAGGCAGGAGAATCGCTCGAACCCAGGAGGCGGAGGTTGCAGTGAGCCAAGATGATGCCATTGCATTTCAGCCTGGGGGGCAAAAGCGAAACTCTGTCTCAAAAAAAAAAAAAAAAAAATCATACCTGACAAACAGAAACCAGAATGATTCCAGGCCATATATCCAACTGGGACGTATAACCACTTGCTTAGAGCACAAGGTTGGTGGTTAATAAATATTAGGATCACATTGTGTATTCCCTGCTCCCCATGTGAAGTAAGAGCTAATCACATTGTGTAACATTTAATCCTTAACGTTGATCATCTAATTTTTATTTTTTTGAGACAGGGTCTTACTCTGTCACTCAGGCTTGGTACCATCATGGCTCACTGCTACCTCTGCTTCTTGGGCTCATGTGATCCTCCCGCTTCAGCCTCCCAAGTAGCTGGGATTATAGGCATGAGCCACCACGCCTGGGTGATAATCTGATTTTTAAAAAAGGAATATTCATATAGAGATACTATATTAGATGTGCATTGTTTGGGTATGCTAACATACCCAGTGGATCTCTGGCTAGAGGGAATGAAGAATGTTTGTTCCCTCATGGTACTTTGAGCATTATTATGTCTATAGGTAAGGGAAGTGAGCACAGGAAGCTAATCAATTGCCGTAAATCACACACCAAAGCTGAGCTCAAAGTTCAAAATAAAAACTCTAAAAAATAAATTCATGACCCAACACTGATTTAAAAAGAAAAGTAAAAAATAAAAATACAAACTCTGCCCTGTGAATCCCCAGCAATTGTGTTGCTCACTGAACCATGAAGGGCTGACCTTTAGAATTTGATCACAGATGCATCGGAGGTGGAGACTTATTTACCACCTTTCAGACGAGAAATCTTATGTTGGGAAGCTGCTTTTCCTAGTTCGCACAAGTCCTCTTCATCCCACTTCTATAAAAAGCCCAAGTAAGAGTCCTAATCATTAGTCATGCAGTTTAGTCTTTTTGTAGATTTGAGCATTTAAGAAAGGATGCAGGTGATTCATTAAGCTTAGTACTTGGGGTTTTTGTGTGTTGCAGTAACTAAGCAACAGTTAAGATATTTTAACTTAGCACGTCCTGCATTGGCACATTTAAAAAAAGAACTGTCACGCCGTGCTTGGCAGAACTTCACTCTGACTCTTCCACACTCTGTGCAGTTCCTGTACATCTTGGCTGCCCATCCACTGCTAACAGAGACCTCTTCTGTCTCAGCTGTTCTGACAGCCTTGGCCTAGTGTGTGCCACTGCAGGGTAGCTGGATATCCATGTCTCCAATGACTGGTAACTGCAAAGGCTGGACCTGGAACTAGTGGTTTGATCATCCACTACCTTAATTCTCTCATTCACGTTTTAAACCCACTCTTAACTGCTACACCTTTGAACATCTGCCTTTATGAAAACACAACTCAAGTTCTAGGTTAGCACTTGAAGAACTGTGATTATTCACAAAACCATGCATTTCAAACATAACCATTAGCTTTTTTTTTTTTTTAACTGAATATCCAATGAAACTCACTAAATGAAGTGTGAGAGGTCTGCTACATAACATTCAATTTAGATAGATTTGATTGTCCAGATACAGTTTTGGAAGAACTGCAGTACTAGATGCCTGAACAAAAAAAATAGAACCTAGTGGATAAACTCTAAGCCTTGATAACAGAAGCACTGGTTCATTATTTATGTGGTATGACTCTGGGAATTTAACCTCTAGACAGGATCTTGCTCTGTCGTCCAGGCTGGAGTGCAGTGTAGCCTCTAACTCCGGGGCTCAAGTGATCCTGCCACCTTGGCTTCCTGAGTAACTGGGACTAGAGGCACATGCCACCACACCTGGCTAATTCTTCAATTTTGGCTTGTGGAGATGGGGTCTTGCTATGTTGTCCGGGATGGTCTCAAACTCCTGGCTTCAAATGATCCTCCTGTCCTGGCCTTTCAAAGTGTTGGGATTACACAGGCATGAGTAACTGCATCTCTTTTAAACTTGGTTTCCTTATCTCTAAAGTGGCTTTTAAATCTACGTATCTTTAAGGAAAGCTAGACTAAATGACCATTAAATAAAACAACAAGCTCTGACATAAAACATAATCAGAGCAAAACTTCCTCTTTTCTTATGTAAAACTAAGTATAGCTTAGAATCCCATATGACCCGATTCTATTATACTTGGGAACCTCTATGATCTAAATAAACCTCAAGTAGCAGACGTAGTCATTTATAATGGTAGTTTTTTAAAATTTAAAAGCAGCAAATCTGTCCCCTTCCTGAAGCAACTTATCAGTAAAGAAAATACACAAAGTGCAGAATGGAACTGCTCTAGGGAAAGCAGGGAGAGACTAAGTGTTATAAGCTCTACTTACTTGATCCTCTCCTCAGCACTGGGAAAATCAGTTTTTCCAAATGAGAGAAAAAAGTTTAAGTGCCACAAGGGCCAGGCATGGTGGCTCAAGCCTGTAATCCCAGCACTTTGGGAGGCTGAGGCAGGCGGATCACCTGAGGTCAGGAGTTTGAGACCAGCCTGGCCAACATGGCAAAACCCCATTTCTAGTAAAAATACAAAAACTAGCTAGGACTGGTGGTGTGCACCTCTAATTCCAACTACGCGGGAGGCTGGGGTTGCAGTGAGCAGAGATTGCATCACTGCACTCCAGCCTGGGCGACAGAGTGAGACTGTCTCAAAAATAAAAGCCACAGGAATAAGCTCTATGAGATGACCCAAATCCTCTTCTGGCACTAGAATTCTATTGCATGACTTATTTAAAATAAGTGAGCTAATATTTAGAATTCTATTTTGCTTTAGAGATCAGTTGCAAAAGGATTGGTGCTAAGAGTATTAATACGGTGATAAAAAAGGACTCGCCTGGGTCAGGTAACCCACGATAGCATGTTTGTCAGAGCAATGTCATCTCACAACAGGAAAAAAAGAAACTGGCCCTGCTCCAGAATGGTCTTATTTCACCATCCATTTCATAACTCCACTTTAGGTGAATACCTTCATGGGATATTGCATAACATATCAAAAACAATTTAAAATTTTACAGCTGCATTTTGTCCAATCATAAAGCAAAAAGCAGAAATTCCTTCCAAAAGTGGCACTGCAAAGTATTCATTCATTCATTGCCCTACTGAAACTGGGAGTTCCAAGGAATGCCAGCAAAATCTCCTGTGGGAAAATGGTAAACTCCAAGTTTAATAATGTGACCCTCACTAAATGCGTAGCAGTTAATGATAAAAGTAGAACTATCTTTCATAACAGAAAGTGGGGGAGTGAGGGGAGTAGGGACAGACAGAGAAAGTTCCCTGACTTCATATTATCGTATATACAGATAATCTGGTTACCAAGAGTAGCCTAGCCTTGAAAGAAGAGAAAATCACCACAATGGACACCATGTTGCTGAGAGGGTTTGCGGAGGAAGGGTGGTTTCCAGACATCCTTAGTGAATGCAGGTCACATGCAAAGAGGTTATCTCAGGCCCTTTTTTCTTCCTTTTTGACAACAAATTTGCAGTTAATTAGGCTCTGGACTTGCTCAGAGAAGCCCAGAATTGGGCCTAAAGAATAAAATAACATGAAAAATCTGTGAAACCATGAAAATACTTTTAAAAAAGTTTCCAGGTATAATACACAAAAGCAAACAAGTTTATCTTAAAAAATATCAAGTATCACATCCATAGCCTATTCCTAATTATAATTACTTCTTAAAGCAACATTTGTCTTTGTTTACAAATACAGCAGCAGGTGATAAAACCTAGTATCGCAAACTGATTGCTTACAATTTATAATACAAACAAATGTATATGTCTCAAATCACATTTTAGGCAGTTTAACTTAAAATGCATAGACAATTACATACATTAAATTTGTCATTACTGTCAGTGAAAAATCACAATTTCAAGAAGAAAATTACAACAAACTTTCATAGAGCACACATAAGAAGTCAAGTTTACTTAATGGCAACAAGTCAGTATCTGCTGATCAGTGACAGGCAGTGAAAGTGCCTTTATCCAGGGGTAAAGTGAAGAGGCAAACTATCCTGTTACTTTGCACACTTGAATTGTTGCGCTGATCAACACTACAATCTTGAAAAACATTAAATTCTTAAAAAAAAAAAAAAAAAGTATGCCACATGTTGCCCTTTAAGATGCCCAAAGGCTGGTTACAATTTCCACCAGTAGCAATCCTAACACGTTTATCTAGGTAAAACTAATAATGAATGGGTGTGCTAATGAATTCTGTAATGTTACTTATAGACTATGAGCCTCTCAAGGACAGGGATTCCCTTATAGCTGGCAAAGAACCTGGATCAAGGACATATTGTCTACTGAATAAATGACTCAGATGTTTTCGATAGCCAGAAGCTTGCCTGGCATTTACAAAATACTGATTATTTTATTGGCAATTTCTCTTTTACTTGGCAGAATTCTGAAAATAAAGTGTTTGTCTTCAATACTAAATATTGCTTTATTAAAATCAAATAGTCTTCCCTGAACGCCACCTACAACTTTCTATGCATAGTACAATATATCAGTGTGATTTATCTGAATTTAGGCTTATGCTTTTCAAAAACTTGAATGTCTGTGCTTAAGTTTTATTTCCAGGCTTTCTAACCTTGGCATTTGATAAAGCTAGCTTCTATCATTCAGGGTGAGAAAATCGAGACATTGGCACTTATTGTTTAGAAGTGTAGGCAATTGACTGATATTCAACCTAGGCACAGTCTTAACAAAAACTCTGAGTAGAGCTTTTTTCATCTACACAAAGTTTCAAAAGCTGTACATTTGAGTACCACAGGTAGCACTAATTATTTATGAGGTAATCATGGGCAAATTGATTGGTTTTTTTAGAAAATATCCCAATAGTCCATTGTGGTGGTGGGACTGACTGAGACAAAATATATACTTTCCTCTGCCCTATTACTATTCTCTAATGAAGACAGCCAACAGTAAAATGGACAAAGCAGTCAGTCCTTGGGTAATTAAAAAATGTATTGTCTATTTCTGAATAATCAATATATTACTTTACACAAAATAGGGCTGAGTCAGAGCTGTAAATGGTGTCTTCAAAAGCATGAAAAGATGAGAAGGCGGCAGGATGGGACAGACAAGCCAAGGTCTTTGAAGTGCTCCACTTGATTCTTGAGAACTGGGTTTGAATGAGGACCTAAGGTCTGTTTTAATTTTTGTCTTTCTGGTTTCAACATTTCAAAACCTAATATTCCAACTCCAGAAACAGTATTCCTGAACACATCTCAACTATTTCCATTAGATTTTATTTGAAAATTCTTCCTCTGAAGCCCAAAAGTCAGCACATTCTATAATCTGTATCCCCCTCAAGACCAAATATACTTGCTAACAAGCAGTCTTTTCCATAAATCAATTTCAGCCTAGCACATCTTGTTTTGAAAGCAACATTATTACCTTTTAAAAAGGAAAAAAAGGTCACGCGTGGTGGCTCACGCCTGTAATCTCAGCACTTTGGGAGGCTGAGGCAGGCAGATCACGAGGTCAGGAGTTTCAGACCACCCTGGCCAACATGGTGAAACCCCCCTCTCTACTAAAAATACAAAAATGGGCGTGGTGGCGGGCACCTGTAATCCCAGCTACTTGGGAGACTGAGGCAGGAGAATCGTTTGAACCCAGAGGCAGAGGTTGCAGCGAGCCGAGATCACGCCATTGCACTCCAGCCTGGGTGACAGGGCAAGACTCTGTCTCCAAAAAAAAAGAAAAAAGGAAAAAAGCCTTTCTCAATGCTGTTCCCCATTTCTCCACTAAAACTCCTGCTTTTCTTAACTCCACACCGAACCAACCCGAAATACTTTTTGGCCCAGAATGCCAACAGGAATTGAAGAAAAGATGCTTTACAAAAATAACAATATAAAAGCAAATTCTATTATCCCTTTTATCTCCATTCTTACATTAAAAAAAAAAAAAAAATTGGCTGGACGTGGTGGCTCACGCCTGTAATCCCAGCACTTTGGGAAGCCGAGGCAGGCGGATCATGAGGTCAGGAGATCGAGATCATCCTGGCTAACACAGTGAAACCCCAAATCTACTAAAAATAAAAAAATAATAATAATAATAATTAGCCCGGCATGGTGGCGGGCACCTGTAGTCCCAGCTGCTTGGGAGGCTGAGGCAGGAGAATGGTGTGAACCTGGGAGGTGGAGCTCGCAGTGAACCAAGATAGTGCCACTGCACTCCAGCATGGGCGACAGAGTGAGACTGTCTCAAAAAAAAAAAAAAAAAAATCTCCCCCAAATGCCAGTTGTAAAGTCCTTGAAAACAAAGGGAGTACAATAGCAGTATGATTTAGGGCACACTGGACAGTATGGGTCACTAGCAAAATTATTATACTTATAGGGAGTAGTAATCCCAAATTGTGTTCATGGCCCTTCAAATCCTTTAGCAACAGATTTTCTCCCGAAATCGATGGACTTCATAATTATAGATTCCCAAACCTGCTATCTCTTCTTCCTAGTCAAATTATATTTGCTCTAGTGTTAAACTAAATACTGCTAATTTGTCAGCTTATCCCAATGTAGGACAGCCAAAATAACTGTAAGGAGAGCTATCTTTGCAGCCATCTCACTTTTCACATTACTTTATCCCTCCATGGTTAACTGACATTTTGATATTGATAATTCAAGCCAAGGCTACCTGCCTTGTAGACTGGCAGGCTACTTTGACAACAGAGTTCAACGTATTGTAGACAGCTAACACCTGTCCTCGAAGAGAAGTGAAAGAAAAAGCTAACAACGTTCCGCAGTCTGAAAATATCTTAACAAATTAATTTCTACTTTCTCATTTCTAAAAGCTTGAATCTATCATCTAGTTAACATAAGGGAGGATTAAACACTGAATGTTCCTCTCAAAGGTAACCATTTTGCTTTCTTAAAAGGAGGTAGCTATCAAACCAAAAAACTGGCAGCATTTGGCATTCTTGACATTTTAATTAGAGCAGAAATAAACTACTAAATATTTTATTTCTAAGCAGAACAGAGCTCCAGCATAAATCCTGTTTGTCTGAGAAATTCACAATACATTTTAGAAATCCAATGGATACATTCAAAATGTTATCTAATAAATAACAAGGTCAGGTCTACCCCAAATCTAAGAATCTGATTTAAACATAAGGTGCCAAAAAACTACTAGGGCTGTTTTTTGGTGGTTATAAACAATACTTAATATTTAAGCAACACAGTCACACTGCTTTAAACTTAGTTGCAGAGATCTACCATTTATTATTATTTTCAGTATTAGAGCTAGAGGGTAATTTTTTCAAAGATGGCACTCAACTCCACTTATTTACCTGTCAACAAATACAGAACCGAACTGTTAGCCATAAGCACTTTACAAACAGACTCAGGAAACTATGCAGTAGACAATGACATAGCTTAACCAGACTCTGAAAAACAGATACATATTTTGATTCACACTTGTACAAAGAGAACAGTCATGTCTGCATGACTTAAGGTTCTCTAAACACAACTGTTTTATGTTTTAGACCCCTGGAGTGTGCCAGTTTACCTTATCAGGGAGGAATCAAGGGATGTGCTCCTTCTAAAGAACCAAGGGCAAGTGGGGTGGGGGTGGCTACAGGGAACGCTCTGGGCAAAAGAGCTGCCTCAGGTTTTTGTGGGAATGAAAATTACTTGTTGCAATTAAGCAATTCCTAGGGTTTATCTAGTTTGAGGTTCAAAACAAAGGAAAGAATTATTTCCTTCCTCAAGCTCTTCCCAAAGCAATATGCACATCTCATAATCAAATCTCAAGTAGTACAAAGAGATAATCAATTATCTAAAAATTTAATTTACATACATGTTGGCCTGGATTAAAAACAAAAAAGTTAGTTTCCATAAATAGCAGACTTTAGTGCTGTATGACCCAATGACTAAAAATAAAACCAGGAAGTTTTTACTAAAAGCTCAAGGATAAAAATGAACACTGGCTGGCTATTGAACTCCACATCTGACAATAATTACTGACAGTTTAAAAATGTATATCCAAAATATAACCTCAAGAGGACCAGGTTTATTTGTCCGACAGAGCAGCTCAAAATGTTGAGGCATCATTTGTTTGGATTATGATGGGTTATTCTTAAAGTTTATTTATTTAGAAGGGGAAAGTGATTATAGAAAAATACTTGAAATAATTTGCCAATGAAGTTGCAGATTCTAACAATAATCCACATCTTAGATTTTTAAGTGTGTAGTTTCATAGTTTAAACAAATTCTGTCAAAGAGCTATTCAATATACTTTATCACTTTAACTTTCCATGAAAACCAAATAAAAATCACATCTGAATGATTTACTTCTATGCTTTTATCTGATTGTATACATATGATGTACTACACATCCAAGTACAAGAGGCAGTTATCTTCTCTGAGAGGTGCAAGAGTTGTTCTTTCATGAATGCCCTCTAATAGTGAAACCAGCAATTTTTATATATGCATTCATGTGCATATATATGTACTTCAAAAAGCAAAGCGTCATCTCTTCGTCCATTGTTAACTTAATGGTAAGACTGCAATAGAAAAAAGAAAAAGTCAACTTCTAGATTTTGCAAATGGAGTTTATTAACTCCTTACTGTGGCTTAAAGTAAATTTATTGCTTAATAAATCCAAACAGCGAGTCACGTCATTTACTCTGGCATACACTTTGCAAAACAAGTATTTTTAGATAATATATATAGCAAGAAATTACACTAATGCAAGGAGGAAGTTTTAGGGGTACTTTAAAGATTTCTTTTCCTTTATAGCTGGATTGGATGTTTGACTAATCTAATCAGAGATCTGACTAGTTATTTTCGTATTAAGAGTTAACAGATTTTTTTTTTTCCTGGCTGGGCGCGGTGGCTCAGGCCTGTAATCCCAGCACTTTGGGAGGCTGAAGCAGGCAGATCACTTGAGGCCAGGAGTTCAAGACCAGCCTGGCCAGCATGGTGAAACTCCATCTCTACTAAAAATACAAAAATGAGCCGGTGTGGTGGCACACGCCTATAATCCCAGCTACTCAGGAGAACTGCTTGAACCTGAGAGGTAGAGATTGCAGCAAGCCGAGAGACTGCACTCTTGCCTGGGTGACAGAGCAAGACTGTCTCAAAAAAAAAAAAAAAAAAAAAAAAATTAACAGATTTTTTTTCCTAAGGAAAATCTTTACTCTGCGTTTGGATACTCGTTTGGCTTACCTCACAGGGGAAGTGGGGTACTTTTCCATTTGGTTATATGACCAAGGCAGGCTCCTCAACTAAGATGTTAACCCCACTCTGGCTTGTCTGACAGTAAAGCATAAAGCATTACATGTAACTGACAATAAAGAATAGGGGTGTAATCTTGAGCTCGAGAACTGCTTGAAAGACGAACAACATTACCTACTCATTGCCTTGGATTCTCTAAAAATCTACCTCTATCAAGCTAGACAGGCAGAGACTGCTTTTACTGAACTGTACTTTGGTGTGATGCTATAAAACAATACTGAGAAATAATAATAATAAAACAAAAAGCCCAATGAAATGAATCTCCGAGTTTACCTAAAGGATGCTATTGAGGACACTGCTTACTACATTACAAAGTCTTTAGAGATCTTTGGAAAATTTTTCTTTTTAGCACAAGGAATACTTAAAACAGTGCTTTCATCCTTTTAAATGCTTTACCTGAAGGTTTGAAATTTACTCATTTAATATACACACATCCTCTTTTAAAAACTTAAAAGCCTTCTTAATCTTCCATCCAAAACTGGGGAGAAACAATCTTTCAGTTGTGCTATGTACAATTAGTACACTTTAAATAACAAATTGAACACTCACATGGGGGCCACCAGGCATTGGTGGAGCACCAGAAGGTCCTGAAGGCACTTGGAAAGGATTACTGGGAGTAGGATAGAGTCCTGGTGTGGGATACGATCCTGTAGGGGCAGGATATGGTGCTGGTGGTCCCCAGGCTCCTGGTGGAACGGTGCCCCATGGAACAGGTGGTGCTGCCCCAGGGGCCTGGGGAGGAGGAGGAGCGGGATATGGGCCTGGAGATGGATATGGCATATTAGGGGTAGGATACTGCCCTCCCATTCCTGGCGCCCAAGGTCCAGAAGACATGGATCCCCATGGACCTAAAGGACCAGCTGCAGCTGGATCTGTGGGTGCACCATATGGTCTGGGTAGCTCTGGAAAGGGCATATTTGGTGTAGGATATGGCCCTGTGGGGCCAGGGCCTGGCACAGTTGGGGCTGGATAAGGACCACCAGGTGGGGGACATGATGGTCCGGAAGGAGGAAAGGGTGCTGGGGGTCCTGGAGGTGGTCCGGTGGGAGGCACGGAGGGATACATTCCTGTTGGTGCTGGTCCAAAAGGCACAGTGGAGGGTGTTGCACTTGGTGGGAGTCCAGATGGCACTGAAGATGGAGCACTCGGATTATTCCAAGGGTTGGAGCCTGGCCAGCCTTGAGGAGGTTGGCCAGGTTTTGTATTGCTCACAGCAGAGGTTTTGGCAGGGGAGTGTTCAGGTAGTGCATCTGCCAACTGGAATACAAATCAGATACGTCTTATCTATCCTATTTAGGGAAAAGTTATACCAAACACCATTATAAACCCACACAGAATAGTAACCTATAGGGCCAGGGATTATAAACCTCAAGAATATCTTCAAAAGCTAAGCTAGTCATTTAAAAATACTCTATTTAACATAAACCTTGAGATGTTACTTTGTGTATCAACTTTACAGTGCAAATTCTTCAGAGAAACTCGTTTTCTAAATACAACTAATCATATTGTGCTTCATTTCTCTGCTGTACTAAGATAACAAAGCACAGTAATTAAGAAGATAGAACTAACAGTCAAGATATGGATTTGAATCCTGGCTTAACCTCAAAGGAGCTACATACTCTGAGATAGAGCCTCTTCAGTTTCAAAAACTGTTTTAGGGTTAACTTGAGGCTTAAATATGATAGTTCATGTAGTACACTTTAACAGAGTGCCTGGTATATAATAATTTCTAATAAATGTTGGCTATTAATACTATCAGGTTAAAAGAGAACAATAGAAGTAACATCTTAAATTTTCATTTAAGGATTCATAAAGAAATACAGGAAACATTTCCAAACATGCTATTATCTCAGTAAACTAAGGGAAATCACCTATCAAAATCTCTTTCCTACCCCTAAAGCCAAGAATCACAAAAAGCATCTCTTATTTATTTATAGACAGAGTCTCACTCTGTCGCCCAGGCAGGAGTGCAATGGCACGATCATGGCTCACTGCAGCCTGAAACTCTTGGGGTCAAGGGATCCTCCCAAGTAGCTAGGACTACAGGTGCACGCTATCATGCCTGGTTAAAGCATCTCTTTTAAGTGAAAAGATTTACGTAGCCCAGTTAAGACCATGTTGTTTTTCTTAAGAGATGAAAAACTTATCACAGATAAACTGATCAACTTACCGAAAATTCATCAGACATTTTCCTAAAAAAAGAAAAGAAATGAAGGAAGAAAGAAAAATTTCAAAATCAGTGTTCACCATTTCTTAAATATTCCTTAAGGAACTTTCTATGCATACAGTATTATTACTTAAACGGAATCTTATTTATGTAATGTGTTTTTCTTTACATAGGAAAGTTTTCCATAATAGTTCATACAGCTCTATTCATCCCTTTTAATGGCTGCACATCATACAAAAATGATTTGCAATTTAATTTACATTCTTTTTGTAGCAGTATAAGTTGTTTTAAGTATGATACAGTGAACATCTCTGAACACTTCTTTGTTCGTGTGTGAGAATCTATCACCAGGAAAAAGCACTGGACATGGAATTTAGAGTCAACAGATAAATTTATCTAAAATCCATTTGAAAAGTCCATGCCAATTTATACTCATTTCTCTAACTCCTCTTTTACCACTGGATATTATTAAATTTATTGTTTATAATGACAATAGATATTAAAAATTAGCGTCTTATTTTAATTTACATTTCCTTGTCTTTTTTTTTTTGGAGACAGGGTCTCATCTGTCACCCAGGCTGGAGTGCAGTGGCGAGACAGATCACAGCTCACTGCAATCTTGACCTCCTGGGCTCAAGTCATCTTCTTGTCTCAGTCTCCCTAATAGCCGGTACTACAGGTGTGTGCCATCATGCCCAGCAAATTTCTTAAAATTTTTAAAATTTTTTGCAGAGATAGGTGTCTCACTATGTTGCCCAGACCCGGTCTCAAACTCCTGGGCTCAAGGGACCCTCCTGCCTCAGCCTCCCAAAGTATTGGGATTATAGCCACGAGCCACTGTGTGTACTCCCAAATTTAAATTTGTTGATGTCCTGGAGTACTTTTACCAATTTTTAAATTGAAGTATAATTAGCACTCAACAAAATGCAGAGATCTTAAGTGTTCAGATTAACAAGCTCTGATAATTGTATACGCCCCTATAACCACCCCAAGATACAGAACATTTCTCACTCCAGAAAGTTTACTCATGCTCTTTTCTAATCAACTGCCTTGCCTCATGGCAGTCAATTTTTGACTTAATTTTGCTTGTTCTTTGACTTTATATAAATAAAAGACTGTATGATCTGGCTGGGCGACAGAGTGAGACTCAGTCTCAAAAAAAAATTTTCTCCCAAATTCCTTTTATCTGTAGATCTCTTAAAGGGCATATTTTGGTTATACAAAAGTTTTAAATTTCATGTCACCAAATCTATCAATCTTTTCCTATACGTGGCTTCTGGATTTTGTGATATATTTACAAAGGCCTTCCCTACTCTGCCTTGCTTTCATATAGTATTTTTATGGTTTAACTTCTTGTTTAAAATCTTGAAATTCTTCCAAACAATAATTATCAACTATCTATCTTTTCTCAGCTAATTGGACAAGCTACCTTTACTACACTCTACTGCTGCCATTTATAACTACCATCTATACAATATTTACCATGAAACATGGAACATGGTGGTGAACTGTGCACCACCTCACTTGGTAGCTCTAGAACCCAGATACAAATTTTATTTTCACCCCCAGTTTACAGCTGGAGAAGAGGAAGCTTGGCAAGTTAACTTGTTTAAGGTCCCAGAGCTAATGACAAGGAGAGAAGCAGTTCAAACCCAGTATGACTCCAGAGCTTAGGCTCTTAACAAGCAGGCTATAGAGCCTCCTTCATTTCCCACAGATATTGTGGACTTTATTCTTTTCTTTTTGAGACAGAGTCTTGCTTTGTTCCCCGGCCAGAGTGCAGTGGCACCATCATAAGCTCACTGCAGACTCGACCTTCTGGGCTCAATCGATCCTGCCCAGCTAGTTTTTTTGTAGAGATGGAGTTTCACCATGTTGCCCAGGCTGGTCTTGAACTCCGGAGCTCAAGTGATCTGCCTGCCTTGGCCTCCTGAAGTGTTGGGATTACAGGCATGACACACTGTGCCCAGCTGACTTTATTCTTTTCTACTGGTCTGCAACTGTACCATTCCATTTTAATTACAGAAGCTTTACAATATATTTTAAATAAACATTAATGTGAGTCACCCTACGGTATATATTTTTTTTTTTCAGATTTTCCTGTCTATGTATTTTTATTTTTTCCAGATCATTAAAAAAAAATTAATGTTAGCATTCTGGTTGAAAATGTATTATATTTACAGATTAATCTAGGGGAACATCTATTTAAAATGTCAAATCATCTCATTCAAGGACAAGGTATAGTATAGTCCCTCGGTATCTGAGGGAGATTGGTTCTAGGACCCCCATAGATACTCAAATCCCAGGATGCTCAAGTACCTGATATAAAATGGTGTAGTATTTGCATATAACCTATGCACATCCTCCTGTATAAATCATCTCTATATTATTTATAATAAAGTGTGAATATTATATAATTATATTAACATATTTTCTATTGTTATTTTTATTGTGTTTCCCCCAAGTATTTTTTTTTTTTTTTTGAGACAGGGTCTCACTCTGTTGCCCAGGCTGGAGTGCAATAGCATGATGTCAGCTCACTGCAACCTCCGTCTCCTGGGTTCAAGAGATTCTCCTGCCTCAGCCTCCTGAGTAACTGGGATTATAGGCACGCGCCACCATGCCCAGCTAATTTTTTGTATTTTTAATAGAGACAGGGTTTCACCACTTTGGCCAGGCTGCTCTTGAACTCCTGGCCTCAAGCGATCTGCCCACCTCGGCCTCCCAAAGTGCTGAGATTACAGGCATGAGCCACCGCACCCGGCTCCCTGAATATTTTCTACCAGCAAATGCAGACACAGAGGACTGTTTAGTTCCCGTCCTTTTCATGTAGTTTATTTTCTTGATCAGATCTCCTGTATACATTTCTTTTAAGGGATTTCTGTTAAACTTTTCCTTGTGGTTGTAAATAGGCTCTTTTCTTCCACTGTATTTTCTAATTGATCGTTCATATATGGGACAGGGTTTTAAAATTTTAGTCTACAGCAGGTCCTCGAAAGACATTTCATTCAACTTTGTTTTGTTATAATGTTGATGAGAAGAAAAAACAAAAAGTCTCAGCTGAGGTCACTGTCTGTGTGAAGCTGGCTCATTCTCCCATCTTTATGGGTCTTCTCCAAGTACTCCAGTTTCCTCTCATATCCCAAAGATGCACATGAATGGATGTGTCTATGCGGCCCAGTCTGTGAGTGTGGGTGTGGGTGAGAGCACCCTGTGCTGGGATGGCGTCCAGTTCAGGGCTGATTCCCAACTTGGACTCTGAATTGCCAAGAAAGGCTCCAGCCATTGAGACCCTGAACTGGAATAGGGAGGCAAATAATTATCTTTTTATTAATCTTTCTTAAATGTATACACAGCTCACATTCATTTCAATTTTTTTTGAGACACAGTCTTGCTCTGTCACCCAGGCTGGAGTGCAGTGGTGTGATCACAGCTCACTGCAACCTCGACCTCCTAGGCTCAAGTGGATCCTCCCACCTTAGCCTTTGAGTAGCTGGGACCACAGGCGTGCTAATTTTTAAAATTTTTAGTAGAAATCATTAAAAAAAAATTTTTTTTTTTGAGATGGAGTCTCGCTCTGTCGCCAGACTGGAGTGCAGTGGCGCGATCTTGGTTCACTGCAATGTCCGCCTCCTTGGTTCAAGCGATTCTCGTGCCTCAGTCTCCTGAGTAGCTGGGACTACAGGTGTGTGCCACTACACCCACTAATTTTTGTATTTTTAGTAGAGACGGGGTTTCACCATGTTGTCCAGGATGGTCTCCATCTCTTGACCTTGTGATCCGCCCACCTTGGCCTCCCAAAGTGCTGGGATTACAGGCGTCAGCCACTGCGCCCAGCCCATTTAAATGTTTAATACTAGAAGTGTTCTGGGTTTTATTTATTTAAAAGTTTAGTGATGTTTTTGTTACCAGAAATATGCCACAGGAATTTAACTGTTCTTTATATTAATTAACCTAGGGTAGGAAGCATCATTACTGAATTATTTTATTCTTCAAAGTTTTTCACTTGATTCTCTCAGATTTCCAGATAAAAAATATGCCATTTGCAAAAAATAATTTTCCTTTTCTAATATTTATGCACCTTTTCTCTTTTGCACCCGCTAGGACTTAAATAATGAAATGTTAAGGAGTGATAGTGGGCACAGAGGTCTTGCTCCAACTCTCCTGGGAATGCTTCTAACGTTTAAGTATGATTCCCATTTTTAGTTTGAGATTTTAAAAAATTACATTATTTTTAATTTATGCCTATGGTATTATTTATTCCCATTCTGTTAGTTAATAAAGAAGGCAAGAAGACATTAAATTCCCTCAAAAGACTTTTCAGTATCTAATGAATTGATCTCATGCTTTTTCTCCTTTGACCTATCAATACAGTATTAATATAGAGCAACCTTTGTATTCTTAGCATCTTATTTCTAATTATGATTTGGTTATCATGAGGAAAGGACAAGAACCCAAGCCTATTCCCACTGCTATATCCTTTTTATTCAGAATATCAAAAAACACGGCCGGGCGTGGTGGCTCACGCCTGTAATCCCAGCACTTTCGGAGGCCAAGGAGGGCGGATCACGAAGTCAGGAGATTAAGACCATCCTGGCTAACACAGTGAAACCCCGTCCCTACTAAAAATACAAAAAATTAGCCAGGCGTGGTGGCAGGTGCCTGTGGTCCGAGCTACTCAGGAGGCTGAGGCAGGAGAATGGCATGAACCCAGGAGACAGAGCTTGCAGTGAGCTGAGATCAAGCCACTGCACTCCAGCCTGGGTGACAGTGCAAACTCCGTCTCAAAAAAAAAAAAAAAAAAAAAAAAAAAAAGCCACATACAACCTATTCCCATGTTAAGGTTTAACATCAATCATATCACACAATAAAATTTTTAGGACTAACAGTGTAGAAAACATATGGTAAGCTGTAAGGCTAACATGCTTTTTAAACAGGGTTAGCCTTTCTGAAATAGAAAATGATTCTGTATCAAAGTTCATATTAATTCTGGAGTTGAGAATCAAAGTGAACCAAATGGTCTTGACTGTTCAGGTTTTCAGAATTATACAGTTACCTAGTCATAGAATTACATAAATTATTCTACAAGTTAATAATATTCAACTGATTCACAATACTACTTCCAAGTCTGGAAGATAGAATCTTGTGATTAAAAAACGAAGCCCTAAGCATAGGAATTAGTAACAAGTTCTGTTCTACAGCACCGTCTTAGTAAAGTGACCAGCTCTCCATTCCTAGAATAAACAGCATTCATGTTAGGGTGATCCCCCCTTATCTGTGGTTTTAGTTACCTGAGGTCCGAACATATTAAATGAAAAATTCCAGAAATAAACAATTCGTAAGTTTTTGTTTTGTTTTTGAGACGGAGTCTCGCTCTGCCACCCAGACTAAAGTGCAGTGGTGTGATCTCGACTCACTGCAACCTCCGCCTCCCAGGTTTAAGTGATTCTCCTACCTGAGCCTCTCAAGTAGCTGGGATTATAGGCATGTGCCACCATGCCCGGCTAATTTTTAATTTTTGGTAGAGACGGGGTTTCACCATGTTGGCCAGGCTGGTCTCGAACTCCTGGCCTCAAGCAATCCGCCCACCTCAGTCTCCCAAAGTGCCGGGATTAGGCATGAACCACTGCACCTGGCCAATTCCTAAGTTTTAAATGGGGCAAGAGAATGTTCTGAGTAGCAAAATGAAAGTTTGCACCCTCCTGCCTAGGACGTGAATCATCCCTTTGTCCAGTGTATCCATGCTGTATATGCTATCAGCCCATCTTGGTTATTAGATCTAAAAAACATGGTATACTTAGGCTTCGGCAGTGTACATAGACTTCAGTTTCAGGGATTCATTGGGGAGTCTTGCAATGTGTCCCCCTAGGATAAGGGGGAACAACTATAATTGGAAGCATTCCAATTTGCTCTTTGGAGAATACTTTCATTAGAAAAGGTGAAAAACAGAGTTGGACATGAACGTTTCAATATGAGGAGAGTTGCAGAACATAAAAAGTTTAGGTTTTCTAACAAGCTATTCTAAGCCACGCTTGGTAGTGTGCACCTGTAATCCCAGCTTCTCAGGAGGCTGGGGCGGGAAGACCGCTTGAGGCCAGTAGTTAGAGACCAGCCTGGGCAATATAGTGAGACTGTTTCAAAAAGAAAAATAAATAAAAATATAAAGCTATTCCAAAATATCTGAATCATCGCTAATTATTAAGATGAGGCCAATGTAACCTTGAACTCATAAAAAAAATTTATACTCAAGAAAGGCTTTCATTTTTTTTTTCTTTTTGGAATAATCTAAAGCTATTATTTCCAAAACTTTGTTACCATTTTATAGCATGATCCATCCATCATCTGAAAAATAATACTTTTTATTCTCTGAATAGCAAGAATAGTAATTTTAAAACAGTAGAAAATGTCTTTTGACATACACTAGAAAAGTAAAACATAACATTTTTGGAAACTCTCATGGCTGTCAGGGTAAAAATCATGGGTCAGGGAGGAGGGTGGTTAAGAGAGTTGAACTCCATGAATTACCAGTGGAGTTCATGGATATTTCACACAGCCTTCAAATTGTGATAGAGTGATAAACAGTATGGGACTACACAGTGATGAAACCCGGACATCAATCCTTTTGACCGTATCTTCTGACAAAAAACTTCTCAATAAGAGATCATTTTCCATCTGTAGAAGTTATAATTCCTGCCCACTGCACAGAAAATAGTAACACACTTAAATCTATAAAGTGCTATATACATGTTAGATATTTGTTAGGCGAAATTAAGCGAAATCAAAATTTTTGGGTTGATTTGTTTAGTATGGTGGGGATCATATGTATCGTACTGAAAATATAAATTAATGGCCGGGCGCGGTGACTCAAGCCTGTAATCCCAGCACTTTGGGAGGCCGAGGTGGGTGGATTACTTGAGGCCAGGAATTCAAGACCAGCCTGGCCAACATGGTAAAACCCTATCTCAATTAAAAATACAGAAAATTAGCTGGGCGTGCTGGCAGGCACCTGTAATCCCAGCTACTTCGGTAGGCTGAGGCAGGAGAATCGCTTGAACCTGGGAGACGGAGCTTGCAGTAAGCGACTCCGTCTCCAAAAAAAAAAAAAGAAAATATAAATTAGAAATTAGAATACATGCTAGTTTTTAATATTGGCTCATTTATCTGATTATGTTCCATTTTTTACATTTGGGCAACTCAAAAACGGGGGTTTTGAAATGCTCAAAAATCTGAAACTTTTTGAGTGCCACCATGCCGCTCAAATGAAATGCTCATTAGAGCATTCTGGATTTTGGATGCTCAACTGGTGTAATATAAAAAAAATCCAAAATCTGAAACACTTCTGGTCCCAAGCATTTGGGATAAGGGATATGCACCCTGCAATATTTCTTGGCATTTAGTTATATACTTATTGGAACATATGTGCCAAACAATGTGTTGGCCTTTAGAGAAATTACAGTATTACATGGAGATTCCTGAGATGTGATGTCTTTTGCGGTCCATAAGGACCATAAGGAAAGAGCTGGGAGTAGAGGGCGGTGAAATGGGCCCTAGGAAAAGAAGAGCAGTTAGTGTAAAAACTGGGAGAATCTGTGGGGAGGTATAAGCAATTCAGATGGGTTAGAATATAGCAAGAAAGGGAAGGGGTATGAAAGTCTTAGCAGAGAGACCTTAGAAGAGGGTTTGAATTACTTCACTAAGAGTCGGCTCATCTGAATGAACCTGAACTATAAAGAACAGGCCATACTATTTGTAAAAAGCACGCAGTTAAAAACAAAAAAACAAAAAAAACAAAAAACCAGGCCAGTAATGTCGCGAGGAACTAAATGGGACTCTGCCCAATCAAGTGCCTAAAATAGTGCTTGGGTGGAAAACAAATACCAAATTCTCTTTTCTTTGTATGTGGACATCTAACTTATAGGTAAAAGAGTAAACGTTAAAGTATGATTATCTAGCTATAACTGCAGCTCTTCACTGGTTGGTTCGGCTAGAGTTGACAAGTCCAACTCTCCAAACTTGAGGCAAAGGAAGATCGGAATCGTACCCACATCATAGATTTGCTGTAAAACTTATATAATAAACAAATCTCTTAGTCACTGCCTGGAATATAGCAAAAACTCAACAAATATTAGCTTTTATGATGCCTACTTTTAGGTCCATAAATCTTTATCTGCCCTTCTCAATCCAGAGACCTCTGAAAAAATAAACTTTCCCAAGTTTGGCTCAAAACTTACATGGTGGCAAAATGTGACCTGAAAGCTATTTATAGTTTCTATTCGCCCCCACTTAGAATGAATGTTCACATCTATTGCTGCAAATATTAATGTTGGATTATGGGGTGCTCCACTCTGCTGGGGGTGTTATCTCTCTTCTAACATGTTGTCTTTCTAAAAAGATGAAGATAAAATCCAAGTATTTTTGAATTCAAAACACACTAGCTTCAAAAGTTTCAGCTAAGAGACTGGGGATGGATTTTACCCTGGAGAGAGGAAAAGAACATTCCAATATTTGCAATTCACTCCAAGTTTCTGAAGCAAACTCGCTTTGCATTGTGGGCTCAGAGATGCCAGCATGAAAAATTTCTATTCTTCCCCCAAAGAACACCAGTGAACAAAGAACTTATGAAATGTTTCTGAAGGCTACCTTTGCTTGTAATGAGGGTTCGTTTTCAAAACAGACCTTTACAACTCCCAGGGGTGTATTTCTCTAGTAGTAAAACTAAAAAAAATTTTTTCGGTCGAGTGAGTCTGGCTTCATGCTTTAACACTGGAATCTTTACCTATTAAAAGCTGCACTCTCGCTTTTCAAGGTAAAGAGGAAAACGGTCCCGCTATGCATACGCTATCGCAGGTATGTGCTCCTCAGTCCGAAAAAAGGAGATCACTGAATTCTGCCCTTCTCGTGGTTTGCCCTGGGTATTCATCTAATGAATGTAACCATGAGCAATTCCTCTAGTAAGTCACAACCAGAACGTTGTCACACTGCGGATTAACAAACGCCCGAGATTCTTGTAAGAATCTTTTGAGGCCTTTCCCTTTTTATTAAAAATTAATGAATGGGTGTAATAGGGTGGGGGTAGAGGGGAAATCGGGGCCAAGGGGCGCGAGGCCGGCAGCCGTTCATGGACGCACGAACAAAGGGAGTCCGGGATCAACCGGAGCGAACCGGCCTCCGAGCGGGTCGCGCCCGCCGGGAAGGGGTGGGGGAGGGGCCGCCCCGCGCCCGCCCCGCCCCGCAGCCAGGCCTGACGTCAGGCGCCCAGAAACCCGTCGGGCGCGACGTCAGCGGCCTCCGACACCTTCTCCCTGGGGGGCGATCCCCAGGCAGCCCGCAGCATGGAGGAAGGCGACCGAGAGAAACGCTTAGCTCCGGTCCCAGGCAGGCGACCACGGCCCGAGCACTGGACGTGACTCGATGCACCTCGGTCACCGCGCCCGCTTCCCGCTTGGCCGCGCCCGCGGGCTCCGCAACCCTAGCTCCCCGATTCCCCTTCACGACTCCCACTAGTACCGAAGCAGCCTCACCCGGCAATATCCGAGACCGCAGTAGGGTCTAGAAGCGGCGATGGGTCCGAGGGACTGGGCCCTGAAGACACGGGCGCAGCCTGACTGATGGCAGCTAGAGCAGCGGCGGCAACAGCACCAGCAGCGCGCGGCTCCTCCTGGCGCCGGAACAGGAAGCGCCGAGCGCACCGCCTCCGCCCGCTCTCCCCCTCCCCTCAGGACGCGCCGCGTGCGCCTCCCGCAGGCCCCTGGCGGTACTGCGGCTCGCCAGGCCTAGGGGGATGGGCTCCACCTGGCGCTGGCGCGGGGCCGCTTTCTCCTGGTGGGCGGGCTGAAAGCTCCCAGAGTTTCCGGAGTTCCGAGGACTCGGAGGAAACGCCAGTGGCCGCCGATGTTCACGGCTTCCCGGCGGAAATTGCTAACTTGTCTTGAGTTGCTTGAGGGCTGATTCTGGATTCCCTTTGCTCAGCGGTTTTTACAGCTAGGCCTCGAAGGAGGCTGGGTATGGACGCGGTCTGATTTCGGCCTGACCCGAGGACTCAGGTCCTCGAGCCAAAAGTGGGGAGAGGGAAAAGATTAATACAGGAAAGGGAAGACGTTTGCAAATAGCTTGACAAATTCATATTTGCTGTCTTTGTAGATTTTTCCTCATCAATGCTTCTTCTACCATGTTCTTTTTTGTTGTTTTTGAGACGGGGCCTCTGTCACACACGCTGGAGTGCAGTGGCGCGATCTCGGCTCACTGCAACCTCTGCCTGCTGGTCTCAAGCAATCCTCCCATCTTAGCCTCCGAGTAGCTTAGACTGCAGGCATGTGCCACCACATCCGGCTTATTTTTGTGTTTTTGGTAGAGATGGGGTCTCACCCTGCTAGCCTCAAGCAATCCGCCCGTTTCGGCCTCCCAAAGAGCTGGTATTACAGGTGTGAGCCACCGTGCCCAGCCGCCATCTTCATTTCTGAATAAACATTACCTCCTGTGTCAGGCACAGATGACATGACCCCAGTCAAGGAACCTACTAACTAGCAATAAAGATGTCGTGATAATTATATGGTGTGCAAAATATATACGTATATGTAATATACTTTTTTTTTTTTTTTTTTTTTGAGACGGAGTCTCGCTCTGTCGCCAGGCTGGAGTGCAGTGGCGCGGCGCGATCTCGGCTCACTGCAACCTCTGCCTCCCGGGTTCAAGCGATTCTCCTGCCTCAGCCTCCCAAGTAGCCGGGACTACAGGCGCGCGCTACGTTGCCCAGCTAATTTTTGTATTGAGACGAGGTTTCACCATGTTGGCCAGGATGGTCTCGATCTCTTGATCTTGTGATCCGCCCGCCTCGGCCTCCCAAAGAGCTGGGATTACAGGCGTGAGCCACTGTGCCCGGCCAATATACTTTTAACATATAAAAATATCCTAAAAGTATGTGGTACACTTGCATCTTGCTTTGTGTAAGGCATTAGTGAGTCAGTGGGTGGCCATTTAACTATGAACTTGTTTAAAGGAAGACATCCCTGGATGTTTTCCACAGCACACACAATTCTCACACTGAAAAATGGGCAACAGAGAAACTTCAAATACCTAAGCCGAGAGTCTTATTTTTGGGTAAGGGCACACAGGCCTATGGAAAATTACACGACTGGTGTGGACCTAACCTGTCCTCACTGGTGACAGTGGATCAGCAGTGCTTTGAGCCATGCTGAAACCTGAAGCAACAAGAAATCGGTAATCTGGTCAGGTTTGATTTGAAATTTGGTATCTTGCTCATCATAGGCTTTTTTGCATCAATTCAGATATTACAACATCGCACCAAAACATTGTCTTCCTTAGTCGTATAGTCAAGTATTTGTCCCTAAGTGCCTCACTATACCCTAGTCCTGGCGCTGTGTATCAGTAATGGATAGCCTCCAACTTTTCCTTGCCTGCAGTCAGCCAGTAGCTGAGCACGTTGGAGGGGTCTAGATGTAGGCCATTCCTGTCCCTGTGGGCTTGTCTACAGGCAACCTTTGCTTGGGAACCAAGTCCTCATCTAGCAGTCTGAAGATGCACTGAAGTCCGAAGCCCCCCTACCCAATCCTTCCTTCTAGGTGTCAGACTTTCAGTGTGGTATGAAGAATTCCCCACCTCCTGCTCCCTTCTCCTTTATCTTTCTAGGTGTTTCACTCCAAATAAATCTCTTGCACCTCTAATCACATCTTGGCACCTGCTTCTGGAAGACCCAAACACAAAAAAACTAAAAGGAGTGTATTATAAATTAGAAAATATCTAAGAATATGGATTTCTCTATCTTTTTCAGATTCTAAGTTGAATGTGTGAAGTAAAGACTATGTTTTTAAAATAAAACACAAAGCCTTTGGATTTTACATAGAAGTTTTAATTAAGTAGAAATGAAAATTTATCCACATCAATTTATTTGAACTTACATCCAAGAAGAAACACTCAGCTTAAGGATTAGAAATAAAAGTGGCAATTGTCTACTTCTTTCGTGGTAAGGAATAGATCATACAAGCCTGACTGACGAGAGTAATAGCTTTGTGAAAACTGTATATTCGAGTACATGTGAACTCATACTTGGCTTATATAGAATTTATCCAATTCTAGCAAAGTCAGCATAATTTAAATAAACCTCCTTGAGTTTTACACCATGGCTCTCAAGTCTGAAAGCTTAGATTTGATTATAACCATGGCAAAAGTGATTATCTTTATTTTCTGAAAACGTAATCAACTTTTAAAATAAGTTAGGCAAACATCAGTTTTACACAGACCACATGAAGGGCAGGAGGAAACTGCAATTGTTCCTCTAATTGCAGAGCCTAAACCATAAATTCAAATTGTACTGCTATCTCTACTGTTAAAACAAGTCAAGAAAGTCTTTTACAGTCTAAGTGAATGTAATTATGCAGCATCCACTACAAAGATATTTTGAAAACCTATCATCACGTTAGTACTCAATGGCTGTACAGCAATTATTTTAAAGTATGCTCCCAGGGTCACCTCTTGCTGAAGAATTAACCTCCAGGAAGTCGAGTTACAAGTATCACCTACATTTTATAGGAAATAAAGGCAAAGACTTAGGACTGAGTCATCTGTTCAAAATTAGAAAGTAAATAAAAAAATAGACTTTGGCTTTATTTGAAAATCCCTTTCCGTTGGGTTATATCCATTAATCTACATTTCAATTTCCAAGCCAATCTATTTTAAAAAGTTACCTCCATTTTGTGTCCAATATCTTACTGTATTACAATAGTACAGGTAGACTCTTGCACTGCTCATTTCTAGTAGGCCATTAATAAAGAAAAGAAAAACCTTTGTGCTTTCTGTTCTTTCCTTAAATTACAAATGTAAAACCGACTTTTTTCCCCCAAAGTAGAAACAGTAGTTTGCTTGACTAAAAATCTTTTATTCACTTGGGCATTACATTACCTAACAGTACACAGGCTTATTTTGCTTTTAAACATTGTTTTCCTTGTGTTGTCTCCAGGAATCTCTTATAATTTTGTCTACTTTCCTGTGAAATTTGCTTTACCAAAATGAATGCATAAGCTGTTTATTGGATTCTGACGATAGCTAAAAGCGACAAGAAATATTTTAATGAAAAGTAAGTGTAAGGGTTAGATCTTGGCTGGGCACAGTGGCTCATGCCTATAATCCTAGCACTTTGGGAGGCCGAGGCGGGTGGTCACCTGAGGTCAGGAGTTCGAGACCAGCCTGGCCAACACAGTGAAACCCCGTCTCTACTAAAAATACAAAAATTAGCTGGGCATGGTGGCACACGCCTGTCATCTCAGCTACTTGGGAGCTGAGGTAGGAGAATTGCTGGAACCTGGAAGGCAGAGGCTGCAGTGAACCGAGATTGCACCATTGCACTCCAGCCTGGGCTGACAACAGAGAGACTCTGTCTCACAAAAAAAGAGATCTCAAGGTTTTTGTTTCATAGGAAGGAAGCTCTCTATTGCGTGGATCTATAAAATGATCCAAACTTCAGAGACAGGAAGCTGATAACTGGATTTATCTTCTTAATGGCTTTGGCTCATGAATAAATGATAATGGTTTATGTGTTTTTCTGATAAAAAGAAATGGAATTTGTATACTGATAGGAGTCCTACTTGCCACATTTGTTCTACTTATTAAGGGATTTCTAATTACTGAGACATTCTTTATATTATTTATAATAAGTCAAAACTTTAACTGAAAGCCATTCTTTGACCACAGTTGGCCATTAGCTGAAATTCAGGAAAGAGCACAGGTTTGATCACCAAATCAATAAATCTAGCCACAGGCTGACTAAAAGCTTCCTTTAATCTTCTTCCTATTAGGTCTTCCTTTAAATTAAACCATTCCCTTCATGAATTATTTAAGTGAATGGCGTGGTTATAGAAAGATCACATATAACTCTATACAAAAATGCTAAAGGAACCTTAAAAAATCCATTCAGCATACTTCAGGAATTACACTATGAATCAAGATGCTGTAGGCTTAGAAAAAAATGGGAGTGGGAGTATGTCCTGTAAAGCTTCAGAGAAAAATAGAAAAGTCAAGTTTATTTCCTGATTAGCCCAGGATGATTCCCAAAGCACAGTTAAGTGTCTGGTCCAGACTAGCTATTAGCGATTAAGTAGTTTCTTTTCACTGTCAAGGCTTTTCCCTGAGGTAATGCCTAAATTCCTAATTTTAATATCTGATCTTATTTCTCTTAGCTCCATCCTCTGTCACCAGTAAGCTCTCCACATTTCCACCATGCTAAATGCTTTCTCAACTCTGGAATTTACACTTTTCAAATCTTCCCTTTGTTCAACAGTTACAAAATTTTAGACAAATTTATACATTCCCACATTGTTCCTCTCAAAATTTACTTATTTATATAGTGCAATCAATATATTGTTTACATTTTATATAGGTTAGTTTCTGAATACTGTATGTTCTTCCAAATGTATCCTTACAAAGACACAGAGGAAGGGGGTAACCTTTCTGAATTCCAATTCCTTAATGTTTCTAAAAAAATTATTACTCTTTTCTTTTCCCTTAAACAATTCCCTTCTCAAGTCTTTATATATCTACTTTCCAAACTTCTTTTCGCTGTAGCAAATACCAAAGGAAAAATAAAAATCATTTCAGAGTCAATGAATCTCCTCCCTGCTCTCATTTATTAGATCATCTACTTCAAGGCTACATATGTGGCAGTACTTTTTAAGTGTTAACAGCTGTTAATACCTTGAAGTTGAAAAAATAAAAAAGCTAGAGAAAACATATCACAAGCAGTTTGAATTATATGAAAAGGTACTTAGATCTTGACTTTCATATAAATACTAATTTTAACACTATAAAAGACAACATAATTATATATCATTTTTCTTTATAAAACTACCCCTTAACAGAATATTTGTAAGCTAGTCATCCCTTAGGTTTTTCTGTACTGATAAAAAGTTATTTTTAAAAGAAAAATATTGAAAATAATTGTTTCACAGAAACAGAAAATCTTATCAAATTCTGATAAAAAACTATAATCATGGGTACTCTTACCACACTATTTTCTTTCACCAAAGATGGATATTTAGGAAATGGTATATTGGTTAATAAGATAAGCTTCTCAGCGATCTACAAAAGTGCCACAATAAAGATGAGGTAGTATGAGACTTTTCTAACCTTGTAAAAGGTAAATATCGTCTTTAGAAGAGATATTTATCCTGACATTGGTGTTATGATATCCTGAGCCTCATCACTGCTAAGAGGTGCCATTTTTGTAGCTACATCTCACTGAGACTAAGACAATCTTGAGATCACTGAGGAAAAAAAAATGCTAAAAGATAATGGTAATAGAGATTTTCCTTATTTAATTTTGTAATAATTACTAAAAAATTATTTTAAAGCTATTGTGGAAAAATGCCATTTTCATGTTAACAGAACTGCAAGATAGGGAAATGCTACTCACATAAAAGCAACAATAATGAAGAAATATTTGTTCTAACTTGGAAGTTTATGAGTCAAATTTCTTTCAATCCAGGTAGAAGCAGTTTCCTAATATAGCTAAACTAGCATCAAGAAATCAGTTATGATATTAAAAATGTCAATGTGTACAAAGGGTTAGATAGCTCACCAGAAGAAAAATTGTCTATCTACATTTATTATTCACTGATTCTTTAAAAAAAGAAGATAGGATACCACTCCATTTATTTTTACTAGTTACCATGGGCTAAAGATGTTTCTAAAAATGTTGCCCTGTTTCTGGGACAGTAAATTTAAAATATCACCCCTTTTGTCCAGTACTGTTCTGTATGGTGTAAATCATGTAGCTGTCAAAAGGCTTTCTTTTTTTTGAAGCCACATTAAAGACTAAGTTAATTCTGAAGATACCGATAATTATTTGGATCTTGTAGATCAAAAACAATATTAAACTTCCTGAATACTGAGCTCCATGTTTATTTCTTGAATCTTTATTCAAATTCAACTTAAAATAATGAAAAACTACTTAGGTACTCTTTGGTTACCAGTGGAAATTTGTGGCTGCTTATACATTGTGGAATTTCCCCAAAGTAACAGCTCAGAGTTTCTATAAAAGGGCTAAGTAGAAGCAACAGTTCATAAGCTAATACAGAAAAACCCCACAATTACTTTAGCACTTTAGTAACTACTAGCTACTAATAGTGTTATCATTATTTTCAAAGCTTCCAATGAGAAAGGAACAAGATTTATGTTTTGAAGATGGTTTAGCTCTTGCAGGTTGAGAGAGAGACCTATTCAGGAATGACAAATGATCCGGCCACATTGTAGAGAAGTGCACCTCCAGAATGATATGTTTCCATTTGATTCTCATTGACCAGATTAATCAAATTTAGTAATCCTGCTTTAGAGTTAATATTTAAAATAAAAATACACCAAGTTTGACTTGGTTTTGTTACCTTTAACATCCCTATTAGCAAGTTACAAAAGTCAATAACATTAGTATGAATGGTGAATTACAACATTCAGCTTTGCTGAAGAATATCAAACTCAATGAAAAGGGGGACGGGGAACTATATTTTATATATAATACTACTAATGGCATAGATTAACAAAATATTTTACATGTAGGAAAGGACATAATATTACTTTTAAAGAAAAGTATGAAATACACAATATTCAAATGTGTTCGCAATGCCTACCAAATTTCAAATGTGCCTGGATCATGTACAAATTAAGGAAAGAAAAAATGTAAGTATACAATCTACACGGTAAAAACAAAAACCAAACACCTGGTTAAAAATATCCATTTAAGCTCTAGTGGATAACCTTAAACAATTTGTGTATCATTAAAAAAATGGATTTAAAAGTGAAATTTAGGGCAGAGATTTATTTTGGATACCACTGCCTTTGTAGAAAAATTCAAAGTGGCATAATAAGAAAAATAAAATATTAAAAGAAAAAATATATGTTATCATTCCCATGTTCCTATCCTGTTACTAGCATTGCTGTTCTGGTGCATCAATCCTGAGTACTCTAACTTTTGATTTATAATGATATTCCTTCAGATATAATTTCATAGAAGAAGGAATTGGAAGGGCATCGATGCCATCGTAAGTTGTACAGTTACAAATAACTGTTCTGCATATATGTTGCAGGGAAAAAGGGAAAGTCCGAATTAAGGGAGTGGATAGAAGGGGTTCAAAGAACATACAGGCACTTGGGTCCTTATAATGTTCTAGGAGCCCAGTAATGTCAGGAGAATGGAAGACACAGGGGTCGTGTGCATCAAAGCTAAAGTTGTGATTCCACTGTTCAATTCTAGCATGAAGAGAACGACTATAACGTCTAAAACTAACAGAGAATAAATAGTCTTCCTGTGCTGAGTCTCGAAGTAAAAAGGTACCCTCTGGTTTTCCTTCCAGTAGTGCTTCAGCTGCATATTTATCCATCACTCCCCAATAACATGGGTTGTTATTGATCTGAAGGAGGTCTGGTACAAGACAGTGGACATAATCAATCTGCGTGTGGTATTTAGGAGGTGTTTCCAACTGCAGGATTTCATCATCCAATTCCCATTTGGGTTTGTTTCTTTTTCTGGAACTTGTGCAAAGTGTTAGAATTTCATCATCAGAATCCATATCACTATCTTCTATACTGTTATTTGAAACCAGGTTCATCACAGAGCCAGTGATAGGACCTTCTCTACACAAAGCATTGTCGGTGGTTATGACACAGGGCTGAACATTGGTATGTGAGAAACAGTTTATACTTTCTTCCATATTTCTTCGTTTTAGCTGACCATCCTTCAATTCAGTCTGAGACAAGTCTGTGCTTACCCATTCATCTGATTTGGAATTTATAGGAGCAGTGTGTCGTTTAATAAAATGCCACCTAAAGGCTAAATCTGATCGAGGTGGGAAAGGACACTTATCTAACATGAGTTCACTGATATGAATTTTCCTTTTAGATGGAAGCCCTGAAGAGTGCCGACTACTACAATTTTTTATTGGAAAACACTGCCCCACGGCATCTTGCAGTTTCTGTTTAAGAGATCGGCCTAAAAATCGATGCCCACAGGAATGATCTAAGTCCAACTCAATGGATGAACAGCTGTGCTTCCTTTCTTGGTTCCTTAAAGACACTTCAGTTTTCTCTATACCATTCACTGTTTCAGCATCTGAATAACTCTCACTCTTTTTTGACCAAGATAACTTCTTTCCACTCCACACATAACCGTCTTTTCTGTCGGCACTTCTGCTCCGACTAGTTTTGGGCCTTACATCTACATTTTTACTAATATTTTCATTATTTTCTGCCATGTTAACAAATTATCCACAAATTCTAAAGTTATAAATACTGCTTTTTCAATTTTCCCAGCAGGAAGTTTCTTCTGGGCACTTTCTGGATGTATCTAAAGAAAACAAAAAAGAGTCATTAACCATTTGTCATTTACCGTGTCTAGTTTACATATTAAGCTTCAATTAGACACAAGAGGGAAAAGCACAGTTAGTACATGAAAAAGAGATGTTGGAAGGGAGTCCCAAGACACTTTGTTCCCACTTAAATAAAATGCTATATATTATATAATATACATGATAACTTAATAGTGCCATAGAGTGAAGAGTGAGTTCCTTTCTCACAGCTAATTTTTAGTGTGGATAAGAAAAAGCCAAGCCTCCTCTATCAACCATAATAAATGCTCAAATGTGAATAGTTTCTAGTCTTGACGTATATCTTATGCTCATCTCTCCTTTTCATAGTTTTCTTATTTCACAGCAGACCAGTGAATTATTTGTAGGAGACAGACACAAATCTATGAGCTGGTATTTGAGAACTACCACCCTACATAGTTCCTTCACCTTCTTCTCCCTATTTCCTTCCCTACTGATTAAAATATGAACAATTTTAAGTTGTAAAGCTGTAAGAATTTATTAAATAAACAATCACCATTGAACAGCAAAAATGCCCAGTAAGCATTCCCAATACAGTGTTTTAAACTCACTTCAATAATTGGTCAACTTTACCATTAGTCTAGGCAATTTTTAGAAAATACAAAATTGAATAAAAATTTGCCATTTTAAACACATACTCCTTTGTATTCTTGATCATTTGAAAACAAGCAGATAAATTTCTATAAGGCCCTGCCTTTCCTCTGAAGTTGGTAAAACATACTAGAATTTGCAATGTAAAATACCGAGTTTCATGAAGACTAATGATAATGATTGCTTGTAAATGGAATTTACCTAAGTATTCTTATGTGGAATAAGATTTAGGGTTGCCAGGCGCGGTGGCTCACGCCTGTAATACTAGCACTTTGGGAGGCCGAGGCGGGCGGATTACCTGAGGTCAGGAGTTCATGACCAGCCTGGCCAACACAGTGAAACCCCGTCTCTACTAGAAATACAAAAAATTAGCCAGGTGCAGTGGCGCATGCCTGTAATCCCAGCTGCTCGGGAGGCTAAGACAGGAGAATCGCTTGAACCCAGGAGGTGGAGGTTGTGGTGAACCGAGACCGCGCCATGGCACTCCAGCCTGGGGGACAGATCGAGACTTCATCTCAAAAAAAAAAAAATAGATTTAGGGTTGGCTGGGCACGGTGGCTCACACCTGTAATTCCAGCTCTTTGGGAGGCTGAGGCAGGTAGATCATGAGGTCAGGAGTTTGAGACCAGCCCGGCCAACATGGTGACACCCTGTCTCTATTAAAAATATAAAAATTAGCCAGGCACAGTGACGAGTGCCTGTAATCCCAGCTACTCGGGAGGCTGAGGAGAACTGCTTGAACCTGGGAGGCAGAGGTTGCAGTGGGCTGAGATCGCACCTCTGCACTCCAGCCTGGGTGACAGAGCAAGACTCTGTCTTGGAGAAAAAAAAAAAACATTTAGGCCAGGAACTTGGGGAAGGGGTCCTATAATCTCAAATATTTTACAAATGAAAAATAAATTTTGCAACAAAAAAAATCAGTCATACTCAACAGTCTGATATGATTGTCTGATTATATATGTCACAGGAAAATTTAAAAATCCCAACAGTCAAGTAAATGCGTACGGACACTTGAATCCATTTTCAAAGTAGTGGGATTTGAAACAAGTATCTATATTAGAAAATATGACTGGCAAGTGTTTAAAAGTGTGAACTAATAATAAAGACTTGCCATATAAAGAATTCCATTTCTAAGGCCAGGTGCAGTGGCTCATGCCTGTAATCTCAGCACTTTGGGAGGCCAAGGTGGGTGGATCACCTGAGCTGAGTTTGGGACCAGCCTGGGGCAACATGGCAAAACCCTGTCTCTAACAAAAATACAAAAAATTAGCTGGGTGTGGTGGCGCATGCCTGTGGTCTCGGCTATACAGGAGCCTGAAGTGGGAGGATCACATGAGCCTGGGAGGCAGAGGTTGCAGTGAGCCATGATCGTGTCACTGCACTCCAGTCTGAGTGACAGAGTGAGACCCCAGTTCCAAAAAAAAAAAAACCATCTGGTGATTATAGTTATTATGGTCAGCCCTCCATATCCATGGGTTCTCCATCCTCAGATTCAACCAATTGTAGATCGAAAATATTCGAGGAAAAAATCCCCAATAAATTAAAAGCAATACAGTATAATAACTCTTTTTTTTTTTTTTTTTTGAGATGGAGTCTCGCTCTGTTGCCCAGGCTGGAGTGCAGTGGCGTGATCTCAACTCACTGCAAGCTCTGCCTCCCGGGTACACGCCATTCTCCTGCCTCAGCCTCCTGAGTAGCTGGGACTACAGGCGCCCGCCCCCACGCCCGGCTAATCTTTTGTATTTTTACAAGAGACGGGGTTTCACCGTGTTAGCCAGGATGGTCTTGATCTCCTGACCCTGTGATCTGTCCGCCTCGACCTCCCAAAGTGCTGGGATTACAGGCGTGAGCCATCACACCCGGCCTATAATAACTCTTTATATAGCATTTACATTGTAGTATTATAAATAATCTAGAAATGATTAAAAGTGGGAGGACATGTGTAGGTTATGTGCTAATATTACTCCATTTTATTTTAAGGGATTTGAGCATCCATGGACTTTGGTATCTGCAGAGGTCCTAGAACCAATCTCCCTTGGATACGCAGAGACAACTGTATTTTGATTTAGTGTGCTCAATGATATATAACCATTTAAGATCTTCAGGGAAAAGTATTTCTTATCTAATTTTGAAAGAAACTTCATCACTTAGCACAGCCAAAATTGTATTCAACTGCCTGCTTTGGCTGTTCATTGACTAAATTCCATTGAACAAAAATTAGAAGCAACAAGATGGGCTGAAGAATATGAAGAGTCATTTATTAATAAGGTTTGAAATGCTTGGCGCTTTTATTTACTAAATGAACTTCACTTCTGAGTGTGACCTCTAGTCTTGCCTCCTTGCTACCTCTAAATTGTGGCATTTCTTCCTTCACTTCCATATGAGAGCTAAGCTCTCTACCTGTGTTTTTTTCTTTTTCTTTTCTTTTTTTTTTGAGACGGAGTCTTGCTCTGTCGCCTGGGCTGCAGTGCAGTGGCACGATCTTGGCTCACTGCAAGCTCGACCTCCTGGGTTCACGCCATTCTCCTGCCTCAGCCTCCAGAGTAGCTGGGACTACAGGCGCCCACCACCACGCCCGGCTAATTTTTTTTTGTATTTTTAGTAGAGACGAGGTTTCACCGTGTTAGCCAAGATGGTCTCGATCTCCTGACCTCGTGGTCCGCCCACGTCGGCCTCCTAAAGTGGTGGGATTACAGGCATGAGCCACCGTGCCTGGCCTCTACCTGTGTTCTTGATGACATTCTCACCTTTACTGATGCCCTACTTCAATTTCTCGCTCAAACTTCTCGCTACCTTCAAAAACAACTAAGTCTGCTTATAAAATGTTTCAGTGATTATTATAATGCTTTCTTAGTCATAATTGTTCCCATTTCTACTAAATTTATTTTATTTTTTTAAGACAGGGTCTCTATCGCCCAGGCTGGAGTGCAGTAGTGCGATCATGGCTTGCTGCAGCTTCGACCTCCCAGGCTCAAGTGACTCTCCTGCCTCAGCCTCTGGAGTAGCAGGGAATACAGGCACGTGCCACCATGCCAGACTAATTTTTAAAATTTTTCTGTAGAGACAGAGTCTCCCTAGGTTGCCCAGGCTGGTCTTGAACTCCTGGGCTCAAGTGAAAGTGCTGGGATTACAGGCATGAGCCACTGAGCCCAGCCCTAAATTTCTCAATGAGTAGTGTAACTTAATTTCCCCTCAAGATGAAAACAGCTTTTTGTTTTTTTCTCATTATAAAACAAAAATTACTCCAGTCAGAAAATGGCTGAGTAAATATCTTTTTGCCCCAGCCTTCTCTCAGAAGTCAGTCCAAACAACAAGAAAATATGAAATAAAATCACAAACCTCTTCAATGAAATGAACAGATATCTATAACCTGAGTCATAAAATAGAGGTACAGAAAATGAATGAACAATAACTGACTCAGCAGCGGAGATGCAGGTGACAGACATCAGGCACAGAGGTAACGCAGATAAGACGCAAGCCAACAGAGCAGGTAAAATTCAGGACCAATAGGCACTGGGTGCTACAGAAAGTGTGGGTGGAGAACAGGGTGGAACATGGGGAGATAAGTTGAAATTCTGCCTAAGAGCAGGTAGATTTCTCAGTTTCTTATCCACATTTAGAGGAGATGGGACATTTATTATTTGGAGAAACTGAACTAGGTGGGCTCAGGACTTTAAATACCAGACACAGCAGAGGGTAGAGGGGAAGACTGGGCCTAAAAACCAGAAACAAAGTAAAAGTTCCTTGTTCTCTTCTGCCATCCAGCTCCCAGAACTCCAGCAGCTAGATTTATACCTCCCTAACAGAAGAGTGGCAGATACTTTCCTGGAGAAAGAGAACGGCCAAAGAGAAAAGATCTATCAAAGCTGATAGCTGGGAATCCTCCAATAAAAAGCTAGAAGACCACCCAAGCATACAGTGAAGCACACATATCCACAGGCCCTGGCTACTCACACACAGCTTCCAGGCAGCATAGCTGTACACTCTAAACTATGAAAGAACACTCCTGGGTTATCAGACTTGATATGGTTTGCCTGTGTCCCACCCAAATTTCATTTTGAATTGCAATAATCCCTATGTGTCAAGGGCACAGCCAGGTGGAGATAATTGAATCATGAGGGCGGTTTCCCCCATACTGTTCTCATGGTAATAAGTCTCTTGAGATCTGATGGTTTTATAAATGGGAGTTCCCCTGCACAAGCTCTCTTGCTTGCCACCATGTAAGATGTGACTTTGCTCCTCATTCACCTTCTGCCATGATTATGAGGCCTCCCCAGCCATGTGGAACTGTGAGTCAATTAAATCTCTTTCCTTTATAAATTACCCAGTCTTGGGTATGTCTTTAATAGCATGAGAACAGACTAATATAAGACTTTTGAGGAAAGCTTCTAACATATATGAAATAACAAAATATACAGAATTTGGAGAAAGCAATAACTATGGAAAGAGTAGAAACTAAAATTGACTTATTTCAAGTCAAGAAAAGATATTACAACTATGAATAAGTAAGATGGTATAAAAAGGAGGTGGGGGCCAGGCACAGTGGCTCATGCCTGTAATCCCAGCACTTTGGGAGGCCGAGGCGGGAGGATCACCTGAGATCAGGAGTTCGAGACCAGCTTGGCCAACATAGTGAAACCCTGTCTCCACTAAAAATACAAAAATTAGCTGAGTGTGGTGGCAGGCGCCTGTAATCCCAGCTACTTGGGAGGCTGAGGCAGGAGAATCGTTTGAATCCGGGAGGCGGAGGTTGCAGTGAGCCGAGACTGCACCCCTGCACTCCAGCCTCGGTGACAAGAGCGAAACTCCTTCTAAAAAATAAAAATAAAAAAAATAAAAAAAAAAGAGGTGGGGACAACTAGAATAAGAGTTTTTTTGGAAATTAAAAATATGATTGTTAGACCAGGCATGGTGGCTCATGCCTGTAATCCCAGGACTTTGGGAGGCAGGTGGATCATGAGGTCAGGAGTTCAAGACCAGCCTGGCCAAGATGGTGAAACCCCATCTCTACTAAAACTACAAAAATTAGCTGGGCACAGTGGTAGGCACCTGTAGTCCCAGCTACTTGGGAGGCTGAGGCAGGAGAATCGCTTGAACCTGGGTGGTGGAGGGTGTGGTGAGCCAAGATCATGCCACTGCACTCCAGCCTGGGCGACAGAGTGAGACTCTGTCTCAAAAAAAAAAAAAAAAAAAAAATTGCTAAAATAATTTTTTTTTTTAATTGAGACAGGGTCTTATTTTGTCACCCAGGCTGGAGTACAGTGGCATGATCTCAGCTCACTGCAACCTCTGTCTCCCAGGGCTCAAGTGATCTTCCTGCCTCAGCTTCCCAAATAACTGGGACTACAGGTGCATGCCACCATGCCTGGCTAATTTTTGTATTTTTTTGTAGAGATGGGGTCCTGCCATGTTATCTAGGCTGGTATCGAACTCCTGGGCTCAAGTGATCCGCCCACCTTGGCTCCCAAAGTGCTTGGATTTCAGGCGTGAGCCACTGCACCTGGCCTGAAATAAAATATTCAATAGAAAAGTTCGTGGGTATGCTTAGGAACTAATACAGCAAATAGGAAAAAATGGTTAACTAGACAGAAAAGACAAGAAAATTAGAGATTAATATAGGCATCACAGAAAACAACAAAAAAATGGACGGGAGAAATTATTAAAGAAACTATATTAGAAAATTTCCCAGGAATGGCTGGGTGTGGTGGCTCAAGCCTGTAATCCCAGCACTTTGGGAGGCCGAGGCGGGTGGATCACCTGAGGTCAGGAGTTCTAGACCAGCCTGGCCAAAGTGGTAAAACCCCATCTCTACTAAAAATACAAAAATTAGCTGGGTGTGGTGGCAGGCACCTGTAATCCCAGCTACTCGGGGGGCTGAGGCAGGAGAATCACTTGAACCCCAGAGGCAGAGGTTCCAGTGAGAGAAGATCATGCCATCACACTCCACCCTGGGGTACAAGAGCGAGACTTCATCTCAAAAAAAAAAAAAAAAAAAAAAAAAAAGGTTAGAAAATGTCCCAGGACTAAAGGACAGGCACCTCCATATTGAAAGAGCCCATTCAACATCAAAGTACATTATTCTAATTTTAGAAGCCTAGAGATAAAGAGGCGATACTAAGTCTTTCTGAGAATGAAAATTCATGCTCACCATGGAAAACCCAAACTAGGCATAAAGTTATAAGGAAAAAGTAAATATATCCATAATCCCACCACCCAGCAGTAACCACTTTAACATTCTCAGTATCTCTATATATGTATATGGATGGCAAGGATGCATTCCCACAGCATAGTGGCGGCAGGCATTAGAAACATGGTTTGAGTCCATAAGAAGGAATGTGACTTTAATATTTTGCTAATGTGCTCGTGTCTGCATTTTTTTTTCTTTAAATCATAGCCATATGGTAAATTTTCTATTTTGTTATGGTTCTCTTTTATTGATGGGCATGCAGTGGGTGTTTCTTGGAAATGGCCAATTTTTATTAAAATATTTCTGGAAGGAAAAAAAAAAAAGAAACATGGTTTGAGTCCAGTTTCTGTTTTGTGCCAGCCATATAACCTTGAAACATCAGTGCATTCACATGTAAAATGGAGGTACTAATGCTATCTATTTCACTGGGCTGTTGGGGGTAAAATAATGCATGTATTCAGCTCAGGTCCTAAATGTATTAATTACTCAATATATGTTAACATATATGTTCATTTTTTTCTTTTTGTTTTAAAAAGAAACAAAGATTACATATGTTGTTTTGTTAAAGCACCTAAGCCAGTCTTATTGGCTTTACAGTTTTCTTCATAATGAAGAAATCACAGAATACCTCTGTCTCTAGTGCAGTGTTACTACAAGGTAAAGAGATTTTCATGAGCAAATATAATTTTCAGGAGGAAAACTGATGTTTCAAAGTGAAAAAGGATCCATATGTCAGATACAGGTGAAATTAAATAGACTATGAAGTTACAGAACAATTTGACGTCTTCGCCCAAAGAACAAGTTTACATGCTAACAAAACAGGTTTTCTTTTGCAAGGCTCCCAACTTGTATGTTACAGGTACCAGTCAATCAAGTGTGTTTGGATTTTAGGTTAACTGTTTTTATGTGTGCTAATGCTGTAGATGTCGATAAAATAAAGTGAAAAATATCACTGCCCTAGTTGAGTTTTCCACACGTTCACCTGTACTTAAAGAGCTAATGTAGGCCAGGCGCGGTGGCTCACGTCTGTAATCCCAGTACTTTGGGAGGCCGAGGTGGGTGGATCATCTGAGGTCATGAGCTCGAGACCAGCCTGGCCAACATGGCAAAATCCCGTCTCTACTAAAAACACAAAAATTAGCCAGGTGTGGTGGCGTGCACCTGTAGTCCCAGCTACTTGGGAGGCTGAGGCAGGAGAATGGCTTGAACCTGGGAGGCGGTAGTTGCAGTGAGCCAAGATTGCACCATTGCACTCCAGCCTGGGCAACAGAGCAAGATTCCATCTCAAGGAAAAAAAAAAAAAAAAAAAAAGAGAGTTAATGCAATGAAAACTTTTTTTTTTTTTTGAGATGAAGTCTCACTCTGTCGCCCAGGCTGGAGTGCAGTGGCGCAACCTCTGCTGCCTGGGTGCAAGCGATTCTCCTGCCTCAGCCTCCCAAGTAGCTGGGATTACAGGCACCTGCCACCGCGCCTGGGTAATTTTTGTAGTTTTTTTTAGTAGAGACGGGGTTTCACCATCTTGGCCAGGCTGGTCTTGAACTCCTGACCTCGTGATCCACCTGCCTCAGCCTCCCAAAGTGCTAAGATTACAGGCGTGAGTCACCACGACCGGCCTGAAAACTTTCTGATTAGTTACTGTTTTGTATCTATCTCAGAATTAGAGCTTTACATAAATTTTGCTTAGCTATTCTTTTGCTAGAGAACTGTTAAGTTCATGCTCAAGAAGTCCTACTTTTATAAAATGTTATCTTTTGCCCCATCAATATACGATCCAGAAAGTCATCAGATATTTTAGTCTTCAAAGTCGGAAAAAAATTTTTCTATTTATATTTGTCTAAAACATACAAAAACTAATATTAGTACTAAATATGGTTGATAATGTTACCATCATGCATCGTCAGATGGTCATTTGTCTGTGCTGTTCCTAAGAGAAGAATGGGAGTTCCAAAAAGCTGACAAGTTATGGCAGCCAGCCCTCTCCATTTCTTTATTAACTTCAGTGTACTGTTTATATCTTTTTGTTTGTTTCTTTTTGAGACAGGGTCTCACTGTCACCCAGGCTGGAGTGTAGTGGTGCGATCTCGGCTTACCGCAACCTCTGCCTCCCAGGTTCAAGTGATTCTCCTGCCTCAGCCTCCCCAGTAGCTGGGATTACTGACATGTGCCACCACGCCCGGCTAATTTTTGTATTTTTAGTAGAGACAGGTTTTCACCATGTTGGCCAGGCTGGTGTCGAATTCCTCGACCTCAAATGATCCATCCGCCTCGGCCTCCCAAAGTGCTGGAATTACAGGCATGAGCCACCGTGCCCGGCTTTACTGTTTATATCTTACTAGAATATTTCGTGGATTGTATTATTTTAAATAAGAGAATCTTTAAAATACTTTGTAATGAGACATGACCGTAGAAGTTTTATAACATGCAAGGTCTGCTAATTATGCCAAGGCAAAGTACTTACATAAGTTGTTGAACTTTTAAGAGGAGTTGTGCATTTTTCTTTTACAAAATAACAAGTGTTCTAAATTTCATAACAATTACTGAAATAACAAGTGGCTCTCAGAAGCTACTTAGCAGATAGATATGTTTTTTAAAAACACATATATTTAATCATTCACTTTTCAGCATAGGTAACATCTTAACAATTACTGAGAAAGTAACTGCTTAAAAAATAACTGTGTGCTATGGAGAGATCTTATTAGAAAAAAGATATTTAGAATTTCTTTCACCATTATTTGATTCTGTTACAAAAAAATGAGAGAAGTATATCAAACTTTCATATCTTTATACTTAAACACATATAAAGAGAATTTTCTAATCTCTTCCAGAAGCTTCTTTGAACCAAAATTCTAAAATATAAAAAAATCAATCATATTGCTTTCAATAATAACTATTAATTTTAGTGAGAGAAAAATTATTTTTATTGTTATGAAGACTAAAGATGAGTTTTTTGAAATTGTGCTTTCGTATCTTGTCCATACACGTAAAATCTGAATGTAAAAAAAGTGTAGGGTTCTGAATCCGAACAAGTTGTTCCAGATAGCCTATCATTAATTCTTAAAATTTTATAAAAACTTTGTATAGGGCCGGGCGCGGTGGCTCACGCCTGTAATCCCAGCACTTTGGGAGGCCGAGGTGGGTGGATCACGAGGTCAGGAGATCGAGACCATCCTGGCTAACATGGTGAAACCCCGTCTCTACTAAAAATACAAAAAATTAGCCGGATGTGTTGGCAGGTGCCTCTAGTCCCAGCTACTCAGGAGGCTGAGGCAGGAGAATGGCATGAACCCAGGAGGCGGAACTTGCAGTGAGCCGAGATCGTGCCACTGCACTCTAGCCTGGGTGAGACTCCGTCTCAAAAGAAAAAAAAAGCTTTGTATAAATGAGGTAGAAGAAATGATAAGGTGGCTTTACCAACAATTTTATGTGACACAGAAATCAAAGATGATAGTTTGAAAGACGGTGACAAATCAAAGATCTTTGACTGTAGCTGCAAAAGCTTTTTAAAAAGAAGGTGAAAGAATCACTTGGGAAAAGGCTGCTTTGGCTCTTGATTCAATAATTAATTTTTTATGAAGGCAGCTATGTTACATTGCCCTGAGGAGTACAGAATGACATCTTTTTTTTTAATTCATATTTCTTAATGAGCAAAAAGCAAATGTTTAAAAAGCAAGTTTATATAAAAGCCTTCTCAAGAAAACAAGTACCCAGATTCTGCCACTATTTGGTCCCAGGTTCTACCACAAATTACAATGACAACAATAACAGAATGAGTGCCCATTATGTCAATTTTCATTACAAAATATTTAAATAACATTTAGTAATACTGACTAAGGCTGAGAGGGTGATTTTAATTCAAAATTTCTACAGAAAACAATTCAAATCCAATAATTAAAAGGATAAGCTTCATTTATCTGGAAATTAATTAGTATCCTCTATGATGTAGGATAACAGCATTATTGCATACGTTAATTATTCATTGAACTACTTATGTCTACAATGCTGACATACATCTAAGACCGTAATTAATGTAAATACAAAATTGAAATAAATTTGATCCTATAAAGAATAATTCAGTACACTACATTAATAATTCACAAATATATTATTATTCTGGTAGTAATTAAGCCTGGGGACTTTCCCTACGAAATTCATGATTCCAAAGTTTACCTGCCATCATGTACCCCAAAACTCCTTGAAAGCATTCGGATCATAGTCCGTGATATCTGAGTTGGATTCTGTAGAAACACTTAGGCTCCACAAATGGAAGTCAATGGAGAGCAGACAACAGATGAACTCCTTGGAATGTTAAGAAAAAAATCTGAAAATGGGTTTGTTTGTATGGGAAAATATCTGACCTAAAAAACAAATGTTTTTCTCATTACAGAAGCAATACAGGTTCATTTTCCAGTAAATATTTTAAAGTATCTCCTTTTTTCATGCTACTGAGCCAGGGCTCATGGGACTTAATGGCAATTTTCTAAAAAAGAATCATTGATTTGGTAGCACTACACCCTCCTTTCCCTTTCTCCCCACTTTTTCCATGCTTTCCTAATTATAGTTTGCTTATGTCACTTTTCCCCACTCTGTACTCTTGTGGACACTAGTTCTGAAAGATGTTAACACATATTCTGGAGAAAAAAAGGTTCTCTTGTCAAATAAGTTTGGGAAATGCTTCTTCTCTCAAAGATTACAGTGCATATTTAGCAAACGTTCCCAGGAGATCCTTCAGTAAATAAATCTGCATAAGCCATAGCTTCCTTTCTTTACTTTGCCACAAATCCTTTTGTGGAAGAAAGTTTGGGGAAACATTAATGGGCTAATCTGTTAACATCAGTGTACATTCCCTAAGCTTATTAGCTAAAGATAAGGAGAGAGGTCTAGGAACCCATCACTGAAGAGGCTAATCTAGAGTGAAGAAAGCAGAAACTACGAGCTGGCAGTACCTGAACTTCTAAAAGCAGAAGGAAGATTAACAGAATTTAAGAAACAGAATATTTAAGACACAATACTGAACCATTTTATGGCATAAATTAGATTGAACAGATTTATTTTTTCTTCCTATCTGTAATTTGTTATGATAAAAACAATATATGCTCATTGTATAATACATGGACCATTCAGAAAAGTTTAAAAAGGAGGGGAAAAAAAGCTATAATTCCATTATCTAAAAGCAAGCAATTTTGACATTTTGGCTTATTTCCTTGAATTCTTTTTTCTTGTGAGACCAATTAAGTGTAAAGAGAAAATTTTAAAGTTTTAAAGATCTGTAAAAAATTAACAACCTACACTGTTTTTCACTATACCATATTTGAAAATAAACATGGTGAAGATGAAATAGCATGAGCTGCTGAACTGTCAAATGTGGGCTACAATTCAGACTTTGTCACTCTCTAGGTATGTTACCTGGTTTAAAAAAATCTAATTTAGCTTAAGTTCTCCCACTGTAAAATCTGGATAATGCCAGCTACCTCATGTTTTACTGCCAGGAGTAAAAGGTATGAAAACAACATACACTGAACTTAATGAAAACAAATATTAACTGCTTCCTAGTATTACTCAGAACTTTTCATGTTAGAAGAAGTACATTTGTAAAAATGAGAGGTGGGAACACTTTTTTTAAAGAACACTTTTTTTTAAGAAAAAGGAGAGGGGAAACAAAGGCTACATGTAAGGCTAGAAAATCTGCACAAAAACGTGCCTCAGAAATCTGAGGTCAAGGAGCCTCTTCCATTTCTGAAATATCACAAAGCACTTTATATTATTCCTGATGTTAAATATATTATTTTTAAAAAGTTTTAAATTCTTTAAAACCAAAAAGTGTCATTTTTTAGAAGCTAACTTAGTAAATAGATTTAAATAGAAACAGGCAAAGATTTTATAAGATTGTATTATATTTTCTTCACTGCTTTATAACAATTACATATGCTTACATTTAAGGTTGGGTAACAAGTTTTACGTACAAATTAGTAAAAGGTGACTCTAGACTTTATGTTTTACTAAATTCTAAGTTTTGTGGTAACAGCTATGATTTGGAGAATGAGTGCGGTAGACTACCTTGGACTAGGTGAAAGACCTGGGTTCTATTTCTATCTCTGACATTTCGCAGGTGTGTGACTAGATAAAGACTAGATAAATCACAACTTTTCTTAGTTTTTCTATCTATATAACACTGATTATCTCATCTTGCTGTAGTAAGGATCTAGTGTTAATGTAATACAAGAATCAAATACTGGCTGTCTTTAGCCAGGGGAACTGGGTGGCTGGGAGTATGACTAGGAGGAGGACTTTTACTGTATAGCCTTTTATATCATATTAAGTATACATACAGACAAGTACTATTTACCCCAAAATTATTAAATAGGCTAGTAAGTTTCAGGACACATTTGGAAATATAAAAATCTTCACATTTCTAAAGTGCCTTCAATGTTTCTTTTTTCAATACTTTGGTCTCCTTGGCTATTGTTACACTCTTCAAGCCTTACCTTTCACAAGATTAATCATTTTTACACCAAGTCCATATTTTACTAGAAAATAATTTTTTAAACTCCTTCCATAAGCCAATACTGATATATCCTCTTAGATAAACCCTGTAAGATCACATTATTTTATATAGGTAATACCATCATCGGTAGAATGGCAATGTACCCATGTTTTCTCACCCAGTTGCCCTTGGGAGCAAAAATATTTGTGGGTCTAAGGGTAGTATGAGTGGTTACAACACAGCAAAGCTAACTAACCATCACTGCAATTGAATCTGTGACTTTGGCATCATTTTCAGTCAGTTCATTTAGCCACCCACACCTATGAGATAAGCACTGTTAATGATAAATAACTACATTTGGAAAATTTTTGATACTCATATCAGTGACACAGCTACACTGATTTCTTTTTTAAAAACTATGTTATTTTAACTAACTAGACAATTTTGCTAATATTTAAGTTACATATCTTTCATTACTGCACTATCATCTTGACCATATTGTTTGAATGTCTATTTCCCTCAGCAAGACCATAAACTCACTAAAGGTATTACAATTTGTAGCCATTTGACTGAAACAAATGGAATTGTGAAAACATGATACTAGCAAAAACAAGAATACATTTTTTAATATTTGAAAAATTTACTGGATAATTATTTAAACAAATCCCACTTTAAACAAAAACACTAAATACCCACCCAAAGTACCCCTTTAATAACATGAGATATTAATAACAATTACTTTTATACATCCATGAGTATCTCCTATATACTCTAACAACCCGACGGAGGTAGGTGTCATCTCCATTTTAGAGATGAGGAATTCGATTTTCAGTAAAGGAACATACTCAAGGTCACGCAATGTGTCAGTTAGAATTAAAACCCAGGACTGTTGAACTCGGAGGCTCAAGCTTTTACCATACATGCGAAATCTGCAAAGAAAATTGTTCTTTAACCTATGAATCAAATGGCTTGATTGATAAGAGAAAAAGACAGATGTGTGGACACCAATCATAGTCTCATGGGTATTACAGATATTATAGTGAAGGCATTTTGTAGCTATAACTTGTTCCAATTTGCAGATTCTTCTTATGCTGAGCTCTGAATAGTACTAACCAGAAATCTCACCACGCTTTATTCAACATAGAGATGAATATTATGAGAGTTCATCTTGAACTCTATGTACTCTAGCCAATGATATTAAGTTACTTGAACGAAAAAATTTATAAGCCAGTCTATCCAAAAAAACAAATGATCTCCAAAAAAAAAATTAGGTCACTCAGAAAGCATCATCTCTGGTACCACTGCTCTTTCAGGAGATCTACAGTGGGTTATTTTTCCTCAAATCCCAAGTTGTTTTTAAGCCAATCATTCTTCCTCTTCATTCATATACAAACCTCAGCGTCTAGTAAGGCTATCTGGAGCTCTAGTACTAAAAAAAAACGCCTCACACAATGCCACCCACGGTAATAACACGACGGTTTGCCTGTGTGCTTGCAACTTTTCACAATGGAACTAGATTGAAAAAAACAATAGGGAAACCTCTTCAACAGAAAAACGTCTCAGATAATAAAATAAATGTGACTGATACTGGAAGATATCACAAAAACGCAGAAAAATTCTCAAAGATAAGTACAAATGAAAGAATATCATTCTGAAGGTTTTCATCAGAGGCTGCTGTACCAATATGGAGAATGTGAAGACACAAGAAAAGCATAAACTTAAACTTAGTGGCCAAGACTTTAGCAGATATTGCATGGATCAAATGTAAGTACTCAAAGCTACTAAGTTATAACTCTTCTTTTGGTTCTAAATACTCACGTTAGTAAACTTTAGGTGGGATCTGAATAGAGAACACAAGTTACTTTCTTCATAACGGATATACAGATAGAGTCGCAAAGAATAAGCATTAATGTATACTCCATACCTTCAGGTACCAAGAGAACCAACCGGAACAGAAATTAAGTCATTCCTCCTTTATCTCTACAGAAGCGACAAGGTGAGGGCACGAAGGATGCCAAGATTAGAGGCTCTAAAAGATCTCGCCTTCTTTTCCAGAGAAGATGCTCAAAGATCTGTCTGCTAACTGGGCCTCAAGAAGAGATCGGATCCTTTTAGGGATCCGGATATTGTTTCCTGGGAGGAAAGCCTGGAGGGCAGGAACAAGACCCCGGCCTGCGAGGCCAGGCAGCGGCCACCCTTCCCCCACTCACCTCCCGGTGCGAAGCTTAACTGGGGTTGTCCGAGTAACTGCTGCCATCACCATCGCCATCAGTCTGGGCGCTTGCTTAAGTGGAGAGGGGAGGCCCAACCACTCCTGCACCTCGTGTAGGTCTTACAAAGCAGATGCTTTTCTGCCACCCCCAACCCCGCTTCGGCGTTCCGGTCCCATCCCAGCCGTCACGGTCATCGCCTCCGCCGGTTCCCTGGGCGCCGCCACCACTTCCGTGTTCAGCTCCCTCCCTTCCTCCCTCACTTGCCCGGGCAACCGGCTAATTTCCACGCGGAGGGCGCCGCCGCTGACGCCACCACCCGGCGACCTCTGTAGGGACCTGCTCTGGGCGTGGGCGGGTCGGCGCAGGCGCAGTGTGGTGAGCGAGCAGAAGCGCGGGAAGCGGCTCTTGTGGATCCTCAGTCGCGGCGGCTCGGTCACCCGGGTGAGTCCCCACTCCGGCTGCCCGCGTCCACCAAGTAGATGCGTGTTCCTTTTCCGGCTTATTGTCTGACAGACCCTCTGCCTTATCTCGCTGGTATCCCTCGGGTGGGGGAAACCGGGCTGCGGAGAACGGGCCCTAGAGGAGACTAAGCTCTCTTCCTATCCCTAGCCTGGCTGCTTTTCTCTCTTTTGAAATAATAAGACTGGCTTTTATAAAACATTTTCAGGTAGGTAAAGGAAAAGATGCCTGCCACACGGAAGCCAATGAGATATGGGCATACAGAGGGACACACGGACGTCTGTTTTGATGATTCTGGGAGGTAAGGTTCTTTGAGAAAAATAACGTTTCAGGTGCAAATGTTAAAACATTTATCCTTAAACTTTATATATGCAGTCAGCTGAAAATGACTCATGCGGATAGAGGAATAATGTTGAAATCTAAAATGGCACACATATTTCTTTAGATTTATTGTTTGATTCGGGCCGTCATGGTAGTTGTAGTATATCGACAGAGTTATAATCGTACTTCCAGAGGAGTTGGAAAGATGCGAGCTTCTCCCCATATATTTTCCCCTTCCCTGCGTCTTAGATTATTAATTTTGTCAGATCACTAGATACTGCCTACTTGTCAAATTCGGTGGCCTGTTCTGTTTGGAATGGTATCCTTCCATGGCTTTAGTGATGCTATTTCCTTTTTTGCTTTTTTTTTTTTTTTTAACTTTTTGACGGCTTAAAACAATTTTTTCCTCTGATTCCTAATCTATAATATTTTCCTACGGTTATTCTGGTCCCTTTTATCTTTCCAAGTCCCATTCTTATGCACTACTGCTCGATTGCACGGGTTCCACTGTCGCTTCTATGTTGATTGATTCATTGAAAAAATACTCGTGTGTCTCTTTTGCTGGGGACTAGAGATAGAGCGAACCAGACACAGTCTTTTTCCTCCTTTGAGCTTAAGGTCTTTTTGGATTGACAGGCATTGAACACAAATTAATCACAAAAATAAATGTGTATTTAGAAACAGTAAGTAATATGTGCAGTCATAAACATGTATGAGGAGAAGCTCATCTAGTTAAAGGAGTCATGGAAGGCTTCTTTGAAGAAGTGTTTCTTGAGCCGCCATCTGAAGACGGAGCAGGCATTAAGCAGTATAAAGAGATGAGTGGTGGTGGCGGTGGGGTGGTGATGTTGGCATAGTAAGCAGAGACAATACTGTGTGTAAAGGCCCAACGGGGCCAGGGATCATGGTATGCTCAAAGAACTGAAAGAAAACTAGCCTTACTAAAATGTGGAGGGTTATGCAGAGTTTAGTGAGGGATGAATCTGTGAAGTTAGGCAATGGATGTCCTATCCAAGACCTTCTGGACTTTATTAAGGAATCTCGTTTTATCCTAAAAGCACTGAGAAGGTATTAAAGGCTTGAAGCAGAGAGATGTGATCAGATTTGTTTTTGAGAAAATGCATGGAGGATGAATTGGAAAAGGAGCACTCATGGATGCAGAAAGACTGTTAGAAGATACCTGTATTAGTTTGAGTAAGTGTGATAGAAGCTTGGACTAGAGTAAACATGGGTGTGTAGAAAAGAGGATACATTCAGGAAATATTTAAAAAGATAAAGTCAACAGGATGGATCAGATATTAAGGATGGAGAAAGAGGCAACAGGGATAACATCTACATTTCTGGATGTTACAGTTGAGAAAGTGATGCTTCCACTTGCAAATAACAGGAACACTTGAAGAAGGGCGTATTTCAGAGGTAGAGCTGTGGGTGGAGATTGAGTTTGCGTTTGGATGTGATTATTGTAGGATTTCTTTGAGATATTCAACTAGAGGGATAAAGTAGACCGTTGGAGAAATGTGTCTCAAGCTTAGAGAAAAATGTGAGCTAGAGATAGAAATATACAATTGACCCTTAACATGAATTTGAACTGTGTATGTCTACTTATACATGGATTTTTTTCAATACACATATTAGAAAATTTTTGGCAGTTTCTAACAATTTGAAAAAACTAGCAGACGAACCATGTAGCCTAGAAATATGGAAAAATTAAGAAAAAGTATGTCATGAGTGCATAAAATCTATGTAGATACTAGCGTATTTTATCATTTACTACCATAAAATATACACAAATCTATTATAAAAAGTTAAAATGTACTAAAACTTACGCACACAAATATTTCCAGACTATCTGCAGTCAAGAGAAATGTAAACAAACATAAAGATGCAGTGTTAAATCATCACTACATAAAATTAACTGTAGTATATACTGTATTACTGTAATAATTTCATAGCCACCTCCTGTTGCTATTTCGGTAAGCTCAAGTGTTGTATCTGCTTAAAACACTGTATGAGATTGTATCTGCTTAAAACACTGTATGATGCTCATGAGCAGTTTGTCTCTCCAGTAAATTGCCTATCTCAGTAAAAAGACATCTCTGGTGGTTCTCATATATTTTTCATCATGTTTAGTCCAATGCCGTAAACCTTGAATAACACCATGGGAATCATATGAAGTGCCACTAGTGATGCTGGACATACTCCTAAGAAGCAGACAAAAGTCATGACATTAAGAGAGAAAGTTGAATTGCCTGATACGTACTGTAGATTGAGGTCTGCAGCTGCTGTTGCTCACTATTTCAAGATAAATGAATCCAGTGTAAGGACCATTGTGAAAAGGAAATTTGAGACACTGTTACTGCAGCTATGCCAGCAGGCATGAAAACCTTGCACTTTTTGTGAAATAACTTTATCTTGTATTGAAAATGCAGCTTTTACGTGGGTATAGGATTGCAATAGAAAGGCATAGCTATAGACTCTAATGTGGTGCCAGAAAAAGTGAAGTCATTATCTGACAACTTAAAGTGAAAGGAAGGTGAAGGATCTAAAGCTGGAAAGTTTAATACCAGCAGAGGATAGTTTGATAATATCAGAAAGAGATTTGGCTTAGAAAATGTCAAGATGGCGGGGTGTGATGGGTCACACCTGTAATCCCAGCATTTTGGGAGGCCGAGGTGGGTGGATCACCTGAGGTCAGAGCATGCCCAACATGGTGAAACCCTGTGTCTACTAAAAATGCAAAAAATTAGCCAGGCACAGTGGCAGGCACCTATAATCCCAGCTACTCAGGAGGCTGAGGCAGGAGAATCACTTGAACCTGGGAAGTGGAGGTTGCAGTAAGCCAAGAGTATGCCATTGCACTCCAGCCTGGGGATCAAGAGCAAAACTCCATATCAAAAAAAAAAAAAGAAAAGAAAGAAAAAGAAAAGGTCAAGATGGCAGTAGAATCAGCTTCTGCTGACCAAGAGACAGCAGACAGATTCCCAGACACCATTAAGAAAATCATTGAGGAGAAAGGACATCTGCCTGAACAGGTTTTTTGTTTGTTTGTTTGTTTTGTTTTTTTGAGATGGAGTCTGGCTGTCTCCCCAGCTGGAGTGCAGTAGCGCGATCTTGGCTCACTGCAACCTCCGCCTCCTGGGTTCAAGCGATTCTTCTACCTCAGCCTCCCGAATAGCTGGGATTACAGGCATGCACCACCACACTCAGCTAATTTTTATATTTTTAGTAGAGACGGGGTTTTGCCTTGTTGGCCAGGCTGGTGAACAGGTTTTTAATGTAGACTAAAATGCCCTATTCTGTGGGGGGAAAAATGCCACAAAGGACATTTATTAGTAAGGAAGGAAAGTGAGCACCAAGATTTAAGGCAGGAAGGCTAACTCTAATGTTTGGTGCAAATACAATCAGATTTATGATCAGAACTGCCATTATTTATAAAGCTACTAACCCCTGAGCCTTGAAGGGAAGAGATAAACTCCAGTCTCTTAGTTGTATAACAAAAAGACCTAGACAATGAGAACCTTTTTTTCTGGATTGATTTCACTGGTGCTTTGTGCCTGAAGTCAGAAAGTATCTTGCTAGTAAGGGACTGCCTTTAAAATTCTTTTAATGTTGGGCAATGCCCCTGGCTACCCAGAATACCATAAGTTCAATACCGAAGGTGTCAAAGTGGTATACTTGCCCCCAAACACAATGTCTTGAATTCATCCTCTAGATCAGCAGTTCATACAGGCCTTTACAGGCTCATTACATAAGTTAATCTATGGAAAGGATTGTCATTGCTATGGAAGAGAACCCCAGTAGAGAGAACATCCTAAAAGTCTGGAAGGATTATATCATTGAAGATGCCATCATTGTTATAGAAAAAGCTCTGAAGGCCATCAAGCCCGAAACAATAAATTCCTGCTGGAGAAAACTGTGTCCAGACGTTGTGCATGACTTAAGATTGACAGCAGAGCCAGTCAAGGAAATCATGAAGGAGATTGTGGGTCTGGCAAAAAAGATAGAGAGCGAAGTAATTTCAAGATATAGTCCTTGGAGACATTCAAGAGGTAGCAGACACTGCTGGGCACGGTGGCTCACACCTGTAATCCCAGCACTTTGGGAGGCCCAGGCAGATGGATCACTTGAGGTCAGGAGTTTGAGACCAGCCTGGCCAACATGATGAGACCCTAGTCTCTACCACAAACATAAAAAATTGGCTGTGTATGGTGGCACACGCCTGTAATCCCACACTCCGCCTTCTCTCAGGAGGTGGAGGTTGCAGTGAGCCAAGATTGTGCCACTGCACATTCCAGGCTGGCCAACAAAGCAAAACTCTGTCTCCAAAAAAAAAAAGAAAAGCTAATAGACACTAAACCGAAGAGTTAGCAGAACACAATTTGATAGAAATGAGTTCTTCCTAACTACTGCCAAGTGATAAGAAGATGTAGAAGAAGCAGTGCCAGAAAACAAATTGACTTTAGGCAATCTAGCAGAAGGGTTCTGATTATTCAAGACTGCTTTTGACTTATTTTACAACGTAGACCCTTCTATGTTATGAGCACTGAAACTAAAGGAAATGGTGGAAGAAGGATTGGTACTGTATAGAAACATTTTTAGAGAAATTAAAAAGGAAAAGAGTCAGACGGAAATTATGATGTGTTTTTATAAAGCCACACCAAGTATGCCTGCCTCTCCTGCCTCCTCCTCTACTTCCTCCCCCGCTTCCACCTCTGAGACAGTAAGACCAACTCCTCTTCCTGTTCTCCGTCAGCCTTCTCACTGTGAAGACGATAAGGATGAAGACCTTTATGATGATCTACTTCCACTTAATGAATAGTAAATATATTTTCTCCTCTTTATGATTTTCCTGATATATTTTTTCTCTATATTACTGTATTGTACAGATACAGTATATAATACATAGACAAAATATGTGTTAATTGTTTATGTTATCAGTAAGGCTTCTACTCAACAGTAGGCTATTAGTAAAGTTTTAGGATAATCAAAACTTATATGTGGATTTTTGACTGTTTAAAGGTTGGAACCCATAACGCCCATGTTGTTCAAGGGTCACCTTTACATCTTTAGCTGATACCTTCCAGAGTTCAGGATTGAGGTTCTGGCTGAGAATATAAATGTGAGAATTGTCCTTATAAACATAATATTTATTACCGTGAACTTGGATGAAGTCACCTAGGGAAGGAGTAAATATAGGTAAGAAAAGAGGTTCAAGGGTACTCCCAAATATTTAGAGATCAAGTTAAAGAGGATCCAGCTAAGGAGACTAAGAAAGAGTAGCTAGAAAAGTAGAGAACTGAAAGACAAGAAGGATGTTTAGAAGCCAAATGAAATGTTTGAGGAACAGGAAATAATAGACTCTGTCAAATGCTCCTGGTGGGTCAGGTTGAAGACTGAGAATTCACCATTAGATTTAGCAATGTGGAGGCCATTGGCAAGTTTTATGGAATGGTAAGAATAAAAACCTTGAAGTGGATTCAAGATAATGGAAGGGGAGGAATTTGAATTAGTGAGGTTGACACTACGTGGTTTTGATTTTGTCTCTAGTACCGGTGGAGTATAGAAAGAAATCAGTCACTACTTAAGAGGGCTGAAGAGAAAGCAGTGACCCCAGAAGAATGACCAGAAAGAAAGCTGAGTATATAGAGATTTTGCTGGTGCCTCACCATGAACCTCATGAGACTCAATGATTTAAGAGTCAAGAAGAAGTGGTCAGATTAGGGAAGGAATGTTGCTCTCTGAGGGTAGAGTCGAGGTAGTAAGAAATGTGTTGGTAATCATTGACTCCTTGAGGTTATGTCATAAAGCGGATGAAGTCTTGATATAATTAATCTTCATGCCCAGACACTGATAGCGGATTTCTTTTTTTTGAGATGGAGTCTCGCTCTGTCGCCCAGGCTGGAGTGCAATGGCACGATCTCGGCTCACTGTAACCTCCGCCTCCTAGGTTCAAGTGATTCTCTCTGCTCAGCCTCACAAGTAGCTGGGATCACAGATGCCCTCCACAACAGCTGGCTAATTTTTGTATTTTTAGTAGAGACGAGGTTTCGTCATGTTGGTCAGGCTAGTCTTGAACTCCTGACCTCAATTGATCCACCAGCTTTGGCCTCCCAAAATGCTGGGGTTACAGGCATAAGCCACCACACCCAGCCTTACTCTTTATTATTTTAAAGTAAATCCCATACATCTTATAACTAAAATCTGGTTTATTGGGGGTAGAACCTAGTAGAACAAAGCTTTAGCAAGAGTCATGAATCAAAAAAGAGAAGGCACAAATAAAATAATATTAGAGATAAAAAAGATACAATAAAGGCTTCAAAATACGTGAATACATTGACACCCTTGTGCCAACAGTTTTGAAAATTTGAAACAAAGGTATAATTTTCTAGGACTATGTAAATTAACAACTTACCCAGTTTACCCAAGAAACAAATAAAAATATTTATTTACATTGATTATCCAAACATTAAACATGTGATGTAAATGTTAACATATGTAGGATAATCATTTCTGGTACATATTTATGTCCTTTAATCAGTTTCTTAGCCTGTCTGTCCCATGGTATTGCTGATATTTTTCTGAAGAATATATTTTTAATACAGTGTTATTTTTTCTCATAAAATTAGCTGTAGCCTTGTTTAGAGTTGCATTCTATGCTGAATAAATTTGAAGTTAGATCTTCAATTCTTTTTTCTTTCTTTTTTTTTTTTTTTGAGTCAAAGTTTCACTCTTGTTGCCCAGGCTGGAGTGCAATGGCACCATCTCGGCCCACTGCAACCTCTGTCTCCCAGGTTCAAGCAATTCTCCTGCCTCAGCCTCCCAAGTAGCTGGGATTACAGGCACCCACCACCACGCCTGGATAATTTAGTATTTTTAGTAGAGATGGGGTTTCTCCATTGTTGGTCAGGCTGGTCTCGAATTCCCACCTCAGGTGATCCGCCAGCTTCAGCCTCCCAAAGTGCTGGGATTACAGGCCTGAGCCACCATGCCTGGGCTAGACTATTACATTTTTTAATGAGAAAAATGTTAGGTTCTAAGGTACTTCGCAGGCTCAGCAAATTCTACTAGCTGGGAGAGTCATAATTTTTAAGAGTTTGTTTTAATTGAAATGGGTAAATACTTCAGCCTCAGTATTTTTATAGGTTCTGTCTTTTTATCTCCATTCAGGGTACCCTTCTTCAATAATAGGGTCTTCACTGTTTTTAAGGACAAAAATTCATTAAGTTGTCTATGATTCTTTTGGATGTTTCACAGATTTTAAGCCTACTCTTTTATTTCATTCTGGCACAGGACATAAATTTATACAATTAAAAATAGGAGTTCTATCAAAAGATTCTTCCCATAAGTCAAGATATTCCAAAGTACAGTTACAGAATTTTAAAATGAAATCATTCACCATTTCAGCTTTTCATGTACAATTTGTTCAATTCTTATTTGCTTTTGTAGGGATAAATTTCAGTGTCTTCCAGTGTATAAGTTTTGTTTTCATGAATTGCATTTCACTAAAAGCTTCAAAAGCGTAAGTTTAATGCTTTGATTAAAGATGTCTGTTTTCAACTAAATGCAACTAAGATTTAGAGGACTTGTTTCTAATAATAATAATAATAATAATACCATTATTACAGTAGGACACTTAGGTTGTTTTACAGGGTCGCTCTTCAAAGGCTTGAAGATTTTAAAAACCTAATCACTCCAAGCAGAGGGAGAAAGTATGTCCTGCAATGCTAGTATTTTTTGTGTATTTAATTAACATTGGTTTGTGCGCTGCTGAGGTGGGAGGGTTGCTTGAGGCCAGGAGGTCTAGTAGTTTTTGTGTATATCACATTGATTTCTGTGCAGCTGAGGTGGGAGGATTGCTTGAGCCCAGGTCAAGGCTGCAGTGAGCCATGGTAGGGCCACTGCACTCCAGCCTGGGCAACAAAAACAGAAACAAAACATGTTTTTTTCAAAAATTCTGTTGTTCAGCAATTCTAGATATAAATAAAATCTGAAAATTTGACAAGTATGTCTTCTTTTTTGTTGACATGTTATCTTGCAGCTCATTTGGCTAGAATCATGAATTATAATTCCAAATTCAAGTACTTTTGTGTTTCACAGATTTCCTAATATAGTAAGAACATTGATTTTTCTGGCCGGGTGCAGTGGCTTATGTCTGTAATTCCAGCACTTTGGAAGGCTGAGGTAGGCGTATCACTTGAGGTCAGGAGTTCAAGACCAGCCTGGCCAACATGGTGAAACCCCAACTCTACTGAAAATACAAAATTTAGCCAGGTGTGGGTGGTGCGTGCCTGTAATACTAGCTACTTGGGAGGCTGAGGCAGGAGAATCACTTGAACCTGGGAAGTGGAGGTTGCAGTGACCCGAGATTGTGCCACTGCACTCCAGCCTGGGCAACAGAGCAAGACCCTGTTTCAAAAAGAAAAAAAAAGAATATTGATTTTTCCTACAGCACTGTAGAAAACAATAAAATTAATATGTAGTTATTTGATACAATAAAAGATAAAACCGTTTAGAAGAATGTTTAGACTACTCTAAAAGCACTTCTTTCACAGTACTGCTGAACTCTATTTTCCTGCCAAAGTTTGTATTTGTATTACTCTAAAAATTAAGAATTTTATCATTAGTGTTGAACTTTTCAAATAAATTTAGATAGAATCCCCAATGATGTCAGATATTTCACTTTCAGCAGAATGAACTTACAGAAGATTTACTTTGTTTCCATGAACTGAAGAGTAAACTAAACTATGATTGGAATTAATACAGGTGATTTTCTATTTAAAACTCCTGATGACATTGATATAATACTTTTATCATTTAACTGTTTTTGAAAGTTCTTTTGCTGTCTATGACCATACCACCCTGAACGCACCTGATTTCATCTGAAAGTTCTTTTGATAATGGAGAGAACCCATTAACAGTCACTTTGCTTTTTATGCTTGCACCAGAAAACTTGGAATGAAAAATGAACAAAATTATTTTAGAACAACTGACATTTCTTTTAATGCTGCACTGTCCAATACAGTAGCTACTAGCCACATGCAGCAATGTAGATTTAAATCAATTAAGGTTAACTTCATTAAAAAGTCAGTTTGTCTGTCACATTAGCCACATTTCAGTTGCTCAGTACCAGGTATAGACCATTTTCATCACCTCAGAAAGTTGTTTTGGAGAGCACTGAGTTCTTAGGAAGAATCATGCTTCGCAAGATATAAACTCACCTTCTGCAGGAGTAGAATCAGTTTTTAGGTAGCCTTCTCAAGATAACTACTAACTTGAATAGATACTGATGCTTCTTCGGGACTTTTTTCTCTTCTAATTTTCCTGTGGTTGGTGTTATCACTATAGTATCACTATAGCCCCGTGGTAAACGTCAACTAACATTTTATTCAAGTTATATTTTCATTATCAACTTTCCTGAGAAGAAGAAATTTAGTATTTAATCTTTTATTAAATATGTACTTGATATACTTTTTTAGCTCATTGCCACTGAAAGGGTGTGTTGGTTTTTATTTTTTTCCAAAAATTTCAAAAGCATAGCAATCAATAAAATTAATATGTAGTTAGTTATTTGATACAATAAAGGACAAAACCATTTAGAAAAACATTCAGACTACTCTAAAAGCTCTTTAGAAGACTGCTTAACTCTATTTTCTGCCTTTATTTCTTATTAATTCCACTATATTTCACTATGATTTTCCATTGGTCCCACCAACTGGCACCTGTAACTTTGTACATCTCCTCCAGTGCATCTGCTGATACACCAAGAAGCCCACTGGGGCTGGGTGTGGTGGCTCATGCCTGTAATCCCAGCACTTTGAGAGGCCGAGGTGGGTGGATCACCTGAGGTCAGGAGTTCGAGACCAGCCTGGCCAACATGGTGAAACCCTGTCTCTACTAAAAACACAAAGATTAGCTGGGTGTGGTGGCCTACACCTGCAGTCCCAGCTACTTGGGAGGCTGAGGCAGGAGAATCACTTGAACCCAGGAGGCAGAGGTTGCAGTGAGCTGTGATAGCACCACTGCACTTCAGCCTGGGCGACAGAGTGAGACTGTGTCTCAAAAACAAAAACAAAAACAAAAAGAATTCCATCGGAACAAAAATGTGAAATACTTTTCTCATCACCATTGGGACTGAAAGAAGTAGCTATCCCTAGGGTCTTATGTCTGAATCCATTCCGTTTTTTATTGACTGCCTCACATGTTGTCCCCGAAAGGATTTGTTAGTTACATTGCATCAGGAAAGGGTAGGGAAAGGGGAGATAGCTTATCACTAGTCATTTTACAGATTTAACCATGTGTTATGTGTGTTATGTTACTAAATGAGACCATGGCAGAAGCTGGAAGTACAAAGAAGAGGTCTGCCAAACCCACCCTAGCCTTTTTTTTTTTTTTTTTTTTTTTTGAGACAGTGTCGTGCTCTGTTTCTCAGGCTATAGTAGTGCGATCTCGGCTCACTGCATCCTCTGCCTCCTGGGTTCAAACGATTCTCATGCCTCAGCCTCTGAAGTAGCTGGGATTACAGGTGTGCACACCACTATGTCTGACTAATGTTTGTATTTTTAGTAGAGTCGGGGTTTTGCCATGTTGGTCAGGCTCCACCCTAGCCAATTTTGATGCAACTAATACTAGTATGTTTTAAAGTGAAAATTCCTGGACAAATGCCAGGCCAATTGGACACATAAACCAGGAGTATCCCAGGCAAACTGAGACTTATGGTCCTCCTATCTACTCCCTATAGAAGGGAGCCTAACCACCTTACTCTGGCATTAAGGTTATTCTAAATAGGTGACCTAGACTTCATTTTTGTTTTCCTTTCCTGGCTTGTCTGCTCCAGGTAAACTCCCCCGTGCTGTATTAACTATATTTTGGTTCATGTGGTTTTCTCTGGAACTGCCCTTGTCACCAGTCTTAGCATATCTAGTCCTACTTGTTCTTTGACTTCGCAGTATAAATACCATCTTTCTTATGAACCTTTTTGATTTTTCCCAGGTGAGAATTAATCTTTTTCTTTTGAACATCCACAGCTCTTTATATAGATTTCTTTTTGCTATTTATTATATGTTATTTTTCTATTTTATTATATATATTTTGTGTTTTTATTTGCTTTTTTTGTATGTGTGTAGATAGGACACATACTAAATGAGTAAAAGCATTTGGAAGATAAGAAGTTTAAAACAAGTTATGATAGATACAGATGGCTGTTTGAAACACGTTTGGATAGTTGAGCTCACACATCTATTCATTTATTAATTCAACAAACGTTTATTAAGGTTTCTGTCAGAGACTGTTTGGTGCTAGGGATACAGTAGTGGGCAAGGAAGATACGGTCCCTATTGTTGCGGATTATATACCCATCTTTCTTACATTCTTACAAATAAATAATTTTATGCTGGCCAAGCATGGTGACTCGTGTCTGTAATCCCTTGACTTTGGGAGGTCAAGACAGGCAGATCCCTTGAGCCCAGGAGCTCAAGACCAGCCTGGGCAATGTAGGGACCCCCTGTCTCTCCAAAAAATAAATTAGCCAGGCATGGTGGCATGTGCCTGTAGTCCCAGCGACCTGGGGAGCTGAAGTGGGTTGATCACTTGAGCCTGGGAGGCGGAGGGTGTAGAGAGCTATAATCATGATACTGCCTAGGCAACAGAATGAGACCCTGCCTCAAAATTTTATAATTTTATGCCATAGAAGAACTAGAGTATTAAACTCATCTTTCATTTTATAGAAGGAAATTAGCACTTTTTTTTAAGGTTTATGTGCATAAAATGAGAAAAAATACTGGCTAATGTCTTCATTTCATGAAAAAGTGGTAAATATAGAGGTAGCATTCCAAAAAACTAATGTATATGAAACTAGGTGACTTTTTTTTTCCTTGAGATAGAGTCTTGCTCTGTTGCCCAGGCTGGAGTGCAGTGGTGCCATCATGGTTCATTGCAGCCTTGACCTCCCAGGCTCAAGTTATCTTCCCACTGCAGCCTCCCAAGTGGCTGGTACTACAGGTACATATAACCATGCCTGGCTAATTTTTTAATTTTTTGTAGAGACTAGGTCTCTCTGTATTATCCAGGCTAGTCTTGAACTCCTGGCCTCAAGCAATCCTCCCACTTTGTACTCCCAAAGTGCTAGCATTATAGGCATGAGGCACCATGCCTGATGACTTTAATTTGTGTCTTTTCTTCACAGTTTTATTGTGACTTGTGGAAGTGATGGTGATGTGAGGATTTGGGAAGACTTGGATGATGATGATCCTAAGTTCATTAATGTTGGAGAAAAGGCATATTCATGTGCTTTGAAGGTAGTAAAAACAGTTATATCAATTGATATGAAATGATACTGGCATGTGATTTTTATGCTTGAGTGAAAAAATATTTTTGAATATAGATACACCTTTGTTTATCTCATGAAATAATATTTTTAAATGTATGATAATGCTGTAACTTGCCCTACCATTTTTTTTTGAGATGGGATGTGAAAAATATTTTTGAATATAGATATACTTTTTTTAATCTCATGAAATAATATTTTAAAATGCATAATAATACCATAACTTGGCCCACCAATTTTTTTTTTTTTTTTTTTTTGAAACGGGATCTTGCCATGGTGCTCAGACTGGTCTCAAACTCCTGGGCTCAAGCAGTCCTCCCAGTTCACCCTCCTGGGCAGCTAGGACTGTAGGTGCATGCCACCATACCTGACCACCCCAAAATTTGTGGTTTATTAAAAGTGATTAATGGACATGAATGGCTAACCAATTAAAATAAATGCAGGAAAATAATACTTCCAAGAAAGGTTTAAATGTTCCCTTTTTTCCTTTAAGGGAAAACTCAGCAGTGTTTTTAGCTCACTGCTATGATTTGAATGTGTTCCCCTAAAAGCATGTGTTGGAAACTTAATCCCCAACATAACAGTGGTGGGAGGTGGGGTCTACTGAGAAGTAATGAGACCGTGAGGGCTCTGGCCTCATGATTGGATTGATGCCACCATCTCAGGATTGGATTCATCATAAAAGGGTAAGTTTGATCCTCTTGCTGTCCCTCTTGCCCTCTCTTTACCTTTCCAAGATGGAATGATGCAATAAGAAGACCCTTGCCAGATGCCAACCCCTCAATCTTGTAGTGTCCAGCCTTCAGAATCATGAGACAATAAATTTCTGTTCATTGTAAATTACCCGGTCTGTGGGATTCTTATAGCAGTATAGAACAGACTAAAACACCTACTGATTCAGATAACTTAAGGAATTGTTCTAGAAAAAGGGAATGTTTCATTAACTTTCCCAATATATATTCATATATGTTTCTGATGTTTTGTGTAACGCAAATATGGGAATGAGATGTAGGTTACTTGGAGAAAGAAGACTTATTCAGAAGGACTTTGGAAATTAAGTATCTATAAATCCCTAAGCTTTTTATTTGTGATGACTTTTAACTTGAGTGTATTGTGTTTACGTAGAAAAATCTTTCCACAGAATTCATATTTTTTCCAAACCCAGGTGCATTTAAGGTAGATAAGATGGTGTTTAGATATTCTTTTTAAAATGATCATATATAATTGGAAAATGCATTCCCAGACGAAAAAACGTAAATGACCAACATATATTAAATGTAAGCTAAATCTTACTAGTAAGCAAAGAAGTGCAAATTTTAAAATTGGATTTTTTTTCCCCATAAGATTGGCAAGGATGAAAAATATTGCTAATCCCAAAACTATTGCTAATTCCCAAGGGCTTTGAGAAGTAAGTATTATCATACACAGTGGCTGGATACATAAGTGAGAAACTTTTTTTTTTTTACAGCAAATTGATACCGTGTATTAAAATTAGAATGTACACAGTCATTTCTGGCTATTTTCAAGTTTATGTGGAAAAGGATAGTAAAAGCACAATTCATAACAATAGCAAATGTTAGAAACAATTGAAGGGTCTTTCAATTGAGAAGTTATTTTATAAATTTTGGTAGAGCCATATAATGGAATACTATGTAGCCATTATAAAAGTAGGGTATCTATTTTCATCAGAAAATATATTTATAATAAGTTGAAAATAAGTTTACAATAAGTCAAAAAATGAGATTCAGAACAGTTAATATAGTGTAGTCTTATGTTTGTTAAAATAAATAAATACATATATATACACACATGAATATAACAAAATTAAGAAGACTTAACCGTAAAATGTTAATGGAGATTAATTCATAAAATAAGGAACTCACCCTCTGCTCAGGATACTTTTTTTTTTTTTTTTTTTTTTTTGATACAGTTTCACTCCTGTTGCCTAGGCTGGAGTGCAATGGCACGGTCTCAGCTCACTGCAACTGCCGCCCCCTGGGTTCAGGTGATTTTTCTCCCTCAGCCTCCCAAACAGCTGGCTGCCCACCACCATGCCTGGCTAATTTTTCTGTAATTTTAGTAGAGATGGGGTTTCACCATATTGGCTAGGCTGGTCTCGAACTCCTGACCTCACGTGATCCACCCGCCTCGGCCTCCCAGAGTGCTGGGATTACAGGTGTGAACCACCACACCCAGCCCCAATACTTTCATATTGTCATTTTTTTCTGTTCAGTGAGCATGTACTGCCTTTGTATATGAAGAAGACTGTAAAGGAGGAAAAAGTAAACATGGTCTTATATTAGTTTACTAAGGCTGCTGTAACAAATTGCCACAAACTTGGTGGCTTAAAACAACAGAAAATTATCTCACAGTTCAGAAGGCAAGAAGTCTGAAATCAGGGTGTCATCATGGTTGCCTGTTCCCAAGGCTCTGAGGGAGAATATGTTCCATTCGAATCTTCTGGGTTCTGGTGGTGTGGCAATCCTCAACATTCCTTGCCTTGCAGGTATGTCACTGCAGTCTCTGGCATGGATTCTGCATTTAGACTTTACTCTAAAAAGACATGTAATGATTTTGTTGTGGAAACATAGGGCAGTGGCCATTGTGGCCATGCCTTCTCCTCATTTTGAGACTAGCTCTGTTTTCTCTGAAAAGCTCTCTTGAGTCTCCTTCATTTTTATAACACTTAGGATCCACAGAAGTACTATTCAAACATTTTTCTTACCAGAAGTAAAAGAAAAATTAGAGGCTAAAAGATAGGCTGCTGAAGGTAGAATTAATTTTTCTAAAGCTAGCAAATTTTTCTTGCTAATGCACATTCCAGCAAAGTTGTACATTTAGTGATAATTTTTCTCTTGATATGAACTAGATTTTTAAGGTTTTTTGTTTTTTACCGGATTTTTAACCATGGAGAGACTCCCAGTCATTTGGATTTGTTTTGCTAATGTTTCTTACCTTAATTTTTCTTTTAGAATGGAAAATTGGTCACTGCAGTTTCTAATAATACTATTCAAGTCCACACATTTCCTGAAGGAGTTCCAGATGGTATATTGACTCGCTTCACTACAAATGCAAACCATGTGGTCTTTAATGGGGATGGTACTAAAATTGCTGCTGGATCTAGGTAAGGCTCTTTGACATCAGAAAAGGAAATAATGTTAGAACAAAAGGCCTTGTTTATTTGTTTCAGGGTAATGTTTTCAGGACTGTGACTTAATTTTTTGTTGTTTGTTGTTTCTTCATATATTCTTTTATCTAGTAAAGGCTTTTGAGGACAAACTTGGGCTTCTTTTTGAATTGAAATATATTGCTTTGGCCGGGTGTGGTGGCTCACACCTGTAATCCCAGCACTTTGGGAGGCCAAGGCGGGCAGATCACCTGAGCTCAGGAGTTCAAGACCAGCTTGGCCAACATGGCAAAACCCCATCTCTACTAATACAAAAAATTAGCTGGGTGTGGTGGCGGGTGCCTGTAATCCCAGCTACTCAGGAAGCTGAGGCAGGAGAATCACTTGAACCCAGGAGGCAGAGGTTGCAGTGAGCCAAGATGGTGCCACTGCACTCCAGCCTAGGCGACAGAGTGAGACTCTGTCTCAAAAAACAAAAAAAAAAAGGAATATACTGCTCTGCAGATGGCCTATTTTATAATACTGAAAGCATAACTTGATGGAAAATTTTAAAAAATTATTTTAGGGCTGGCGTGGTGGCTCATGCCTGTAATCCCAGCCCTTTGGGAGGCCAAGGTGGGCAGATCACCTGAGGTCAGGAGTTCAAGACCAGCCTGGCCAACACAGTGAAACCTCATCTCTATTAAAAATACAAAAATGAGCTGGGCGTAGTAGTGGGTGCCTATAATTCCGGCTACTCGGGAGGCTGAGGTAGGAGAATTGCTTGAACCCGGGAGACAGAGGTTGCAGTGAGCTGAGATCACGCCATTGCATTCCAGCCTGGGCAACAAGAGTGAAACTCTGTCTCCAAAAAAAAATATTATTTTACTTAGAACTTGGACTGTACAGTCAGAATATTTTGGAGTTTCTCTTGATGCTTCTTTGTCATAGGAAAACAATATAGTTGGTTGAATTGCTGAGGTGAAGTGAAAGGTATAGTACTTTTAAAAATGGTTGTAGCTATAATTAGATTAGCAAATAATAGAAGCTTAAGATGTAACTATAGAAGCCATTTAGGAAGTGTTTGTATTTTAGCATAATGGGAAATCTTGACTTGTGTTTTCAGCATATTTATAGAGCAAAACTAAAAGGTAAGCCATTAAATTTGGGTGCCAAATTTTATAAGTTGCTATAAAGATTTTGTGATTTTGAAATACTTGGACAGGCGTGGTGGCTCATGCCTGTAATCCCAGCACTTTGGGAGGCTGAGGTGGGCGGATCACGAGGTTGGGAGTTCAAGACCAGCCTGACCAACATGGTGAAACCCCATCTCTACTAAAAATACAAAAATTAGCTGGGCATGGTGGTGCACACCTGTAATCCCAGCTACTTGGGAGGCTGAGGCAGGAGAATCGCTTGAACCTGGGAGGCGGAGGTTGCAGTTGAGATCGCACCACTGCGCTCCAGCCTGGGTGACAGAGTGAGACTCCATCTCAAAAAAAAAAAAAAAAAAAGAAATATTTGGATCATAGCTTTTAGGAGAGGCCTTTGTGTTAGCATTTATTCATTTGCGTTACTCTTTTTGTTCTTAGTGATTTTCTAGTCAAAATTGTGGATGTGATGGATAGCAGCCAACAGAAAACATTTCGAGGACATGATGCCCCTGTTTTAAGTCTTTCCTTTGATCCTAAGGACATCTTTCTGGTAATTATTTTTTCCTTCTCTTTTTGTGTTTTTCCTGAATATGTTTAAAAATATATTTCCTACTAACTCTCTAAAAAATTTTCTGCTAACTCTAGCTTTTCAACCTTTGTTTTATTCAGTAAGAGTTAGCAGGAAATTTCACCCAGTTGATAAAAGGGCTTTTTGATTTAATTAATTGAACCACTTTCCATTTAGTATTATGGCTATGACTATAGAGAAATGTATTGTTTATTCCTGCAGGCATCAGCTAGTTGTGATGGATCTGTCAGAGTGTGGCAAATTTCAGATCAGGTAAACTCAGCAATTTAAAGTTTTTTGCCCATTTCTGTAATACATTGTTATATGTTGTATTACTGGGCCAAATTAATAATTGCTTTTCTTTGGAATTTGTTTCTTTGGTACCATTAAATACTGTTTTTGTGATCAAAGTCCACAGTACTCTAGTGCCAAATAAATACGTTGAAGACTAATTGCATTTTTACCTAATCACAAGGGGAATGATAATCTTATATTTAACTTTTTAAGTTTTGTAAATGAAGGGAATAAATTCAGTTATTTTGTATTTACAACGTAATGACCATGCGTTGGGCCTTGGGTTAGATGGTTGGGGATAAAAAATTATGGGTCACATTTGATTTGGAGAGTCACATATACAATTTATTCAAATGCAGCCTAATAAATGTTTTAAAGGAGGTACGAAATAAGGTGTTCTCCAGATTGACAGAGGGAACAGTTAAGTCTGCCCAAGGCAATCAGAGATGGCTTGGCATTTCTAGAGAGAATATGAATGTAATGGACTAGAGAAATATCCTCCACAAATATGCCTTAATATCCACAGTTCCTTCCCTTCATTCTTGAGCTATTTAAAAGAAGCGACTTTGACACTTTAACATTTTGTAGTAGACCTTTGAAGTTTTATTTTTGTAGTCATTCTAAGAATTTCACATATTGGGGTTTTGCGTATGTGTATATGATTATTCAATGAGTATATCATTTGTTTATTCTGCACAGAAAGTACTCTAGTTATTTAAGATTTGTACTCTTCATACCTTTGAAGGACTTAAAGCAGTTTAGGTATATCAGGTATTATAATTAAGGTGCATTAAGTTGCATTTTTCTGAGGTATATATTAATTTGAAGAACCTTTAAATATATTCAGTTCTGCCTATATTTTTGGGGGGGAATTTTCATAAAGGAAAGAAATTTTCTTTTTTTACCAATTAGACATGTGCTATTAGTTGGCCGCTGCTACAAAAATGCAACGATGTGATAAATGCAAAATCAATCTGCAGACTTGCTTGGCAGCCAAAAAGTGGGAAGGTAAGTGATTCTTATTTTTCTTTTCTTTTTTTTTAATTAGAGACGGAGTCTCACTCTGTCTCCCATGCTGGAGTGCAGTGGCGCGATCTCGGCTCACTGCAACCCCTGCCTCCCAGGTTCTAGCAATTCTCCTGCCTCAGCCTCCCAAGTAGCTGGGATTACAGGTGCACGCTGCCATGCCTGGCTAATTTTTTGTATTTTTAGTAGAGAGGAGGTTTCATCGTGTTGCCCAGGCTGGTCTCGAACTCCTGAGCTCAGGCAATCCATGCGCCTCAGCCTCCCAAAATGCTAGTATTACAGGCGTGAGCCACCGTGCCTGGCATGATTCTTATTTTTAACTTTTGTTTTATTCAGTCCTTTTCAACTTTGAGTGTAAGAGTAGTTTTTTTAATTAACTTTTTAAAAATTTGGATTATAAATTTTAGAGTACCAAGCCAAATAATTAGTATTGAAATGCTTTAAGAAACATTTGAACTTTTTCAAGATTCATTTTGAAGTATAAATTTTGCATGAATGAATTAATTTTATATTTTTCTTCACATTCATGCTTAATGGAACAACTCTGGAGACAGTCTTATTGTGTCCATTCTCACTGTTAGTACCTAACATTTTGGAGGTACTAACTGATACAGTTAGACAACAGAAAGATATGAGAAATTTGAAAGGAAGAAAGAGAATGTTCATTATTTGCAAATGAAATGTTTGTGTATGAGTAAATCCCAAGAAAATCAACTGGGGAAGAAAATCATTACTACTAATAAGAAAATTTAGTAAGGTAACTGGAAGCAAAATTGTTTGTATACAGGATTGTTATACAAATACAGGATTGTTATCCTGTATACAAACAATAGCCATTTAGAAAGCATGTAGGAAAAATAATGCATTTACTTTTAAATTGAAAAAGATACAGTAACAGGTTAAATGTACAAGAGGTGTGAAAGATCTATATAAAGAAACTTTTAACAAGCTACCAAGAGAAGTAAAAGAAGACTTGGATAAATAGAAACATATATTCTTAGAAAGGAATTATTTGATATAAATAAAGATATCAGTTCTTCCCTAAATTAATCTATAGTTTTGATAACATTCACATATAAAACAACAGGCTATGTGTGGTGGCTCACGCCTGTAATCCCAGCACTTTGGGAGGCTGAGGCAGGAGGACCGCTTGAGCTCAGGAGTTTGACACCAGCCTGGGCAACATAGCAAGACCTCATCTCCACAAAAAAATGAAAATTAGCCAGGTGTGGTGGCATATTCCTGTAGTCCCATCTACTTGGGAGGCTGAGGCAGGAGTATTACTTGAGCCCAGGAGATTAAGGCTGCAGTGGGCTATGATCTTGTCACTGTACTCCAGCCTAGGCAACAGAGCAAAACCCTGCCTTAAAAATAAAATGTCTCATCTGAATGCTCTAAGGAAAAAGAAAACAAAATAAAATACAGTACCAATAAGATGTCTAGGAGGACCAAATTGAGCTGATTCTAAAGCCCATGAGGGCTTTCCGCACTACCCAGGGAAGGATCCTTATGATGTTGTTCTGGATTCCCATCGTAACTTAAAGGGAAACTTTCACAATGTCTGGAACCTCGATGTCCTGCAAATGAAGGAGGAGGATGTCCTTAAGTTCCTTGCAGCAGGAACCCACTTAGGTAGCACCAGCTTTGTCTTCCAGATGGAACAGTACATCTATAAAAGGAAAAGTGTCGGCATCTACATCATAAATCTGAAGAGGACCTGGGAGAAGCATCTGCTGGGAGCTTGTGCCATTGTTGCTGTTGAAAACCCTGTCAATGTCAGTGTCATATCATCCAGGAATACTGGTCCGAGGGCCATGCTGAAGTTTGCTGCTGCCACTGGAGTCACTCCAGTTGCTGGCTGCTTCACTCCTGGAACTTTCATTAACCAGATCCAGGCAGCCTTTTAGGAGCCACAGCTTCTTATGGTGACTAATCCCAGTGCTGATCACCAGCCTCTCACAGAGGCATCTTATGTTAACCTACCTACCATTGCTCTGTCACACAGATTTTCCTCTGTGTTATGTGGACAGTACCATCCCATGCAACAACAAGGGAGCTTACTAAGTGGGATTGATGTGGTGGATGCCGATCCAGGAAGTTCGCCTGCATGGCACCATTTCCTGTGGGAGGTCATGCCTGATCTCTACTTCTACAGTATTCCTGAAGAGATTGAAAAAGAAGAGCAGCCTGCTGCTGAAAAGGCTGTGACCAAGGAGGAATTTCAGGGTGAATGGACTGCTCCAGCTCCTGAGTTCAGTGCTCCTCAAACTGAGGTTGCAGACTGGTCTGATGGTGTGCAGGTGCCCTCTGTGCCTATTTAGCAATTCCTTCCTGAAAACTGGAGTGCTCAGCCTGCCACGGAAGACTGGTCTGCGGCTCCCCACTGCTCAGACCACTGAATGCATAGGAACAACCACTGAGTGATCTAAAGCTGTTCTTGCACAGGCTCTTAAGCAACATGGAAATAAGGCTGATGAAAAATAAACATTGGGTCGGGCTCGCTGGCTCATGCCCATAATCCCAGCACTATGGGAGGCTGAGGCAGGTGGATCAGTTGAGGCCACGAGTTCAAGACCAGCTTGGGCAACATGGCGAAACCCTGTCTCTACTAAAAATATAGAAATTTGCTGGGCATGTTGGCACATGCCTGTAATCCCAGTTACTTGGGAGTCTCAGGCATAAGAATTACTTGAACCTGGGAGGCAGAGGTTGCAGTGAGCCGAGATCACAATACTGCACTCTGGCCCAGGTGATAGAGTGAGACTCTATCTCAAAAAAAGAAAATAAACATTGGTTTCTAAAAAAAAGGGAAAGTCCATGTGGAAAATGAAAAGTTTTGAAAAAGAAAAGTGATGCAAATAATTCAGATAATAAAAGTTATGAGAATTAAAAGTTTGCTATTGAGTTATGAATAGACACATACCTGTTAAAGAGATAAATAAAACCAAATGTATATGGAAAGTTAGTGTATAATAAAGGTAGAGAAAAGGAGATTTAGCAAATGTATTAGCACAAGGATATGAATACTAGGAACTGGGAATCTTTGAGGACCATCTTGGAAGCTTGCTTCCACATGATGAGTCTATATATAGGTATTTACTATATTATTATTTCAACTTTTCTATTCTTTTGAAATTTTTCAGGAAATAAAATTAAAGTAGATCGTATAAAACGTAAATAGTTTTGCATGATACAAAATATTACAGTCACAGTATAAATGACAAACTGGGGAAGAAAGTTTGAAACAATAAAAGAGCCAATTTCCATAGTGTGCAAAGTATTCTTACAAATCAATAAAAACCCATTAGAAAGATGAGTAAAGACATGAGCAGACAGTGTACATAAAAAATATACAGTTGGTGGCCGGGCACAGTGGCTCACGCCTATAATCCCAGCACTTTGGGAGGCTGAGGCGAGTGGATCCCCTGAGGTCAGGAGTTCAAGACCAGCCTGGCCAACATGATAAGACCCCGTCTCTACTGAAAATACAAAAATTAGCCAGGCGTGGTGGTGTGTGCCTGTAGTCCCAGCTACTTGAGAGGCTGAGGCAGGAGAATTGCTTGAACCTGGGAGGCGGAGGTTGCAGTGAGCCGAGATGGCACTACTTCTCTCCAGCCTGGACAACTATATATATATAAATATATAGTTTATTTTTCTTTCTTTTGTGTATATATGTATATATACACAATTGACTTTTAAAATTATTTTTTCTTTCCTTTTTTTTTTGAGACATGGTCTCACTCTGTTGCCCAGGCTGGAGTGCAGTGGCATGATCACGATTCACTGCAACCTCTGCCTCCTGGACTCAGTTCATCCTCCCACCTCAGCCCCCCACCTGAGTAGCTGGGACTAGAAGCACGCGCCCAAAATGTCTGGCTAATTTTTTTATTTTTTGTAGAGACAGGGTCTCATTATGTTGCTCAGGCTAGTCTCAAACTCCTGAGCTCCAGTGATCTGCCTGTCTCAGCCTCCCAAAGTGCTGAGATTATAGGCCTGAGCTACCACACCCAGGCCATGTGAACTTTTAACAATGTACATTCTAGATTAAAGTGATAATTGAGCTCAAGGAAATGTAGTATGTATTTTTTTTTCTTTGCTTACAAAAAAATCTAATTTAAAAATTATTTAAAATAAAGTTTTTATTATATGTTACTAATCCTTTTTTGGATAATCATGGAAAGAATACACAGTTTTATTTTTTCTACTAATCAGTTTCTTTAGACTAATGCATAAGAAGATACATTTCTTGTTTTTCAAGATATTTGAAGGATTCTGTCTTTATTTTCCTCCAACAAATGGGAGGAATTTTTAAATTAGAAGGGCCTAGATTCCTTAAGAAGTAGTATTGAAGGTCAGGCATAGTGTCTCATGCTGTAATCTCAGCACTTTGGGAGGCTGAGGCAGGAGGATCACTTGAGGCTGGAGTTCAGTATCAGCTTGAGCAACACAGCGAGACTCCATCTCTACAAAAAACAGGAAGAAAATTAGTTGGGCTGTAGTCCTAGCTATTTGGGAGGCTGAAGCAGGAGGATCCTTTGACCCCAGGAGTTTGAGGCTCAGTGAGCTATGATCACACCACTGCACTCCAGCCTGGGTGACAGAGCAAGACTGTCTCTTGGGGGAAAAAAAAGTAATCATAGTAAAAGTACTAGTAATTACAAGTTCTCCATTTTTTGGGTGCAAGCAATAGAGTGATCACCTTTATTTTTTTCTCTTCCCATGACAAATTATCTCCTATTTTTTGCTTATTGAAGTTTTAAGTAATGTTCTGAGTTTCATTAGTTGCCAGTTAAAATACAGATTTGTGTCTGGCACAGTGGTGTATGCCTGTAGTCCCAGCTACTTAGGAGGCTGAACCAGGAAGATCCGTTTAACCCAGAAGTTAGAGACCAACCTGGGCAACATAGTGAGTCACCGTCTCTTAAAAACAGAAACAATAAAAACTAATTTGCTTTTATGTCTTGTAAATTTATCTGAATGAATTTTGTGCCTTTTTCCTTCTTCAAATTCAATTTAATGTAAACTTTTGTTTAAGTTGTTTATCTTTTCTAATAGTTACTGGCAATTCCTGTGGAAAAATCTGTTAAGCTATATAGAAGAGAATCTTGGAGTCATCAATTTGATCTTTCAGATAATTTCATCTCTCAGGTAGGTTTTATAAAGTGACATTTTCAGTGGGCTATAAGGAGCAGTTAGTGCATAGTTTGCCTGAATATAGTTGCAGTTAAATGTTATTGGAACGGAAAACAACTCCTGGCTGTTGTATGTGGTCCATCTTCTAACAGCTCATCCTTTCTTCATTTGATCAATAACTGGATACTAAATAGGTCTTTGTTATAAGAAGTCAGATTTAACCCTTGCATAGTATTAGAACAAGTTGTTCTAAAATGATCAGTAGTTAGCCTTTATTGTTAAGTGAGTTTCACTGAGACTTGTGATCATGGACTCTGAAATTTTAGAGCAAGAGAGGTGGTTGGTCTGTTTTCTCGTTCTCTTACATGCACAGATGTTTACAGTTAAGGAAACGTAAGCCCAGTAGGTCAGCAATGGCTTACTACAGTTCACTTCACTTACTAGTTTTCTTCATCTTGACTGTGAACGCTAAGAGGATGTCTTGAATTGTCTTTCTTTCTAGGATAATAACATTTTTTAGGTTTTGCTTTGAAAATTGTGCCAGTGGCTGGGCACAGTGGCTCGTGCCTGTAATCCCAGCACTTTGAAAGGCTGAGGCAGGAGGATTGCTTGAGGCCAGGAATCCGAAACCAACTTGGGCACCAAAAGAAGACTCCATCTCTACAAAAAATACTAAAAAATTAGCCAGGTGTGGTGGTGCATGCCTGTAGACCTAGCTACCTGGGAGGCTGAGGCAGGAGGATTGCTCGAGCTTAAGAGTTGAAAGTTGCAGTGAGTAATGATGGTGCCACTGCACTGCAGCCTAGGTGGCAGAGCAAGACCCAGACTCTAAAAATAAAATAAAATTGTGCCAGTATAATTTTTTCATGATAAAGTAATAGCTGGTAGTGATACTTGAATGTTATTGAAAAGTAAGGTTAGAAAATAGGCAAACTTTGTCTTGTATCGAATATAATTAGAAATAATATAGAACAGGGATATAAAAATTTGAATTTGGTTGATTGCCCTCCAAATTCTTGAAAAAAAATGAAAAGAAAATTAAATTTGGTAATAAAATGAGTATTTAGTTTGAAATTTTACAAAATCATTATTTATTAACTGTTTTTCTTTACAGACCCTCAATATAGTAACCTGGTCTCCCTGTGGGCAATATTTAGCTGCAGGTAGTATTAATGGTCTAATTATAGTTTGGAATGTGGAAACCAAAGACTGCATGGAAAGGTATGATTTAGTGTATCTTTTGTCTCTTCTTTGCTCATCTCTATTAGTTTTGTATTTGTTTTATTTTGAAACATTTCAAATTTGCCATCAGATTGTCAGAATGAAAATATAATTAAATTTATATTATTTATAAATTATTGTCAAAAGTCATTTATTCTTTCCTAACTAAAATTTACCTAAAGAAATGTACAGTTTATATTTTTCTTGACAGTATTTTTAGAACCTACTTCTTAATTTTTAGGGTGAAACATGAGAAAGGTTATGCAATTTGTGGTCTGGCATGGCATCCTACTTGTGGTCGAATATCGTTTACTGATGCGGAAGGAAATCTAGGGCTTCTAGACAATGTTTGTGACCCCAGTGGAAAGACATCAAGCAGTAAGGTAAAAGGGAGTATGGTACAACAGTTTCTTCAAAATGTTTCTGTGATCATATGGATTTGGAAGACACCACAAACTGCCTTACTTTCTTGGAAAATTACCTTTCATGTTACTATAGTTGATGCTGAGTAGTAATCTATAGTAAGAAAACTTCTTACTTGTTCAACCTGATGTCTCCCAAGTGTATTTTACTAGGAAACTTTTTTCTCTCCATATAATGCCTTTCCAAGGAATACCTTTCGTTAAATACTATTTTGTATCAGGTCTCAGTTTGGCCTGCAAACTGTTTCTACTCTGAATTAGCCTTAACTCTTAGAACTACCTATACACCTCCTCTGCTTAGCCAAACAGCTTTACTGAGCAACTTTAAACAGGCACCTTGTTTTATACCTTCTTGCTTTTGTTCATTATTCACCCTGCCTGTCAGATGTACCTATTTATATTAAAGTCTTAGTTTAGACTTCTGGTTACAGATTGCAGACTTAATACGTGCATTTATATCTGTCCCTCCTGAAACCCCCACAAAAACTATACTAAAGGTATTTTCTTAAATGCATAATCCCGTAAGGTTAAAGAAGACAGTTGAAGGGATGATTATAAAAATAATTTTGAGCTCTGCTGCAGTGGCTCACACCTGTTATCCCAACACTTTGGGAGGATTGCTTGAGCCCAGGAGTTTGAGATCAGCCTGGGCAACATGGTGGGACCCCATCTCTACAAAAAATAAAAAAATAAAAATTAGGCAAGTGTGGTGGTGTGTGCCTGTAGTTTCATGCTCCTACTCAGAAGGCTGAGGTGGGAGGATCACTAGAGCCCAGGAGGTTGAGGCTACAGCAAGCCGTGATTGTGCCACAGCCTGGATGACAGTGAGACCCCATCTAAAAAATAAAAAAGTGGAGGCTAGAAAATAGAAGGATGATGAGAAACTCACTTCAGCTTCTCAAAAAGTTGAATTCTAAAACTGTAGTTTCTGGAAGTTGAGGTGCTACTCAGTTTGCCTCACTGAATCCCCAGAGATTCAGAATTTGGTAGCACTAGGTGCTTCTAAAAGTGGGGCTGAAACAGGAGAGGTGATTTAATAAGCACTTAGAGTCTTCTAGTCTCAACGTCTGTGTTCAAAGCTGGGTACCTGCCCTCCCCCATCTTCACGTGCATTCTGGCAGAATGTTGGAGATTTGTTTTTTTAGAAAAGATGAAATAGACTGTCCTTGGTCTAGGGACACTGGTTACAGTTGAGTGGTCTTGGGTAAGGGTGAAATACTATACTGAAAACAGAGGATTAAATGAAAGATTAGATACTGGAATGTTGAAATGACCATCTCACTTCTACTAGGTTCCCAGAACATTGTCAGCCATTCTTATGTGTTTCAGGCAGAAGATTGGAAAAATCATCTTTGGGGAATTTGTCTAAGAAAAAAGATGTAAAGAGAGAGTTTCTTAACTCCAGGGAAAACAAAAAGTTGTAAAAGAAAGGAAAAGTGTTCATAATATACTATATGTGTAAAAAGATAGGAATAATGCCAACCACTTGGGGTTATTGGGAGGATTAAGTGAATTATATATAGTTAGAACAGTGTCTAGCACACTTCATAAGTTTGGCATACTTTATAAGTGTTGGCTATTATTTTTATTATTCAGCCATGAATAGCATTTACATGATCTTAATAACCTAAATACTGTATATTGATTGAACCACAAGGAGGATATATCTATCTATATTGGGAGAATTGGGATCGGAGAATAGTGTACATGCAAGCATGGTGGTTGGGGTGGTTGCGAAAGGGTACCAGATCCTCATCTGCCATAGATGGAAGTTAATAGGATCTATTAAACACAATAATTAAAAGTGAAAAAAAAATTCTACTAGAATATGATTTACAGGTATGGAAGAAGTAGCAAAGAAACAACTAAAAGAGCTGGAAAGATTTATTCTGTAGAGAAGTAAGTTGGGGCTGTGGAGAGGGCTGTTTTCATAGCACTCCTTGTAAAACTGCCCAACTAATATATATGCATGTGTAACATTGGTAAAAACAAAAAATGAATTAAGAAAAAAAATTTTGGCTGGGTGCGGTGGCTCACGGCTGTAATCCCAGCACTTTGGGAGGCCGAGGCTGGTGGATCACCTGAGGTCAGGAGTTCAAGACCAGCCTGGCCAACATGACAAAACCCCGTCTCTACTAAAAATACAAAAATTAGCTGGGCTAATTTCACACCTGTGAACATTTTATCGCCTTCATCATAAATATGAGGCACAGTCCCCCATTAAAAAATTTTTTTTTCTTTGAGGCAAAGTCTCCTTCTGTTGCCCAGGCTAGAGTGCAATGGTGGCTCCCCGGAACCTCCGCCTCCTGGGTTGAAGCGATTCTCCTGCCTCAGCCTCCCAAGTAGCTAGGATAACAGGCACCCACCACCACACCCAGCTAATTTTTTGTATTTTTAGTAGAGACGGGGTTTCACCATGTTGGCCAGGCTGGTCTTGAATTCCTGACCTCAGGTAATCCACCCGCCGCAGCCTCCCAAAGTGCTAGGGTTACAGGCATGGGCCACCATGCCTGGCCTCCCCATTTTTTTTTTTTTTGAGACGGAGTTCCGCTCTTGTTGCCCAAGCTGGAGTGCAATGGTACGATCTCAGCTCACTGCAACCTCCACTTCCCGGGTTCAAGTGATTCTCCTGCCTCAGCCTCCTGAGTAGCTGGGATTACAGGCTTGTGCCACCACGCCTGGCTAATTTTTGAATTTTTAGTAGAGACGGTGTTTCACTGTGTCAGCCAGGATAGTCTCGATCTCCTGATCTCGCAATCTGCCCACCTCGGCCTCCCAAAGTGCTGGAATTACAGGCATGAGCCACCACGCCCGGCCTCCCCATTTTTTTTAATAAGAAAATCCAAAAACAATTTTTTGTCAGCTTGAGTACATCAACTTTTAGGACTATAAATGGAATGGTTAAATATCTTCTTATAGCACTTAGTTATTAATTTACTCATATCAAGTATTTTTCAATGTATGGATTTAGAAACACTTTTTCATCTCATTTTATTAAACATCAGTTTTCAGAGCACAATTATGTTAACTTCCATTTAAAACGTTTATGAGGGTCTGGGTACGGTGGCTAATGCCTACAATCCTGGAAATTTTGGAGGCCGAGGTGGATTTATCACCTGAGGTCAGGAGTTCAAGAATAGCCTGGCCAACATGGTGAAACTCCGTCTCTACTGAAAATACAAAAATTAGCCAGGTGTGGTTGTGTAGGCCTGTAAACCCAGGTACTGAGGAGGCTGAGGCAGGAAAATCACTTGAGCCTGGGAGATGGAGTTTGCAGTGAGCCAAGATCACGCCACTGCACTCCAGCCTGGGTGACAGGGTGAGACTGTGTCAAAAAAAAAAAAAGGGCTGGGCGCTGTGGCTCACGTCTGTAATCCCAGCACTTTGGGAGTCCGAGGCGGGTGGATCACGAGGTCAAGAGATCAAGACCATCCTGGCCAACATGGTGAAACCCCATCTCTACTAAAAATACAAAAATTAGCTGGGCATGGTGGTGTGCGCCTATAGTCCCAGCTACTTGGGAGACTGAGGCAGGAGAATCGCTTGAACGCGGGAGGCGGAGGTTGCAGTGAGCCGAGATCACGCCACTGCACTCCAGCCTTGCGACAGAGCGAGATTCTACTCTGTCAAAAAATAAATAAATGAAAATAAAAGGTTTATGATATAATACTTTTTAATCTGTTAATGGTGTTCTCATTAGACTTTTATACCAAACTATAAATTTCCATTGGCTTAACATTTGTACAGTTTTTATTCATCCTATAGGAGTAACTTGGGATCTTTGCAGTGTATCTGCTTACCATTTCACTTTATAAAATGATCTAAAAATTTATTTATTTTGGGACAGGGTCTCACTCTGTCACCCAGGCTGGAGTGCAGTGGTGAGATCATGGCTCACTGCAGCCCTGACCTTCCAGGTTCAGGTGACCCTCCTACCTCAGCCTCCCAGGTAGCTGGGACTATAGACACATGCCACCATGCCTGGCTAATTTTTTGTGGAGATGAGGTTTCATCATGTTGTCCAGGCTGGTCTCGAACTCCTGAGCTCAAGCCATCCACCTGCTTCGGCTTCCCAAAGTGCTGAGATTACAGGTGTGAGCCACCATGCCGGGGCTTTTTGTAGAATTTCTTTGCCTTCTTTGTTTTTCTATTGGTTCTATCACTTTATTTTTATAAGTATCAAAACACTAACTTTAACTGAGATAATATAAAGAAAATGTATCTTATGTAGTATTTTGTTCAAAATAAAAGTAAATGAGAGACTGTCTTACAATATGAGAGACTTTATAGGGACTTTATCATATTAATATGACTTCTTTTCTGGGGAATGATTTCTGAGGAATAAAATCTTATTTTATGTTTTGGCATATACAGTATTTGTTTACATGTCGGTCCCTATACTCCCATCCCATCCCCAGACTACAAGGCATTTGAAATAAGGACTGGGTCTTATTGTGTAAATATAAATACAATTCTCATGAATACATTTACTAATTATTCTTATCTGTTCAGTGAGTTTGCTGCTTGGTAGAATTTATAGGTGCATATTAAAAGTTTACCTTTTTAGTAATTGAGTTTTTCTAAATCATTCACTTTTACTTTATAATTTGTATTAATTTGTTCAAGGTATCTAGCAGAGTGGAAAAGGATTATAATGATCTTTTTGATGGAGATGATATGAGTAATGCTGGTGATTTTCTAAATGACAATGCAGTTGAGATCCCTTCTTTTTCAAAAGGGATTATAAATGATGATGAGGATGATGAAGACCTCATGATGGCTTCAGGTCGTCCTAGACATCGAAGTCACATCCTAGAAGATGATGAAAACTCAGTTGGTAAGAATTTGACTTTGTGCATGTGATTACCCTGTTGATTAATATTTTGGATTTTTTATTAACACTATTAAAGTCATTCTTGAATTTGTAGAATGTAGCTAAAGTGGTGCTTAGAGGACACTTTATAGCATTAAATGACTTTGTTAGAAAAGGTTTCAAATCTATTATCCAAGCTTCTGCTATGGCAGACTAGAAAAAGAGAAAACTAAACCCCAAGCAAATAGAAGGAAGGAAATAATACAGAGCAAAAGTCAATAAAATTGACAACAGAAAACCTGTAGAGAAAGTCAATGAGACCAAAAGCTGGTTCTTTGAAAAGATCAGTAAGGCCAGGCACAGTGGCTCACGTCTATAATCCCAGCACTTTGGGAGGCTGAAATGGGCAGATCACTTGAGGTCAGGAGTTCAAGACCAGCCTGGCCAACATGGTGAAACCCTGTCTCTACAAAAATACAAAAATTAGCTGGGTGTGGTGGCACGTGCCTGTAATCCCAGCTACTCAGGAGACTGAGGCAGGAAACTCACTTGAACCCAGGAGGTGGAGGTTGCAGTGAGCTGAGATCACGTCACTGCACGCCAGCCTGGGCAACAGAGCAAGACTCCATCTCAAAAGAAAAGAAAAGATCAATAAAATTAGTAAACATCTATCGTGGTTGATCAGTAAAGAGAAGACACAAATTACTAACACAGAGAATGAAAGAGAGGTGGGCCATCACTATAGATCTGTAGATTTGTGCTATCCAATATGTAGTAGCCACTAGCCACATGTAGCTGTTGAGCACTTGAAATGTGGTTAGTTCAAATTGAGATATGCTATGAGTGCAACTGGATTTTTTTTTTTTTTTGAGGCGGAGTCTCACTCTGTCACCCAGGCTGGAGTGCGGTGGTGTGATTTTGGCTCACTGCAACCTCCGCCTCCTGGATTCAAGTGATTCTTGTGCCTCAGCCTCCTGAGTAGCTGGGATTACAGGCGTGCGCCACCATGCCTGGCTAATTTTTTTATTTTTAGTAGAGATGGGGTTTCACCATGGAGTGCAACCAGATTTTGAAGACAATATGAAAAAAAGAATGTAAAAATCTTGGGAAATTTTTTATATTGAGTACATGTTGAAATGATAATATGTATTTTAAATGCACTATATTATTAAGATTATGACTGTTTCTTTTTACTTTTTAAACTTTAGAAATATTAGAAAATTTAAAATTACAGCTGTAACTCACATTATATGTCTGTATGGCAGTGCTACTATTAATATCAAAGGCATAATGGCAATATTATGAATAACTTTGTGCCCATAAATTTAACAACTTAAATGAAATAGATGAATTTTCTGAAAGACACAAAGTTCCACTGCTAACTCAAGAAGTAATAAATAACCTGAATAGTATTGTATCTATTAAAGAAATTGAGATTGTAATTTAAAATCTTCAAATAGAGTGCTTATTGTAACAACTTACATGCTACAATAACACTTGAACATTATCAAGTAAAATGCCAATGTGCAGTGCTATGTTGTGCTGTTTAAAGTCATATAGAGTTTATAGAACAGCAGTCCTCAAGTGTTTTAGTCTCAGTAGCCTTTATACTCTAAAAAATTTTGAGGACCCTTCTGAGAGCATTTATTTATATAGAGTTACATCTATCGTCATTTACATATTAGAAATTAAAATTCAGAAATTTAAAAATATTTATTCACTTAAAAATAACATTAATAAACTCATGTAAACATGAATAGTACTTTTTTATTAAAAACAAAAAAAAATTAGTGAGAAGAGTGGCATTGCAATCTTTGTAATGTCTATCATAGAGGACAGCTGGATTCTCTCATCTACTTTTCTGGATTAAGTCTATTGCCATACATTGTTTTTGTTTGAAGTGTATAAAGAAAATTTGGCCTCACATAAATATGTAATTTGAAAAGGGAGAAGTATTTTAAGAAATCTTTTAATAGCACATTCAATTAATCGTGGATATTCTTTGATGTTGCACCAAGACTCAGAAGATGATCGTTTCCTAAAGATTACTTGCAAAGTGTAATCTGAAAACTTCAATGAACTCTTACGGCTCTGTTAGGTTAAAATTCATTGGTCTGGCTGGGGATGGTGGCTCACACCTGTAATCCCAGCACTTTGGGAGGCCCAGGCAGGAGGATTGCTTGAGGCCAGGAGTTCAAGACCAGCCAGGGCAACATAGTGAGACCTCCTCGCTACAAAAAACTTTAAAAATTAGCCAAGTGTGGTGACATGTGCCTGTAGTCCCACCTACTTGGGAGGCTGAGGTAGGAGGATCTCTTGAGCCTGAGAGGTCGAGGCTGCAGTGAGCCATGATTGCAACAGTGGGTTCCAGGCAGGGTAACAGAACAAGACCCTGTCTCAGAAAAAAAACAAAACAAAATAAAAAAATTCATTGGTCTGACTTGAATGTTGAATGGATTTTTTAAAATCATGTTTAATTTTGTAACATATGAATTGATAATATTGGTTCACTGAAGTTTATAGATCTTCTTTATATTGACACTTTTTATTATCTAATATAAATTGTTTTTGTTTTTAATTAATTATATGTTGTTTTTAATTAATTAATTTTTGTTTTTAGAGATAGCGTCTTGCTCTGTCACCTAGGCTGGAGTGCAGTGTTATCATCACACTTCACTATAACCTTGAACTCCTGGGCTCAAGGAGTTCTCCCACTCAGCCTTCCAGGTAGCTAGGACTACAGATGCATGCCACCATGCCCATCTAATTTTTTATTTTTTATAGAGATGGAATCTTGCTTTGTTGCCCAGGCTGGTCTTGAAATCCTGGCCTCAAGTGATATTCCCTCCCCAGCCTCCCAAAGTGCTGGAATACAAGCGTGAGTCACAGCACCAGGCTGTAAATTATATCTGCTAGTGTTGTTACCAATCTCATCAGCAGTTTCTAAGTATTAGAAAGTTGTGAAGCTCATAATGGCAAACAGAAGCTTTCCAATATCTTAATTTTTAATTGAAAGCTCAAATTTCTTTTTTTTATTTTTTGAGAGGGAATCTTGCTCTGTCACCCAGCCTAGAGTGCAGTGGCGCGATCTCGGTTCACTGCAACCTCTGCCCTCTGGGTACAAGCGAGTCTCCTGCCTCAGCCTCCTGAGTAGCTGGGATTATAGGTGCTCGCCACCATGCCTGGCTAATTTTTGTATTTTAGTAGAAACGGGGTTTCACTATGTAGGTCAATCTGGTCTCGAATTCCTGACCTCAAATGATCCACCCACCTTGGCCTTCCAAAGTACTGGGATTACAGACGTGAGCCACTGTGCCCAGCTCTTTTTTTGAGATGGAGTCTCCTGGGTTCAAGCGATTCTCCTGTCTCAGCCTCCCGAGTAGCTGGGATTACAGGCATGTGCCACCATGCCTGGCTAATTTTTGTATTTTCAGTAGAGACAGGGTTTCACCATGTTGGCCAGGCTGGTCAACGTGGAACTCCCGACCTTAAGTGATCTGCCCGCCTCGGCCTCCCAAAGTGCTGGGATTACAGGTGTGAGCCACCGTGCCTGGCCTGAAAGCTCAAATGTTATCATTGGCAACAAATTCTGCCAGTTATTTTTTCTTAATTGACAGGCTCAGTTCATTCATTTACAAGAAAATGTTTGCCAAAGATCCAATTCTGCATAACCGTAGTTTATCTGGCATGTGTTTTTTAAGTAAAAGTAGTGTTGTATGAAAAAAATCACTTAGTTCAGCTTACAACTCAAACAATTGCATAAGTGCTTTTTTTCAAGACAACCATCACACTTCTCATTTTAGCACACAGAACTTTAAAAAAAAAATCTGTGTAAGCGTCAAGATTTAATCAAATTAATATTTTTACTGCAAGTGAGTGGTGGTTAACAATGCAGTAACGGCTAATACAGTTAGGTGCCACTGCCTTGATTGGTGCCAAGGCACCAGGAATTTTACCCACCATTGCTTTTGCACCATCACTGCATCTCTTTAACACAGTGAAGGAGGCAAATAGCATGTCAGTGTCATTGAATATGAATGAAAAAGTTACTAGATTCCATAATGCTTTCCTTTTTCCAAATCATTGGTATTCGTGATTCCCTTAATTATGATCCTTTGTGTTGCAGATATTTCAATGCTAAAAACTGGTTCTAGTCTTCTCAAAGAGGAGGAGGAAGATGGTCAAGAAAGCAGCATTCACAATCTACCACTTGTAACATCCCAAAGGCCATTTTATGATGGACCCATGCCAACTCCCCGGCAAAAGCCATTTCAGTCAGGTTCTACACCCTTGCATCTCACTCACAGATTCATGGTAAGACTTGGATCTACACTTAACTTCTTAGAAGGTTTTCAGCACTTTTTTCTTACTATAGTTAATTTTTTTGGATAAAACATATTTTTTAAAACTTTGATTAAATAGCCTGGAGCACTTTGGTTGATTACAGTTTTGTGGTTGGTTTATTTTATGGTTAGCTCACAGTTTTAATCTTGTTTCAACCTTATTGAAAATGACGATAAATAAAATTCTGCTTTCCAAAATGACATTAAATGAACATAAGTAAATATTACTATCTTGCAATATTTCTTGGCAATACTTTCAAACCTTATTCTTCATAGTCATTGTTACACAGAAGACTATACTGACTCCAAAACACTAGTAAGGAGGTGCTTTCTTAGAAGACAACTACTAGTATAATATATTAGAAGGTGGCAAATACTATGGGGGAGAAAAGTCTACCCCTTTTCCTCACTCCACCACCCACCAGAATGTAAGCTACACAAGGATAAAGATTTTTGTTTTGTTTACTGATATGTTCTTAGGATTTGGAACAAGGTATGATACAGTACACATTAAATATATATTTCATGAATAGACAAAATGAATATATTGGCTTTTTGCCTTAGATTTGAGTTCTTTTTTTTTTTTTTTGAGATGGAGTCTCGCTCTGTTGCCCAGGCTGGAGTGCAGTGGCACAATATCGGCTCACTGCAAGCTCCGCCTCCCAGGTTCATGCCATTCTCCGGCCTCAGCCTCCCGAGTAGCTGGGACTACAGGCGCCCGCCACCACGCCCAACTAATTTTTGTATTTTTAGTAGAGACGGGATTTCACCATGTTAGACAGGATGGTCTCAATCTCCTGAGCTCGTGATCCGCCCTCCTCGACCTCCCAAAGTGCTGGGATTACAGGTGTGAGCCACCGCGCCTGGCCTGAGTTCTTAAAAAGTTTAGTTTTTCTATGTTGGTTATATGATGTTTTCCATTCTGAGGATTTTGCCTTTTTAAAAGTATGGGCCTGGCATAAATTTGAAGACTATAGGCCTGGCATAAATTTTTATGTAGAGATTAAGGGTGGTGATTAATATTAATAAAACTTTTTATTGCTATCAGTAGTCATCAAGTCATAGGTCTTAATTTTTTTATTAGTGTCAATATTTTATTTATAGTTATGTTAAATAAAATATTGGCACTAATTTTATTAGAAACTCTAGGGCCTAATGTGAGCCTACAATGGACATCAGTGGAAGATAAGTTTTCCAAGTGGTATCAATTTATGTTGCCTCTGCTGGGCGTGGTGGCTCACACCTATAATCCCAGCACTTTGGGAGGCCAAAGTGGGTTGGTCACTTGAGGGTAGGAGTTGGAGACCAGCCTGGCCAACATGGTGAAACACCCTATCTCTACTAAAAAAATACAGAAATTAGCTGGACCTGGTGGCATGCACCTGTAACCACAGCTACACAGGAGGCTGAGGGAGGAGAATCACTTGAATCCAGGAGGCAGAGGTTGCGGTGAGCCGAGATCATGCCACTGCAGTCCAGCTTGGGTGACAGAGCAAAACTCTGTCTCAAAAAAAAAAAAAAAATTATGTTTTCTTAATATGTATATGTTTATTTTATCATAGAATAACTAGTTAGAACAGGAAAAAAATCTGTTGTTATTTGCATTCATATTTGTAAGAAAACTCAATTTTTGAAATGTTTCTTTTGAGGAATTTAATGGTTCGGTTGTTCAAGGGACAACTGTAATGTACTTTTAAAGTAACAGTCATGTAATTTTTAAATATTATTAAATACTCTATTTGCTAATTAATAAGTATATATGTATCTTATTCTCACCAAGGAAATAATAAGTAATTGTACCTCTGGTATTATGACTCCTGTCAGAAACTATTTAGAGATAGATGAGATGTAGTAGCTCCCAAAACCTAAATCTTAATACAAATTTAATTATAATATTTGTTAATTTGTACTACTGTGGCTTACTGATTCTAGGAGCTTCAGTTTTTCTCAGACTTATATTTAATCTTACCTGTTTGTAGGTGTGGAACTCTATTGGAATTATTCGCTGCTATAATGATGAGCAAGACAATGCCATAGATGTGGAGTTCCATGATACCTCCATACACCATGCAACACACTTATCAAACACTTTGAATTATACAATAGCAGATCTTTCCCACGAAGCTATTTTGTTGGCATGTGAAAGCACAGATGAACTGGCAAGGTAAACTCAAGGTTATTAGGAAGAATTTGGCAGTGTTAAACTGTTAGATACAGTTGTTGAAATTAAAGACAAAAAGTTAATAAAACAAAATTTATTTTTTGTAATATGAAATTTCAGAAGAGTTTGGTACAAACACCAGCACACCCAAAATACCTCAGAACATATGTCTGTTTTTTGCCATAATGATTCCCTCATTACATGCTCTAACTACATAGCCAAATGACATGGCATGGTTAGTAATGCAAGAGATGGGATTTTTTTTTACATTGTTAAGTGCTTTTTTTTTACTATTATAAGAGTAATATACATTCATTGTAAAGAAAAAAAAACCAGTATACAGTATAGAAGTTTCAGAAAATGAAAACTCCTCCCAGAATTCTACTCTCAGATATAACTGCTATTAACAATTTGATATGTATCCTTCCAGATTTCTTTCTATTTGAACCTCCCTTATTTTAATTTACTTTATTGAGATGTAATTTATTTACAATAAAATGCACCTGTTTGATGAGTTGACAAAGGTGTATATGCACAGATAACCTCTACCACAATCAAAATACAGAATGTTCTTTATCACCCGAAAATGTTTTCTTATATCCCTTTGCAGTTAGTTCAACCCTAGACTTGGCCAACTATTAGTCTAGATTTTTGTCACGATGGATTAGATTTAAAATCTCTCTTCGAGAAAGGAAAAAAAAACGGAAAAACAAACCAAAAAATGTACTAGTCACCCGTTGGCTTTTTCCACTTAATATTTTTTGGATGTTTACATGTTTTGATAAGTAGGTAGGTAAATAAATAGGTAGATAGATGTCAAGAAAAAAATTATGATGGGAAAGCAATGGGTGCAGAATGTTTTTCTTTTTAAAAGAAAAGAATATATTTTTTCAGCTTTTTGTTAATCAAGAGATTGCCCTCTCTTGATCCCTTCTTCAGCTGATTATAGTACTGATACACTTCATGGATTTTACTATCTTCTATGTGATTTGAAATTTGTATCCTTCAGGCTGGGCATGGTGGGTCACGCCTGTAATCCTGGCACTTTGGGAGGCCAAGGCGGACAGATGACCTGAGGTCAAGAGTTTGAGACCAGCCTGACCAACATGGTGAAACTGCGTCTCTACTAAAAATGCAAAAATTAACCAGGTGCGGTGGCACCCACCTGTAGTCCCAGCTACTCGGGAGGCTGAGGCAAGAGACAGGAGAATTGCTTGAACCCGGGAGGCGGAGGTTGCAGTGAGCAGAGATCACGCCACTCTACTCCAGCCTGGGTGACAGAGCAAAACTCCATTTAAAAAAAAAACAATTTGTATTTAATAATAACTTACATATATGTATGTGCAAAGAAAAAAGGCTGGAAAGATATCAGTATGGTTCATTTTAAGGGTATTTCATAATTACTTTTTTAAAGCAACTTCTTATACTAGTGTATAATAGGAAGTAAACTATTTGGTTTTGTTGTTGAATATCATGATTGCTTATATATACATATATATGTAAATATCATATGAAAGTTTGATTGTTTCATATGAAAGTTTGATTGTTTCTGTCTTGTTTTAATTTTTAGCAAGCTTCACTGCCTGCACTTTAGTTCTTGGGATTCAAGCAAAGAGTGGATAATAGACTTGCCTCAGAATGAGGATATCGAAGCCATATGTCTAGGTCAAGGATGGGCTGCTGCTGCTACTAGTGCCCTGCTTCTTCGATTGTTTACTATTGGAGGGGTTCAAAAAGAGGTATTCAGCCTTGCTGGACCTGTGGTGTCAATGGCAGGACATGGAGAACAGCTTTTCATTGTTTATCACAGAGGTAGATTTTTTTCAGTCTTTTATGACTTGAAGTAAAATGGAAATTACTTGAGCTTTTTTGCTGTTTTTGTTACTCTTTTTGTCTCGGATTATGTACTTCCTTTTGAATCAGTGTAATCTTTAAATTGTTGTGTTCACTAGCAGCAATAAAAATGAAAATGTTTCTTAATTGAACTATATTATAGAGAGAATTCCAAGGTGGAATTTGGTTAATTACTTCCGTGTCTAAATCTTACCATTTTGGCAAGCACGACCAGAGAACTTTCAGCGTTGAAATTCCACAAAAATAACTCCTAGTAGGAAGGGCCAAAACAACTCTGAATGTGACACTTTTTAAAAGCTGCTGCCTCCTTTTTCCTCCCCTCATGTCTTTCTTCAGTCCCCATCACTATGCTAAGACTGGTCTTATCAAGGTAACTGATAATCTCTGTGCTTTTTAAAAAAATAATTCCATTGAAAATACCTTCTTCTCATGACTTCTGTGACATCATACTTTCAATATTTTTCCTCACTGGCAGCTTCCTTTTTACTTTTTTGTTGGCTCTACCTTTTAGCTGGAGTGTATCCCCTTTTTCTCTACTACTCTCTAGGTCAGGGTCTTTCAGTCTTTTTGTCTGCTTTGCCACAGTAAGAAATAGATTCATAGATTCTGGACCAGGTGTGGTGTGGTGTGGTGTGGTGTGGTGGCTCACACCTGTAATCTCAGCACTTTGGGAGGCCGAGGCGGGAGAGTTGCTTTAGCCCAGGAGTTCAAGACAAGCCTGGATAACAATAGCAAGCCCCTGTTTCTATTTTAAAAAGAAAAACAAAAGAAAAGAAATATATTCTATATAACTGTTCTATAAATATCTGCAAATGTAACTGAAATAAAAGTCTCCTGGACAATGTTTACTCTTTGATTTCAGTTTAAATTTTTTTATTTCATTTTTTAAAATGCTAGTTGCAAATTAAAATTGATTCCATGACTCATAGGTCAAAAAATGCGGTTTGAGAAACCACCCTGGGGAATTTTATCATAATCCATGGCTTTAAATACATCTCAGTGTTTATGACTTTTAAGTTGATAGCACCAACCCTACCCTCTCCTTGTGTCTCCAGACTTACACATCCAGTTGCCCACTTGAAATCTATTTAGAGTTTGGACAGACATTTCAGACTTAATTTGCTCACAATAAAAACTGATTTTTTTCCTTCCAAGCTTGCTTCTTACATAGTTTCCCCATCTTAGTAAATGGCTTACTAACAATCTAGTGGCTGAAGCCAAAAATCTAAAAATTGTCCTCGATTCTTCTCTTTCCATTTCCCCTGCATCAACTCCAACAGTAAAATTATATCATGTCAATTCTATGGAATAACACATTCTAAATTTGTCTCTTTTCATTTCTTCTGCTAATACAACCTAGATGTCATCTCTTGGACTGTCATAGTAGCCTCCTAACTAGTCTTTTAGCTTCAGTTCTTGCCTTCCACAGTCCGTTCTCCACACAGCAGCCTAGGTGATCTTTTAAAAATATAGATCATGCTTCTTTTCTCAAATCCCTCCGACTTTCCTTCACTTTTAGAATCAAAGTCAAACTTCTGATAGCTGTCAAGGTGATCTACTGATCCCTTATAATCTGACCTTTGCCTGCCTCTCCATCCTCATCTCTTACTGTTGTTTCTCATTACCATGTTCTGGCCATACTGCCTCTTTGTGTTCTTCAAGCCCTCCATTCTTCCTACCTTAGGACTTTGCATTAGCTGTTTCCTCCATCCACTTTCGTGTTCCTTCCCCTAATGTTTGCGTGGTAGGGTCCAGCTTGCAGTTCATGTCTCAGCTTAAACTTTACTTTCTGAGAGGCCACTTCTGACTAACCAGTCTAACAAACCATTCTGACATTCTGTATCACATTATTTTAACTTTGTGATAACTTTTTTTGTTCTTTTTGTGTTTTTTAATTTGTCTTCTACCTGACATTTGAATTTAATAAGAGCGGTGACTTTGTTTATTGCTGTAGCCCCAGTATCTAGGGCAATGCTGGCGTGTAGTAAGCTCTCTGTAAATATGTCTTGAGTGAATAAATGCCCACTTATAAGGACTTTATGTGACGAGTCCATGTAATATCTTACTATGTTTCTAATACCTGAATGATGCCTCAGTTAGATGGGTTATTCATAAAAAGTAGTGCTAGTCAGTCTAGTAATTAACCACAAAATCAATTCACAGAAAATAATTTAGACTGCATTATAGTTGGCTAACCTTTGATGCCTGATTTATATTTACATTTTCTCATTAGGTACAGGATTTGATGGGGATCAGTGCCTTGGAGTTGAACTGCTAGAGCTGGGGAAAAAGAAAAAACAAATTTTGCATGGTGACCCTCTTCCTCTTACAAGGAAATCCTACCTTGCATGGATTGGGTTTTCAGCTGAAGGCAAGATAAATTTGTTTGAAAAAAACAAGTATAATATAAAGTGTTAGATATTCTTCAAGAAGAAAATTATTTCATTGTTTTATTCCTAATTAATTTAAGAATAAGTTATCTCTATTTTATATTTTAAATTTCTATTTTAATATGTTGGCAGAACTGGGAGTTGCGATCTTTAGGCAAGGTAGCCATTGTTTTATGTATAAGATCTTGTTTTTATTTTTATGTTCTTTTAAGACAGGGTCTGGCTCTGTTGTCCAGGCTGGAGTGCAGTGGCATGATCTCGGCTCACTGCAACCTCCACCTCCTGGGCTTAAGCCATCTTCCTACCTCAGCCTCCTTAGTAGCTGGGACTGCAGGCATGTGCCACCATGCCTAGCTAATTTTTGTATTTTTTGTAGAGACAGGGTTTTGCCATGTTGCCCAGGCTGGTCTCAAACTCCTAGGTGCAAGTGATCCACCCACCTTGACCTCCTAAAGTGCTGGGATTACAGGCATGAGACACTGCACCCGGCTAAAGATCTCTCTTCATGAGAATTCTCATTAGAAAACTTATAAAGAGGGAAATATATTTTTCTGAAAGTATTAAATAGCAAGTAGGTGATAGAAATCAATAATAAGTTGTGTCTTTTCCAGCAGATCATACACAAAACTTAGAATTTTCTGGAGCTTCACTGTTTACTACAATAACTAGTATGTATGTCTGTTGAGCACTTGAAATATGGCTGAGATGTGCTTGTATGTATAAACTACTCTGGATTTTGAAGACTTAGCATGAAAAAAAGAATATAAAAATCAATTTTTTTATGTTGATTACATGTTAAATGATAATATTTGAGATATCTTCGATGAAATAAAATGTATTATTAACATTAACTTCATCCTTTTTTTCTTTTAAAAAAAATTTTTTTTTGGCTGGGCATGGTGGCTCATGCCTATAATCCCAGCACTCTGGGAGGCCGAGGCAGGAGGATCACTAGAGCCCAGGAGTTCAAGACCAGACTGGGCAACATAGCGAGATCCCATCTCTATTTAAATTTTTTTTTTTTTTTTTTTTTAAGGAATAAATTAGGAGTCTTACTCTGTTTCCCAGGCTGGAGTGCAGTGATGCGATCTCGGCTTACTGCAACTTCTGCCTCCCGGGTTCAAGCAATTCTCCTGCCTTCTGAGTAGCTGGGATTACAGGCTTGCGTCACCATACCCGGCTAATTTTTGTATTTTTAATAGAGACAGGGTTTTACCATGCTGGCCAGGCTGGTCTTGAACTCCTGACCTCAGGTGATCCACCTGCCTCGATCTCCTGAAGTGCTCGGATTACAGGCGTGAGCCACCGCCCCCAGCCTAAATTTTTTCACTTAACTTTTTTTTGTTGTTCAGATACGTGGTATGTAGCCATTTTTCTTTTTTAATGTGGCACTAGAAAATTAAAAATTACACTTGTGGCTCACATGATATTTCTTTTGGATAAGTGCTATTTTAGACCAAATTCTAGAGGCTTATGACAGATGATTTGAAAGACACTGAGGAGTACCTTATTTTATTTTATTTGTTTTTGTGTTTGTGGTTTTTTTGACGCAGAGTCTCACTCTGTCACCCAGGCTGGACTGCAGTGATGTGATCTCAGATCACTACAACCTCTGTCTTCTGAGTTCAAGTGATTCTCGTACCTCAGCCTCCTGAGTATCTGGGACTACAGGCATGTGCCACCACGCCTGGCTAATTTTGTATTTTTAGTAGAGATGGAGTTTTGCCATGTTGGCTAGGCTGGTTTCAAACTCCTGGCCTCAGGTGATCCACCTGCCTCAGCCTCTCAAAGTGCTAGAATTACAGGAGTGAGCCACTGCACCTGGCCCAGGAGTACCTTATTTTAAATCACCTGCCATCCCTGTCTCATGGGGACTTAAATATTTCTCTTTTTGGAGATACATGTTCTTCATTTACATTGCTGGAAACTCCACTTTGTCTTTAAAATAACCATTTCTAAATGTGTTTTCTATTAGTCATTCAGGCTTTAATAATATGAACCATTGGTAACTTCCATTTGTATAGATTTTTTTCTCCCAAGTACCAATTAGATCCAGACCCTGCGGAAACGAATGTTTGCAGAGTAAGGGGGGTGTGAAGCCACAGATAAGAAAAGGGATAATGAGGTAATTTGCCACAGATTTCCTGAGTTGGAAGCAGAATAGGTGGAAAACAAGAATGCTTCCCTGTTTTACGAGGTAAGAATTGCTTACCTAGTAGTTGGGGACAGAATAGTGACAAGGCCAACAAAAAGAAGAGAGAGAAAGAAGAGTACTAAAGATAAATTTCGTAAAGATCACCTTGTATCAGATTTTGGTCATTTTTCTAAATGTTTCTCAAGCCTTCTGATTCATGTTTAATTTTTTACTAAAATTGGCTTTAAAATTATTATCGGCCGGGCGCGGTGACTCACGCCTGTAATCCCAGCACTTTGGGAGGCTGAGGCGGGTGGATCACAAGGTCAGGAGATTGAGACCATCCTGGCTAACATGGTGAAACCCTGTCTCTATTAAAAATACAAAAAAAAATTAGCCAGGCGTGGTGGCGGGTGCCTGTCTTCCCAGCTACTCGGGAGGCTGAGGCAGGAGAATGGCTTGAACCCGGGAGGCGGAGCTTGCAGTGAGCTGAGATCGCACCACTGCACTCCAGCCTGGGTACACAGCAAGACTCCATCTCGAAAAAAGAAAATAATAATAAATAAATAAATAAATAAATAAAATTATTATTATCTTCCAGCAGGTGGCATAGTTTTCACTGAAACTCAGTTTTTTCACTTTTGTGTAAATTTTAGTCATATCAAATCCAATTTTTTTTCTTTTTTCAGTTAGGTCTTACTCTATATGGTTAATGAAATTTTACAGTAATAATCTTAAGATTATTTGCTTCTGTTTTGTGTTTTGCTTTTGAAAGCAAATTTGAATCCTTGATACATATAATATATTTGAAATAGGGTTTCTTTAACAACATGTAGCTATGTCTCCAAGTGATTTTTCTGTTGGTGTTTAGGTACCCCTTGTTACGTGGATTCAGAAGGAATTGTTCGAATGCTTAACAGAGGACTTGGTAATACGTGGACTCCTATATGTAATACAAGAGAGCACTGCAAAGGAAAATCTGATCACTACTGGGTGGTTGGTATCCATGAAAATCCCCAGCAACTAAGGTGGGCTATTAAAAGAAGTCTTAAGTTGACTCTTTTTTAAAAGTATTTTGAAATTCTTTTTATGAGTCCCTTTAAGTGTATTTGTCTTTTATCTTAGTCCAATTACTTGGTTTCCATAGTCATTAAATTAGGAATTTGTTCATATTCACTCTGAAGTTTTCAGTCATTTGCTTTACTTGAAACATGTTGAACAAAATAGAAATAATTAGGATGACCTTACCATCATTTCAGCCACACAGGGAGAATTCTGATTAAACATGGCATTTCACCTTTTATTACTGTCTTTTATTTTAAGAAAATAATAATAAATATAAAAGTAAAAGTGAAAATAAAACTGGATATATATTCAATTGAGAATTGAAATATACAATTAAGCTGCTTTTTGAGATGTTTTGCTTAATTATTGTAATAGGAGGAAGGACTAATAGAAGACGGAGTCTCGCTCTGTTGCCCAGGCTGGAGTGTAGTGGCATGATCTCGGCTCACTGCAAGCTCCACCTCCCAGGATCACACCACTCTCCTGCCTCAGCCTCCCCAGTAGCTGGGATTATAGGTGTGCACCACCATGCCTGGCTAATTTTTTTGTATTTTTAGTAGAGAGGGGGTTTCACCATGTTAGCCAGGATGGTTTCGATCTCCTGACCTTGTGATCTGCCTGCCTCAGCCTCCCAAAGTGCTGGGATTACAGGCATGAGCCACCACGCCCAGCTGAATTTTTTTTTTTTAATATGGAGTCTCACTCTGTCACCCAGGCTGGAGTGCAGTGGCGTGATTTCGGTTCACTACAACCTCCGCTTCTTGAGTTCAAGCTATTCTTCTACCTCAGCCTCCCCAGTAGCTGAGATTACATAGGCATGTGCCACCATGCCCAGCTAATTTTTGTATTTTTAGTAGAGACAGGGTTTCACCATGTTGGCCAGGCTGGTCTTGAACTCTTGACCTCAAGTGATCCACCACAAGTGATCCACCCAAAGTACAGGCATGAGCCACCATACTTGGTCCTGGACTAACAGTATTTTATGTTGATTCATGTGCACATTAAAGTTTGGGAAGTACTGCTGCTGGCATATGTATGAAATGATACATTGGCTGGGTGTGGCATGGGATTTCTTTTTGGGGTGATGAAAATGTTCGGAAATTAGTGTTGATAGATGCACAATTCTGTGAATATACAAAAAACCAATGAATTATGTCCTTTTTTTTGAGACAGAGTCTCACTCTGTCACCCAGGCTGGAGCACAGTGGCCCGATTATGTCTCACTTCAGGCTCACTTCAGTGACATCCTGGGCTCAAGCGATCCTCCCACCTTAGCCTCCCAAGTAGCTGGGACTACAGGCACGCACCACCACACCCAGCTACTTTTTGTAGAGACAGGGTTTCACCATGTTGCCTAGGCTGGTCTCAAATTCCTGGGCTTAAGGGATATTCCCGCCTCGGGAAATCCCAAAGTGTTGGGATTACAGGCATGAGCCACCGTGCCTGGATGAATTGTATACTTACCATATGATATGGCTGGTAC